>NC_056739.1:1612218312-1612430812 GCF_019279795.1 Protopterus annectens | reverse complement strand
TGAATATTGCTGTGAGAAAATTAGTCATGTAGGTTAGGTATGAATATTTAGAAAGTCAAGCAAAGTATTTTCCTCTTTTTTATCATTTGGTATTTCAAATAATCTGGAAGAAATCATTAAACAATATCAGGGTCGGGGGTCGAGAAGCAAAGTGGTTTTAGATGCTCTGTGATATATTTTAAAGCACTTTTTCAAACTTTTGAGGTACCTCTCATCACTGGAACTTCTAATAACTATTTCAATCAGGAGATCAGTCATTTTTGTTCACAGACAGCTTTTGTATCCACCAGTCATAGACACACACTACCGCACACTAGCCCTGTCAAGACAGACCAGTGACTATTTAGTTGTGGTTACATGCAGAAGGGGACAATCTTTTTTCATCCACAGACTGCCAACATCCCCAGTTTCTGAATGTACATACCTTTGATGGCTGACTGTGCTACTGTAATCAAGCAAAGAATGGCCTTAGTGACATACTGGATAATGACATTGTTATATAAAAGCCGAATCTGTCTACACATTGAACAGTTTTAACATTTTACTTGTAACTGTGGTGTGGCTGTGATAGCAGAAGCAGATAACTACTTTCCTGTCCATTGCACAGTACACTTTGCTTTGAGGAGTGCCGGGCAAAGAAGTTTAATTAAACTTGTCACTCACAATCCCTCTATGTATTGGTATAGCTTATACATGCCCTATAAAAATCCAGCAATCTAACACGCCTACTCATCCCTACCCAAAACACAGTCACCTTTTCTATACCTTCTGATGTTAGACTGCGGAAAAAGTGAAAGAGCAAACAGAACATAGTAGCATATTTCAACTTGTCCCAGTCTGATGTATAAACTCAGCATGCATCCTTACCCTACCCAAAACCTAGACAACTGTATATATATGTCTGATGTTTGATTATGAGGAAAGTGAAAAACATAATGATCACAGTAATGTAGTCCAAGTTGTTGCTCCTATACAGTACCGTACTCCTAGGCAAGCTATAGTGACCACCTGTGCATATGTTTGAGGTTTACTTTTAAGAAAGCATGAAGAAATAATTACTGCACTATTCTTATCTCCCACAATAGCTACAGCAGGCTACTGCATATACCTTGGAGGTTTGAGTATGAGGAAAGTTAAAGAAATAATGATCACGGTCTCCTCACCAAACAAGCTATAATGACTTTCTTTGCTCACTTCTTTGCAGCACTATTTTTAGAATAGATGTGGTCTAGAGCAAAGTCCCATATATTAAAATCCAGTTATACAACCTATCTGGAACATGGGGACCACCAGGTTCCCACATTCTTGGAGGGTCTAGATGTCCTATGACACATTTTATGCCTTATTTTTGAAAGATAGTTCATTAACTGCTATTTTGTACACAGACAAGTTATGCATTTGCCTGCCAATATCGTTTGTGTCCATGAATAAAATCAGTTATATTAATAGGCAAACCAACAGACAGACACACACCACACTCACACACACACACACACACACACACACACACACACACACACACACACACACACACACACGCACACACACCTCACCCCTACACACTAATACTATCCTTGTCATTTCAGGTCTCTCACAAGATGCACTACTTGTTCACATGTGCAAACTAATATTGGCAAGTTTAAGGAACCCAGAACACCTGGATAAAACCCACAAAGAAACAGGCAGGACAGAATAAACACAGAAGGGGACACCATTAAGAACTCAGCCAGAGAACTAAGTCCTTTGAGATGGCACTGATGCTCACCACAGTTCAGATACCCAGACAGCAAGAGATATAAAAATAATAGTAGAGTTTGAGTAAATGCTGACATGATCCTGTCAGTCAATGAGACACTGCTAAAGCCACTGCATGTCTTTTTATTCCCATTAAGGGCTAATAGTATAGCCATAGCATGGCCATCATCTAGGCAAACATCAGAAAGCAGAAGAGCCAGAAGCTGTTGAAGACTGTGGGTGGGGGGCGGAGGGTGACAGGAGCACTTAGTGATCTAAACAGGCAATTTTTTTAAAACTATTTACTACCACAACATTAGGTTCACTCGGCGGACATTTTAAGCTTAGCCAATTTCCATTTTGGTGCTTGAATTAACATTTCCTGATTGGTATTACCTATCCCATGGCTGATAATTGTATATTAGCCCTAGTGAGAATAAATGTGATCACACTGTAGATAATTTGACGGGACCCATGTAAGGGATGCAGCATTTAGGAACTGCCTCTATCCATTAGTGGCACGAGGGGTAATCCTGGAGTACATTTTCTATTACCCATCCTTAGATCCTAGTTGCATTTGAATATGGACCGGGATGAGCTTTGTTTTACTTGAATGGATAGTCTGTTCTGGATATATATCCATCTCTCCACAACATTCAGTTTAGATACCTGGACTGAGTATTTCTGATGCCCTTTGACTTGCTGATGTTCAGTAGGTCCATCTGTATTAGGTCAGAGGATGCCTTGTATGCCAGACACATCACCTCTAAGCACTCTGTAGGATACTGAGTATAGTGATAAGTCTTTGAGCTGGTCCATGCAAGACCTTCTGTTTAGGCCTTGTATCCTTTTAATAAGGCATCTCTGTGGGTATTCCTATTGTTGCATGGTTCTGGACAGATACAAGCCAAAGTGGGCATTATACAAAATGATTGACCTAATGAGGGCTTTGTAAAGGGAGACAATGACATCTCTAGATCTAGTCACAATCAATTTGTTTATAAGCTATATAGAAAGACTTTCTTATGACTCTGGGCACATGTTGGTCAACAATTAGGTCATGGTACACAGAAGTTCCCAAATGTCAAACAACTGGGTCAGTTCTCAGTGGGCATTGTCAATTTGGAAGTTCCCTGGAGTAGATGACTTCCGAAAGGATACGATAATGTATTTCTTGAAGTTTAGTTTCAGTTCATGATTCTGGCACCAGTTATTGTTTGGTTCAAACCTTCCTGCATGATGGTTAACTTAGTCAGCTAAAGCCCTTTGGTATTTCCTTTTACTTTTGAGATGTATATGCCAAACAAAAAAACTCTCAACACTGAACCCTGGGGGACACCATTGGTGACTGGTCTCTTCCCCTATTTTGATCTCCTGCATCCTTTGAGCAAGCATACATATATATACATTCTTTGATTCACCTTTCTGATTGTATTAACCTGATTGTATTCAGTTATATTCCATGTATAATACAGCACCACTTGCTAGAATGTGTTTTAAATTTGTAGTTTGGAACAGCCTTCTAATGAGCAATGAAAGAAAATGTATGAACCAATAATGACAAAACTACATATTTCAGAAAATTTCAACCATAAAAGGCCACTCAAACTTCTGTCATTACAATCCACCAATATCAGTAAATATGCAAAATCTCTGCAGAAGTAAGTTATCTAAATAATTCCACATTAAAGGGATCTGTAATTAATGAAGAAGTTGCTGCTAGCAAACAACTTTATATTTCATTGTTTCATCTACAAATAAAGTGCCTGTTGCTCTTGAAGAATAAATTGCCTATGCTACATTAAAAAATGATAAGCTAGTAATTTTACAATGGTGAATGGATGGTATACTGATAACAGGTTCATAGTTATTAAGTAACTCCTCCAAAGGAGGTCATTCATAGGACTGCAGCGTCCACTCCCATTAAAGTAAAACACAGTACAGTATCAGCAATCCATCTGCATGCTGTGGGAGTAGTACTCACAGTCTTCTGCATCAAAAGCAAGTATACTACCTGTTGTGATACTAACAATGCAAACAACGTAGCATAAGTAGCATTAAACTTCTCTTCCCCTGAAGCTCTCAGCTCCTTGTAAAATCCACTTGACTATCAACTAAATCTCTCAAATTAACAGCACAAGAAATCTGGAAAAAGCCAAAATTTATTTGGGGGGGGGTGCAAAGGCCCAAAACCAGGGACACATATTAAATATTGCTTGTATAATCTTAGAAAGTTGCTAAAATAAAGTGTTACCATGTGTTTCCTGAAAGACAGGAAGACTGAAACTTAAAGAGCTATCATTATTTAGTTAATTCAGTTCTCACTGATTTGCCAGAAAAACACAAATTTTAAGAGGTACAGACCAAAAGCATGAGCCAGATATTCTGTGAAAATCTGGACCGTGGAGAGCTATGGACTCAACTCCCTGAATCACAAGTGCTGGTATTGGTAGAGAATTCAGGCTCTTGTTTGAGCCTGAGTAACACTAACCACCAGGTATACCTAACTGGGACATTTTATATACACACATCACATGCACACACACACACACACACACACACACACACACACACACACACACACACACACACACACACAAACACACAAGCATGCGTGCAGAAGCAGCATAACTCCTGCAAATAAAAGAACAAAACTCTCTTTACTGGCATGACTCTGGCAGCACCAACAGAACAGCGACAGCATAACTCCTGTAACACAGAGCAATAAGAGAACAAAAACAGCTAGTTTAGTAACTTCCCAGCACGAATCCACATTAGAGTGAAAACTCCACTTCATTAATTTTTCCCGACAGGTCTTGCAGCTGTAAAGGGAGGGGGGGCTCCCACTCCCCCTGGCTCTGTGGTTCCGGCACTCATGTCAGAGAGGTGTTATTCTCAATCCCTATCATTCTCCTGTACATATTAAACACAACTGAAGGGATGGGTATGTGATAGGGACGTACAAGAGGTTATAATACCCTTCTAGGAGTGACACTATTCTCAATGAGCCTGCACTCTTGAAGGCAGACACCTCCAACCATCCCTAGTTTCCTCTAAGGATTGTAGGTAGAGCACTTGGCTAAGGATACATTCCTCAGGCCCTCACCCTGGGGGAGGTGAGCAGGCTGTGCTTCATCATTTCTGTCCCTCACTAGCTGACTCTTTTGACATCTAGGCAACTAATCAGATGCAGGTCATCTTGGTTCTAGTCAAGGCTTCATCCCTCTATGTGATGGAGATGATCATCTTTTTGTTTCTATTCACTGATAATTTGTTACTTGAAATACTTTTTGTGATCTTTCATTTGGAATTGAGCAACACAAGCTGAATATTATTTACAACCAGGAAATCATTTGATTTGTTTCATAGAAGGTATTCATTCTGTCAGGCACCAACTGTGTACTCATTCCTTACATGCAATACGTTTCAGGTAAGCAAAACCAGAGTATTTAAGAAAACCATCCAAACAAGTTAAGTATGTTCTGCTTTCAAATTAACTTCCAGAGTATTGTTGGGTGTTTTTAAACTCATTTAATACTGTTTACACAGAAAGAGAAATATTAACATTTAAAACATTAAGTGAGACTAACTAGGCATGAATATAAGAGGCCTCATCATAGGAGTTATTAAAGGAAATTTCAAGAAAAGGAATCTGAATATAAATCTGATCCAGTTCAATAAACCATACTTTTATCTTTAGCCATCATTTGCCACCACACTCCCTACATTCTACATTTTCCATTTGTCGCATTTTCGATTAAAGAGTAAGGGTGTTATTGCTCAATGCAAGAGTTTCAACAAGAAGTTCTACTCCCTGGAATCGCTCCTCACCCTAGAGACTACTGACATTCCCACTCAGCAATCATAGAAAAACTCACTAAGCTTGGCATCAACCCCTATATCACTAGGTGGGTTGCAAACTGGCTGACAGACAGAAACCACAGTGTGAAAGTAGCTGACTCCAAGTCAGACTGCCGATTAGTCATGAGTGGAGTCCCACAGGGTTCGGTCCTGGGTCCTCTCCTGTTTGGTATCTATTTCTCTGAAGTCCAGGCCAACACGAAGGGACTCTGGCTGACAATGTTCGCAGACGATTGCAAGTTGGGAGTTATTATTAATTCCCCAAGTGATGTTGACATCCTACTGGGGATAACACCAATGGCTCTACTCTATGCCAGGGTAATCCTATGGCTTGGTTGTAAAGGCCCCAGGGCTATTAGGCTAGTACACACTGTGACCAACGACTGGTGTCAGAACCATGGCCTTAAGCTCAATGCCAAAAAATGTGTCGTCATCCCCTTTGGGAAAAACTCGGTTCCCATGAATTACCACATTGATGGTAGTCCACTGAACACAGAAGGTGTTATAAGAGATCTGGGAATGCAGGTTGACAACAACCTCTCTTTTGATCAGCACATTGCTACTGTGGTCAGAGAGTCCCTCTATGTGGCACATCTCATTACTAAGGGTTTTGCATCCAGGAAGAAAGAGGTCATTGTCTCCCTCTACTCTTCCCTCATTAGGCCAATCATTGAGTACAATGCCCCATTTGGCATGTACCTCACTAGACACCTGCAACAACTGGAGATGCTGCAAAAGTACCTCACAAAGAGGATCTTAGGCCTTAAACACTTGTCCTATATGGACAGACTCAAAAAACTCCAACTATTCTCTGTCTGATATCGCCTACTTAGAGGCGATCTCTGCTTGACTTACAAAGCCATGTCTGACCAAGCTCTGTTAGAAATGCTACATCTAAATAAATCCCAATCCCTCCACACCACACACTCCAGAGACCTCAACCTTATTACCACAATTAACAGAACATGCTGGAGGGGCAGGCTCATAACCCAGAGACTGCCCATGCTATGGCACAGACTTCCCATACATGTCAAGCAGAGCACCTCACTGACCCTCTTCAAGAGAAATCTTGATGAGTGGATGGGAAACAGAAAATTCACCCTGGGGATAACACCAGTGGCTCTACTCAACAGAGGCACTGGGAACTAAGGTCTGGTGGCACTATGCTAGGGTAATCCTATGGCTTGGCTTGTAAAGGCCCCAGGGCCATTAGCCTAGTACACACGTATGAACCTATGAATCTGTGCAGTTACTGAAACATGATTTAAAGCCATGGAAGGCACCCCCTGCAGTACAAGGTTATAATGCCTTCCATACATATAGACCAGTTACTGCACAAGAAAGGACAAGAGGCGGAGGTGTATTACTCTACATAAAAATAAGCACACCTCAAGATTGGTCACAATATGATATGTTTAAGTTACTCCATGTCCAATTAACCTTAGGTAAAGTCCAATATCATATTCTTGCTAGCTATAGTTCCCTGTCTATGAAACAGGATGACCATACCACATACTTGAATGTAATGGAGTCACTCACAATTCTGCCCAACACCATACTCATGGGTGATTTAAACTATCCCACCATAAACTGGGATATGTACACAACCACTAACATGCAGGTTCAAAGATTTCTGGATTTTGTCAATGCAAACACACTGAAGTAGTTAGTCTGCACACCTGCTAGGGTGCAAATATCCTCACTGGTCAAATATAATGGCTGCACTCCCAGCAAACCCAAGAACCTTTAAGAACTTTTCCAAGGAAAATTACCTCCTGCTAAGCAATGTCATAGCTAAATTCCAAGTTCCCCCCTAACTCGGAGAACATGGTAGCCTATGTGGAAGTGTTTACTGAAACCCTTTGCAACCATCTAAATAACTGTATAGAAACAGCAGTACCAAACTGAAATAAACTTAGGACAAACTCCAAAAGCAAGCCTCCTTGGTGGACCCCCAGTATAAATAGGTTGTACAACAAATTAAAGAAAATCCTACTCAAAAACAAGAAGGACTGTACCCAAAAGACAAAAAAACACCCTCATTTGTCTTAACAAGAAGCTCAATGGACTAATCAAGTCCACTAAAGCAAACTTCTAGACAAAATAGCCTCCTAGGTTAAGGATAACTATAAGGCATTTTTCAATTATGTATGCAGTCTTAAAGGGAACACTCAATAGTATGCTGAACAAGTAGTAAAAAGAACTTCCTATAGTGAAGTGGAGGATATAGACAATTTGCTGATTGATAAAATTAGCTATAATTTAGCCTGTCATCACAGAAAATACCCTCTACCATTTCTCCCCCAACTATTACTAAATAACAGATCCTCACTTCACTCTCCAGAGCTAGATAATATCCCAGGATGCCTCCTAAATAGCTTGAAACATGACCTATCAGACACACTAGAATCTGTATTCAGTCATAGCCGCCAGACCGGCTTTGTCCCTAGGGAATGGAGGACTGCAACAGTCATCCCTCTACCCAAAGACAGACCATTAACAGACCCATAAGTTTGACTAGTCCTATATACAAGGCCATGGAAAGAATTTTAATGGACCTGATGAACAAAGATATAGTAAACCTTCACACTGTGGATCCATCCCAGTTCAGTTACATCAGGAGCAGGTCATGCATACTAAACTTGGTGGACTTCTTCGAGAAGGTCACTACAGCCATGGACAAGGGCAAAATTGTGCATATTGCTTACCTTGACCTGGCAAAGGCATTTGACATAATACTTGACTTGGATGTTATAGACAAATTCACAAATTTAGGCATAAATCCCTGTGTTATCCAATGAATAGCCAAATGGCTCACAGATAGGACAAATGAAGTTAAAGTGGGTGAATCCACCTCCACTGAGATGCCTGTTTCTACTGGTGTCCCACAGGGCTCAGTACTGGGACCTCTCGTGTTTGGAATATACTTCTCTGAAGTCAAGGCAAATGTAGAAAGCCTTTGGCTAATCAATTTGCTAATGAATGCAAGTTGGGTGCAATCATTGAATCCTCCATAGATGTAGCTATCCTCCAGGAGGGTCTGACAGAGACAAATAACTGGTGTCAGAACCATGACCTAAAATTCAGTGCAAATAAATGCATAATTATACCCTTTGGGATGACACCTACCCCAACAAATTACAGTATTGATGACACCCCCCTAACAGCAGACCCAGTGGTAAGGAACATGGGAATTCAGGTTTACAGTAACTTGAACTTTGATCACCATATGTCCATAGTGGTGAGAAAATCTTTCTGTATGGTGAAACTTATAAGTAAGGGCATGTCACCCATATCTAAGGAGGTCACTATACTCAGCCCTCATTAGACCAATAATCATGTACAATACAATCTCCAGCATGTAGTTGACCAGGCATTTGCAACAGCTAGATCAGCCACAGAGGTTCCTCACTACAAGAATACAGGGGGTAAATAATATGTCCTAGGCAGACTTCCTCAAAGCCCTTTCCCTGTACTCTCTCTCCTACAGACTACTGAGGGGTGAAATATGCCAAACCTACAAGGCATCCTCAGATTCAGCCATGATGGATCTGCTACACATTCACAAAACAAACAGTACTAGAATTACCCAGTCTAAGGATCTAAACCTTGTCTGTGATGTAAACGAAAGTCTCTGGAACAGACTCCCCATTCATGTGAAACAGAACTCTCCCTTAAGTCTTTTCAAAAGCAATTTGGGCCAATGGATGGGGAATCACAAATTCACCCAGGCTTGCCCCAGTGGTGCTTATGGATAGGGGCAGTTTGTAGATGTTCTAAGAGACAGGCATATGCCAAAGCTGTTATAGCCTGTGGGCATTGATAATTGGGAAAACTGGGGCATGAATAGCTAAACTTGAAAAGGCTCTTGGGCAGTTAGCCTAGTAACCTCCTGTAATCCTCTGCTACACTTGTTATGATTTTGTTAGTAAAATGTAAAGTTGATTTTGTTCATTTTTCTTACCTCTGTCATTGGAAAGGAATATGAAAACATGGCACCATCAAGGAAGAAATATGCATTTTATTTACTTATTTAATTATAAACTTGTTTTCCAGGGAAGCTGGTACACAGTTTCCTTTCAGCTTTAACCTCAGCACAAAGTTGCTGTATATCAGCCTACAAGAAATCAATCTTATTATAGCAAGCCATATTTATGGATATATTTATTATCCTGAAAAAGTGTACACACCATTCATAAATCCATTTAACCATTTTCTAAATTACATTTCTTGGTGAGTGTCATTGTGGTAGGAAGATGGCCAAGACTGATCAGACTTCACTGTCGTTAGCAACAATCTATGCTCATCTTACAGGACTTCATGCAATTCCCTGAAAACATGAAAGATATAATTAGGCTCCCTATTCAAATGCCGGCACTCAAAATGCTGAGTGACGACAAGATGAAAAAAATCTGAAACATCTCTCTTCTCCTTTAAACTTCTTTTCTGCAGGTGGGCAAGCCCCCTCTCCCCTGTAGCCCCCAAACTTATATATACCAACTCTGAGATCACCATACCTTGGAAAAAAGGGACTATTCTGATAAATGGCCATCTTGGACTTAGTAAATGTAAATCTGCTTTTTCAGCCATTCAGTATCTTGCGTTTCAGGACTCATTCTGGCAGGTCCCGTCATTTCAAATGGCTACCTATAATTATTCTAACATGTCAGGTCTTTCCCAGTGTCTCATCCCAATGGTTCATGTCTTTAAAACTCTTATAGGAGGTACCTAGGGGACATCCTCACAGGGTGCTCAAACCACCTCACCCGACTCCTATTAATCCAGAGAAGCAGTGATTCTACTCTAAAATCCTCCTGGATTTCCAGCCTGTTCATTCTTCCATGCAGGATGAGCCCAGCAATCTTGAGAATGAGCCCCATTTCCACTAATCATATCAACAATTTCATCCTTTTAGTCACTACTAAAGCTGCTTGGCACAGGTAAAGTCGGGGCAAAGGCTGACCAGTAAAGTAAGTACCTCATCTTCTGAATCCTCATTCACTTCAGTACCACAGTTTGGTATAATGTCTGCTCAACTGCTGCCACTGCACTAATCCACTGCTCAGTCTCTTAATCCCCTATACATTCACCAATGTTATATCTCTTTAGCTGCGATAGCTGCTTATTTCTCACATGCAGAGAGCTATTCTACCCCTTTTAGCAGAAAACAGTGACCTTTGATTTGGATGTTCTGATTTTTTTTAGTAAGCTCTTCATACTGAGCAGTGCACTGAGCCAGTGTATGCTAGAGGTCACTGCCATTGTCATTGGAGGCTGTCAGAACAACAAAATCTGGAAAAATCAGAAATGCAGCCCTATCATCCCCAGATTACATGCCCTCCAAACCTCACCTGTGCCTTAATGTCCTATCCACGAAAATGACAAACATGAGGGGAGATAAGACACACCTCAAATGCATTCAGCTAACAGTGACAATAAAATATGTGGACACAAACACTGCTTCACAGACAGGGGTGGAATGGCATGCATCTTTGGCCATGGAACTCCATACTAATGCAAAATCTTCCACAGAGTGCATATACAGATATCATTCAAAGCTGTTGATTACAGTAGTTGTTATATAAAATTCTGTTGTATAGAAGGCAATTTATATGATCTGTTTACAAACCTTGAATACTAAAGGCGACAAGGAATGTCCACATAGAATACCATATTGTATTAGCAGCTCTTAAAACACAGATGCCATTGTAATCATGACCAGTTATGATTTTAAGTTGGAAAAAAAACTTTGTTTTTGGTGTTGCAAGAGTCTGAAGCACTGCATGGTCTTGACAGAAAAATTAGGTTGTTATAGGTTAATTCTAAAAGAGTCATTGAAAAGTGTGGTGAGAATCTGCATTTGATCTATAAAAACATGCAAACTTGGTTCGATATGCATATGACTTCACACTAATCTGCAGCAATAATAAGTTCCAGGTGGTGCTGCGGTAGCGTTGTCGCCTCACAGCAAGACGTTGTCCCGTTCGATTCTCAGCTAGAGCGTCTTCTGTGTGGAAGCATACATGAATGGGGCGTGCCTTCATTGAAGGTTGTGCGTCAGGGCTGGTAACCGGTGCGTAAAAATCCACTACCAATCATTAGCGGACCGGAGTTCTGCTGTGGCAACCCCTAACCGGGAAAAGCCGAAAGACACAAACAAACAATACTAGAGAAAAAAGTTGCTTGCATCCATTGAATCATGGTTAACAAACTCATCTCTTTTTCAGCTCCACCAAAAAAAAATGTCTATCTATCTATATATGTATATATATATATATATATATATATATATATATATATATATATATATATATATATATATATATACTCATGATCACCTAGTCAAACAACTCTAGAACTGAACTCATCTACTCATCTTATAATTAAAGCTATTAGGGGTTACCTTCAATGAACTTTTACATTCATAAAAGTGAAGCTGCCAAAAAAATGAAAACGATGACTAAATCCGGGAGTCTAATACGGAGCTGCAATCTACTTTACTAGCTCTAGCAGAAGACAGGCTGTATCACTATTCCTTCTCCCAACACTGGTCTATGCCACTCCCATCCTGATTAACCTACATGTAGCCCAGACCAGCCTGCCAGAGCAATGCTATAATAAGACAAATAAGATAAGGTAAATTTGCCACTAAGAAAACCCATAAAACTCAAGCAACCTTCCTGGCCAGAACTTATGCACTACTTTAGCCTATCCCAACTTGTCATATCCCATAACTTCATCTATAGTCCGATCACTGTTTTAGCCTGGCTAACATCCTCTGACTATACCCTCCCAATGCAGCTCTTCATTCTACTGATAACATTCTTCTTTTAATAACCAAGGGGAACAACCATGTTAATAACAGTCTCTGCTTCTGTTATGTCACTAGACTATGGAACTCCTTACTGTTTGAAGTCAAGTAACTCAACAAAAGTAAGCCTTTCAAGGACCAGCTCAGAGAATCTCTAAAAAATAGGCCGTCATGTCCCTGCTCCGGCCCTGACTAATTGACTGCTACATTTAGGACACTCCTACTTCACAACATTTTCTTCCTCTCTAACTCCTGTTTTCTCTAACCATAACTTGCCTACTGGACATACCTAACCTACCTTTCTCACTACTTACATCCTTAACTTGTCTGTGACGCTAGAACTGCAAACTGCATATTTGAATCTAATCTCTATGTCTAACTGCAGGCATATCTTGTCATCTGTTACCAAGAAAAGTTGTCATTTTTGAGGCATCTTCTAATAGTAACTCCTCATGTACTTACAACAGTAAATTGCTTTCCCCATTATATGTTACTATTTCAACAAAACTATATATATTTTCTCTGTCAGACTTTTGAACAACAAACCATTACTACAACACGTTTCTCTTTCCTCTATCAGTATACACTTGCACTTTTAATTTGACAATGTATATACATCCCTCTGGCTTTTATTATTAATGTTTCCATGCACTCTATGTGTGTCAGAGTTTCACTATTATTTGATCTTTATATTGCATTGTGTGCCTGTTTTTGGAGCTTTTCTCCCCAGGAATCCACTGAAAACAGGTAATTTTTACTTACCCCATTGATCTAACCCTGTAAACAAATGCCAGTAAATAAATAAAACAAGAGAATTAATTGGTCTAATTATTACTTCAGCATTATTCCCGTGGAAAAAAAAAAACAGAGAAGCAGAAATGGTGAGCTTTTGTGCAGACAGACCGTGGTTATGGAAAGGACATTTTGGATCTGATTACAAATCAGTTGAATATCTCTAAGATCACTGGGAGGCATGCCAACATTTGGTAAGGATGAAGAATTATGCTCTCTTGGGATGATGCCGATCAAGTTACAGGCTTGGTTTCCAGCTGCTTGAATGTGTTTTATACTATTAAGTAGTCCCAGAGCATAGACTGGAAGGCAGTAAACATGTGCTAGTACAACACTTGTAAAATTGTTACTGTGCATTGGCATGCTTCAAGTAATAGTAATCTAGTATGTTTTAGACTGATCTCAATGTTTTGAAAGTGTTTATCACTGAATCAGTATGGTCTGAAAGACAGTGTGGAATCTAGCCAGATTCAAACAGTTGTTATGTCCTGTAACTTGTTTGAAGGTATTGCCTACTTTGTCTGTTATTGTAAGATTTTCAGCTTGCCTTAATTTTTTTGTGCCTCTCAAAAATCATAGTTTTTCATTGGAATTGATGGTACAGTCAGTGAAGTGGCAGGTGGGGATGTAAAATGTGAGAAAGCTGGAACACAACAGTGACCAGGGGAAAATGTGGAAAATGAAACGAGGGGACTAATAACCAGCAAGGCACATGAGGCTAGATGAGCTGACACCCAGTATGAGAACTATCGGGAGTTTTTGGATAGTACTTGATAAGACTACTGAGTATTGTTTTGGTCTCAGTGGTCATGTTCAAGGACAAGCAGGTGGCCATTTATAAAAGAAGGCATGAGAGATGAGTCTGTGATGTAGATGAGGAGTTGTGGATCAGTTAAAATCACTTAGTACAACAAAGTATTATGCAGGCTTGGTAGATCACTTTCCTGGAGGATAATAAGCTCTCAGTTACCAAACAAATTGTGTCACAGTGTGAAGGCAATTTCAGTCAAATTTATATGTGGGAGGATGAACAGGTTCATCTCCAGTTTGAGTAGGCTAGAAGTTTAGTAAGTAGGTGAGCAAACAATACATAGAAAAAATGCTAAAATTCTTTGACTTGATCACAGCTAAGACAAAGGTAACACAGTGAGTGTGATTTACTCTGACTTTAGGAAGTGTCCTGGTCCCAGTTCTGGGGTGAAGATGAGGGATGATCATACAGTGTTGTAGTGAAAAGGGAACTGGTTGGCAGATGAGAAAGAGAGTGGTGGTGGGGAGGGTGGACTGTTGTCTAGTGAGAAACTAGTAACCAGTGTGGTGTTGCAGGGCTTACTGTTTGGACTGGCTCTGATAAGCATATCCATGTTTTTCTAACTTTGATAGCAAAGGTCAGGCAGTGTCAAATAGTGGCAAGATGAATAGATCTACAGATGACTGAATAAAAAAAATAAAGATTGGGAAGTATTCTTACTAACTGACTCAGTAATTCAACACAATGTTAGTGGGCTCTAGTGAAGAACCATTAGTAGTACTGCAAGGGGTGGAGTGCAGGAAACCAGGTGTCATTCTTGCATTTCACTTCTCAGGCTCACCTAGAATATATTAGAATGTTATGAGAGGAAAGACTGCTAAGTGGATGGACTACATGCCAAGTATGGCTGCTAAAACATTTAGGGGGATGAGGAATGATTTAAGGCATTGGGTATATATACTTTGAAAGAACGTAGGAAAGGGGGAAAAATTGATCACCCATGTCCATGGAGGAAGAGGGTGATTTGTACCATGGTTCCTCACCTTTCTTTTCTCTACTTTTCCTTTCACTACTTTCCCCACTTTGCAGTATTTATTGTCATCTCCTTCAGTCATGATAATATCCCAAGATGCCTACTAACATATCATGCTTTTTTTCTCTTTGTCCCTCATTTGTTCTGCCTGCTGTTAGACACATATACTGGATATCCTGGCCTTCTGTTTGCAAGCAATGCTTGCATCAACAGGGAAAGTATATTTGTTTCCATTTAATGTCTTAAAGCATAGCTTTATTGCCTTCAGTAAGCAGACACTTACTTTCTATGTGTAATACCTGCTAGGGAGAAAGAGGGCTAAGCTGGATTGTTAATGTTACACTCTACTGAAAGTAATTACTGCTTCACGTTAATTGAGAGTGACTTTGATAGCAATTGCTTCTTGTTTTTATAGTATCTTTTGCATATAACAAAACTCATGCTTGTAGAAATTCCTTTGCTTGCTAGGCCAGCCTAGTGGCTCAGATAGATAAAATATTGTCTGCTACACAAAACAACCTGGGAATAACTAGTGATCAGAAGTCTGGAGGAGCTGGTGTTGGAGGGTGGGACTGAGTGACTGATGTGGGGTCACTCACCTTGGAGAAAAGGATGCAGTCTAGTCCACCTTACCTTGTGTATCATGCAGCACATGGACTGCGGACATGGGGATAGCTTTGCCAAGCTGTATTTGCATAGTAGCCTTCATCTTTCTTGTGCAAAAATGCACATGCACAAAGGGGAAAGTATAGCAGATCCTCACATCTTTGAGCAGTCATGCCAGTTGCTGGTGGTGGGATAAGGGACAAAAACACATACACAGAAATAATCCCTTGTGGTCACTTAAGAAGTGGCCTCATATGACTGGCTCTCACTTTTTTCGGGGAATGAATGGACATTATCAGTTGCTCCAGGGCCAGATGGTCAGTTGGGGTCAGGAAAGAAAGCAAAACAGGGAAAAAACACTGCCAAAATATTTTTGATGTATTTGAGAATATTTTATTGACCCTTGAGCAAAATCTTAGTACTCCTTTATGATATCCTGTCAGGATCAAACTAGATTAACTAACCAGGCTTGTTTTTATTTTCTGTTTGTTTAATGCTACTGTGCAAGATTCATAGGTTGTATATTTGTACAGTAGTTTATTTGCTGCAACTGTAATATTTCTTCCTGGCTTCTACCCTCTGTACATAGCAGTTGATAAAATCTAAGTAACTGAGTAAGTAAATAAATGAAAAATGATTACAGTTAAGAAGAAATGACAGTAGCTCCAGTGGTATAGAGGGATAAAGCAATGATGCCAGCACAGTGTCCCAAGTCTGATTAGCAACTTAGGAGTTTAATGGCAGTGCCAGGGAGGAAGAGTATTTCTATCCCGGAGGAAGGGGTAAGTGCTGTTCATGGGTTATAGCAGTCCTTTGAAGGAAGAAGGCAGACCTGTGACCTGGTGACATGCGTGTGGTACATGAAGCAACTGATTGGTGGTAGCCTTCATCGAACAAGTGTGCAGCAGCCTGCACCTGCATAGGGAAAGGTGGTGTGGCTGCTACAGTGATGCAAAGTTGCATTTCCCCCTCCAACCACGGGGAGGAGTTAAATGGCCTCATTGCTGAAGTGCCAGTAAAGACACAAGTAATCCTCATGTCTTTCAAAATAATACCCTCTCTGATGGCTCAAAAAAAATAAATAAATAATAAGATCAAGTACAGTTGGTTGGGAAAGCTTGGGGGTTGGCAGACATGGGGGAAAAAGTATAAATAAACAAAGAAGGAATGCTAAAAACAGTGTAGGAGCATGAATGATAGCTGGAAGATGGAATATGTAATTCTGAGTTCAGTAAACTTTGACAAAAAAGTCAGTCAGGCCTTGGACCAACCTGCAGAAGAGTTTTGTACAGTTTAGCGTAATGAAGGAATCCATACCAGCTGGGGATATATAAAAGTGAGTGGAAGCAAAAGACAAGGAAAAATGAAGTGTGATTAGCTGCAACCGTCTGACAGACCATGGACCACCCGTCTTCCATTGTTTAGCGGCAATGAGGTAGCAGAGACAGCAAGGCTTTGCAGTGCTAATGTGTTATATACTTTAGAAATAATAACTTCTTGTGCAGTTTTAAGCAGATCACTCAACCAGATTAAAGCTGCAAAAACATTCTTTAAAAATAGTAATTTTTTCTAAATCATCTTACCTTGATAAACAAAATAATTAGAATGATCCATTCTTTAACCAGAATAGCTACAAACAGTTGGCAGGAAGTCAACAACAAGAAGGCATGGACTGATGCACATCTCACACTCTGTAACACAAGAAAGTGCTATGCCACATGTTACTTGTATATTTTAAAATACAGGCTAGTTTCCTTTTAAGAGACGGCTGCCATACTCAAAATTGTAACTATGGTGAAGACATGAGGATGAAAATGTTAAACATGAATGGATGCCTGCCATAATAAATAAAGGCTTAGTAAATGGCACTGCTATGTTTTCCAAAAGGAAGTTTAGTTTGTACCTAGAGCCATGTTCTCTGTTGTTAGCTGAACAGCCATTGTATTTTCTATGCAAAGAATAACTAAGCGCAGGGAAGTAACATCACCAGCAGGGAGTATTATTTTCAGAAAGAAATAAGACATTCACTAAAATGTAGCATTATATATATTAAATTACCAAGAGCGGAGAAATGGTGAGCTCATATAATTGCTTTATATTCATGGAAACAAGGAGTGTCACATTCAAACAGGAACTGAATCTCATCAGAATAGATACAGTCACAGAAATCTACGCTATCTCAACTGTTTGATCTTATGTGGAACTTTTTTGACTAAACAAAGACAGCCTACAAAGTATTGGCATTTGCCACCCCCAGAAACACTTTGAAATCTAACAGTGCATTGTTCAATTTTGATGAATTAATCTGCTGGGTGCAGTCTGCTCAAAGGGTGGGGAGGCAGGGATTGTTTTATTACAATGATATCAAAAATTGTCAACATCAGATAAGAAGCAAATCATAAAGATGAAAAGGTCTTTTATATTCCTTCTGTGTGATGAATAATTTCCTGTCACAAACATGTTCTATAGTTGTTTTAATTACATCTATTATACTGTCTATGGATATTATCAGCCATCTTAGACTTTCCGTGTACCCTGTCTCAGCATCATGATCTTGTATACGTGTGAGTTTTAGGCTATGCTGTAGTGGATGAAATGGTACTTTATAAAGCACCAAATGTACATTCTTACTATAAGATAATTAAACCACTGGTTTTGATAACACATTCATTATCTCAGACAGGCATTTCAAAATACTGTGACCATGAGCAAATCATATAAAATCCTTTCTGTCTTACTCTGTACAGTTACTTTCTAATCCTCTTGTTCTTATCTAATTCAGATACAGAAAGTTGCAGTTATTTGGCTACAAGATCCTAGAAGTTTCTGTTTTGCAAATCAGTAGAAAGATCCTACTTGTACTTGTGTTGATGGATGCTACTGAGGGACAGATGTTGAGTTACTCCTTTGCACATTTTACAATATATTTTTTTCTTTCTTTGCAAAAATCATAATTGTTTCTGTTATGGACATTGTTACAAGAATTAAGACTGTTCTGTGCCTGTCAGATATGTGATACTGGACACCCAAACAAATAGTTCTTCCCAAGACAAAGCAATCCTTCAGTCAGACAGAATTCATATCTAAAATTAATAACTCAGCATTTGTATATTTTACTTGTTGCCAAGCTCTGCTATCAGGTGTATTGCTTGGCTTTCATTGTTTGTTATTGATTCCCTTAGTTGGTTTTATCTTTTCTGGGAAGATATCACACACACACACACACGCACAGACACACACACACACACACACACACACACACACACACACACACACACACACACACACACACACACACACCTATCTATCTATAGTGTGCTTGTGTGTGTGTGTGTGTGTGTGTGTGTGTGTCTGTTTGTGTGTATGTGTGTGTGTGTGTGTGTGTGTGTGTGTGTGTGTGTGTGTGTGTGTGTGTGTGTGTGTGTGTGTGTGTACATGTTTGCATGTGTGTAATTCACACTTTATCTTGTTTGTCAACAAATTTGTTTTTCTAACTGTTATAGCCCTTTACTGTCAATAATTCTCCCAGCCTTTAGATACCACAGAGACAAAAAATGCAGTAGTAACAAAATTGTGTCTTATGGTCATACCACTCAACCACTTAGTACCACAAATCTAGACAAAGACATAAGTAAATGGGAGACAAAGGCCCCAAAATAGGGGCAGATTTTAAATATTGCACTTATCAACTTAGAACGTTGCTAGAATTACAGGTTCTGTATTACTATGCATTGTCTGAGTATATGAAGTTTGAAAATCAAATGGTTGCCATTATTATGTGACTTTAGTTCTTAATGGTTTGTCATAAAACCACAAACTTTATGAGGAACAGACCAAAATATGAGGCAAAAATCTTGACAGTCAGTGAAAATTTAGACAGTTGAGAGATATTCTTAAGGTATACATTCATTCTTGTTGAAAAAATAATTTCCAAAAGCAGTCAGGTAATCTTAAAAGGGTTTGTCTTTTGCTTCTCTTGTTCTCAGTACATGCCTACATGTGACTTGATAACCATGTTGCATGACCTCACAATGGTGTACATAACTAAACTCTAGTGCAGAACAAACATTTGTATTAATGTACTATTCTCCTTTTAATAGCTATTGTAATGTTTCCACCACACATAGAAAGAGGTACCTTAAGTAAAATGCTTCTTACTCTAACACTCACTGTGGGCTACTCTCATTTTTGCTGTAAATGTTGAATTTTAAGGTCTTTCTGTTATTTTTACCTATTGTATTATGGCTGATATGGGTCCATGGGATCAGTCCACTATCCCCACTTAGCAAAATCTAAATAAATAAAGAAATGGTGAAAATATATACCATATAACACATTTGCTAAAGTCATTACCCTACTTTGGACTGAAAAAGGAATTAAAAGAAGATCGTTTGTTAAATGTTATTATAAAATTAACAGGATTAAACAAGGTTGTGACACAGGCCAGCATTACATGGATTAACATTTTACAGATTGCCAGTTAACTAACATATTTTATATACCTGTATTGTGGAATAGATCACCACAGCTCAGAACAAACATTTTACTTCATTTTGAATATTCTCACTGTCTTCCTTTCTCAGACTTTCCTGTACATGTCTCCTGTTTTCTAGCCTTCCCCTTTGTGACTTTCAGTGATATTATATAAGAATTGTTGTAGCAGTTAAGTTAACATACAAAAAATATAATTATCATTCTTATTTGTAAAAGTGCAATCACAGTTGCGTTCATTTATTTTCCCATACATTTTACTCATTTCAAGGTTGATGAGGACCCAGAATCTATTCTAACTTTCACTTGGTGCAGGGCAGAGAGGTTAATCCTAGCTGGGGTCTAGTCAGAATGCATGACATATGGTCATTCACACATGACATGCACTCCAAGAGATATTTCGAAGGATCACCAGTTCACCTATGGCTTATCTTTTAGATATGGGAGGAATCCAGATCACTTAGTAACCCCCCCACACACACACACACAGATGCAGGAAAGGCGCCCTATAGAACGCATTCCAGCCAAAACCACATTGTAGAACTAAACACTGTGAGGCAGCAACACTGACCACACTGTGCTGCCCATCAGTGCTAAAGTGTGAAGCAAACCATATTCATATTGCAAGAAGTATGTAAAGTACTGGGAAACATCACTATCATTCGACAAAAATGAATAAGAATAATAAAAAAGCATAAATGTAAGAAAGAATTTGTCCCTGCATTCTTTTAAAGACTGCCATATGACTAATTGCTACCAATATTTCTGAACATGAATTAGAAGTCACTAACAGTAAGTCATGCATCTGGATTTACCCAGCTTAAGTGCTGTTTGTTTCCTAGCCTGAATTTTCATCAGCTGCTCCCTTACCCCATACAAAGGTGTGTGCTGGTCTTGTGTTCGCATTCTGAGGAACATTGGTCGGTGCATGAGGAACTGATATATAGCCAACAAGGCTAGGGGCTCCATTTGGCCTGCATATAGAAGTATGTCTGTAGTAAACCATTACCCTTTGCATAATAAAGTTATTATTATAACATTTCAAACAATACAAATGTAAAATCAAAATAAAGCAGAATATAGTGAAACTGTAGCATTTTCTTAAGAGGGTGAGGTTAACTTTACTGTTATATTTTTATTTAACATTTGTTTACCAGGAAAGTCCAACTTGGAACAAAGCCAATTTTCAGCAGAGGCCCGGAGAGAAATGCTCCAGATGCATGTCTTCGAAACATGAGAAGAAACCCACACAAATGCAGGGAGGAAATGCAGACTCCACACAGAAGGCACCCTAGCTGCGAATCGAACTGGATCAACTCTTGCTGGAAGGCGGCAACACTACCACTGCACCACTGCGCTGTCCCTATATGTTAAGTACTTTACAGGACTGCACTAAGTTTTTAGGAGGTCACTATAACAGTAAATCACAGATCAGATTTCCAGATAATGTTATAATATTCAAATGAGGGAGACAGCTAGAAGATCCGCTGTGACTAGGGTGAGCAGTATTTGGTAATCTGGGTTTAGTTTACATATTCTGAGGGAAGGTACAAGTACATTTTGTTTGTTGGGTACATTAATAATTTTTAAGGTGTTATGAATCTTGATGTAAAAGTATACGAACTGACAAACACCTTCCCTAGAAATTCATTATTCACTTACCTTTAGCTACCTAATTTTACTTCCTGTGGTTTAAGTAAATGTATTTTCTAATGTGAAGGCAAATGATCTACCTGCTTTAAGGTTTCTTTCCAAATATATTTGATTCAGACACCTGCAGCAAAAATCTCTTCTCCTGTCTTAGAACTGCTGGTGGCCATCACGTAGGCCCTGAAATTACCCTTCACAGACACCTTGAAAGCAACCCATCCCATGTAATTATGCCCCATTGCTGAGGTAATGTATTCATACTAGTTTTGTAAGTTTAGGTTTGTACCATATTACACTCAGCAAGCACCTATATCAGTAGCATATTTCAGAAATGTTTCTGCATAATGTGTTTTATAAACTGCCATTTGCACTGCTGGACACAACATCACAAAACACTACAAGCTAGAAGCACAGTTTGGGGGTAGAACATGGTTTGGCATGTTTGTGCAGCTTATACACTGCACTTTCTTCTCTGTTTGGAAGCAATATTAAGCTTGTTTGAGGCTTCTGTGCAGTTACTGTGGTTGTTCATAAGTTTCTGTATTGCATTCATTCTAGCTGTATTAAATGCTATATATTACCATATGTGAGTAGGGCAATGTTTTGTGCTTCACAATGGTTTCCTTTTGGATTTTTCCGTCTTTGTTTGTAATGAGTATATATTTGGGATGTAATTAATTAGGAGAGTACATAAATCATTGAAACTATTTTCTGTAGTCACATTTGGGGCATTTAGAAACTAATCCCAATCCCCAGCAGCAAAACTCATTAATGATTTGCTATTGCCATTTGAAAATTTACAGAAAGTTGTCGAGTTCCTAGCCAGATTAGCTCTGATATTGATGGTGAGCACCCCAGTATCATGGTGCAGTCTAACTTGGGAAGCAATAGCAGTGGGATTGGAACAGATAGTCACAGTATTAGGACTGTGTGTCTTCCCCTGTTGTGATGCTTTATCAGTTGTTTTGGGGAATTAGTGCTGACAAAATCTAAGAGATGCCATGCATACCTATTGCTATGTCTGTAGCTCTTTCAGTCAGTGGCAGGGTAACTAACATCCCATAGAAAAAATATGTTATCCTTAACTGTTAGTTGTAAAAGTTTGTCAGGAAAGTTATAAACTGCCAAGGCATAGTAGGAGTACAATAACAGACCACAACGTGGCATTCAGTAGCAGTTTCTAGCCCAAATCCAACCATCTTTTAGGTAGCAAAAAGCCAAGAAAAAAAAGACAATGTTAGCATTAGCAACAAAAAAGTGGAACAGGCCCTGGAGATGTCATGTTAGTACTTAAATGTAAAGTAAGAAGTGAAAGAAGGATGGAGAAATACTGACATGATGGTTGAGAGGCATCAGAGAAGAAAACAAGCCCTCTCTCTCTATGTCCTCCGTCACTGTCTCTTTTTCTTCATGTTTGTCTCTATCTCCTTCCTTCTGTATTTACACAGGTAGTAAACAGTAAAACCCCATTAACATTGTTGTATTGATTACTGGAGACTAGATCTTAGGACATAGGGCTGAGACAGTTCAGAAAAGGGCAACAGCACTAGTGCATAACATTCACTAAAAGCCACACCAGAAGAGTAAGAAGCAATTAACTTGTTTTGCCATTAAAAAAGAGGAAGAGGATGGGCATGTTAGACACTTTTCAATACTTGATGTGACTCCATTGAGTCAAAGCAGGCAACAGTCTGAAAAATAAAAGAGGCATGTGATGGTAAGAAGAGACTCTGCAATAAAATGTGGACTACTTGGATGAGTTATGAGGCCGCATGCTTCCAGAGAAAAGGTAAATGATTATTGGAACAATCCTCCTAAGGAATTATCAGTTGTACAAAGAAAAATCAGTAATGTGTCAAATAAACATAAAGTAACCCTTATTATGGGCTGGGAAATAAGCTTCTTCTTAAGTAAGATCATGAAAAGAATAGTTGGGCTAATTAACACCTGGCTGTCATCATAATCATTAGCACAGGTTAATTTTTGGTATGATTATGCAAAGCTACCTGGTGAAATATGGGCAAACTACTCTGGTTGTGTAATACTTCCCAGGCAGTACTTCTTTCTAGCAATTTAAACTTGCATGCAGTTTCCTTCATAGGATCAGTACTTACACACATTTCTGTTTTTCAGGAACACATCCAGCAGAAAGGGACAGTTCCACTCCAGCTCCACAAGTTAAATGTTTCTGTTTCTTTTCATGTGATGACTGTCTCCTCCTACTCTCTCTCTCTCTCTCTCTGTCTAATAGTCTTATCAGTCTGGATAATAGCTGTATGCAGATGACATAGTAATAAAGGCAGAGTCTGAACAAGAACTTCAGCAAATGATACAGATGAGGAATGCAAAGCTGAAGGCACACTGGATGAAACTGAGTACAGATAAGACAGCTGTAATGGTAGTAAATGGAGGAAATCAGAAGAAGCTGAGGATTGAGTTAGATGTAAAAAATAGTGAAACAGGTTAACAGCTTCAAGTATCTGGGAGGGGTGGTTGAGGAGAACAGAAGTTAAAGGAGATCAAAGCTAAAATCAGAGGGACTACAGCCAACTGGCATAGTGTATCTGGGGTAGTGTATGGCAGAATGTCAAAGAAGAAAAAAAGTAAGGTGTACAAAACAGTGGTGTGACCAGTACTACTGTATGGTACAGAAACCCGGGCAGTGAAGGCAGAGTAGTTGAGGTAGCTAGAGGTGCTGGAGATGAAGTGCCTGAGATGGGTGATAAGATGCATACTATGGGATAGATGAACAAATACAGACTACAGAGCAGAAGCCCAAGTAACTCCATTTGCAGAGAAGGTAAAACAGAACAGAACAGATTACGGTGGTTCAGGAACATGAGCAGGAAAGCAAAAGACAACCTAGGGAAGAGGATTTGAGACAAACAGGAAGAATTTAAGAGAAAAACAAAGGTGTGCAGCAAAGAAATGGATAGATTGTGTGAGAGAAGATCTGTGGCAGTCAGGCAAAAACTGTTGAAGAAGGTAGGAGAGTGGCATTGAATCAAGAAAGATGCAACAGGTGATGCAACAACCTGATCCCATGTAAAAAAATAAAATAGGGATAAAAGGTGATGATGATGGTGATGATGAAGACGCACAATTACCATATACTTGGTCTTCAAGTTGTTGTACCTCCTTCTTCTTTCTCTTTTTGAAGCACTATACGTGTGCACGATCTCTTACTCAGATCATGATTAGTTTCATTTCCATTATTATAACTAATACTTCAGGCAGTATTTCTTCTTTTACCTTCTTATATAAACTGGAAGAAAATACTCTGTGTAGTCTTCACTAATAAATTAATTCAGATAAAAAACAGCAAGGTAAGATACTCAGTGTTCTTCTTGTCAAACGTTATTGTTAAAATGTTACTGTTGTGGTGTATCAGCGTACATTAGACAGCAGGACGTGGTAAACAATGACTTGTAAAATACTGGAATATGAACAGGTGACCATGAATCGCCATATACAGTGGATTATGAAACTTAGAAATATTAAACTTGGAAAACTTTGAATGCATGCTTACTGTAAGAATGTATATGTAGCTCATACTGGAGTGACTGGAGTGGAGGGATGGAAGGGGATACTGTGGCATCAATTCTGCATTTGTTTATTGTTTTATTGGTGTGGGCTAGTGTTTGAACTTTCATGGTGTATGTTTTCTGTTGTAATACGTGCTATTTTCGTCTGTCTATTGTATATGTGTGTCTGTGTGTGGGTGTGTGTGTGTGTGTGTGTGTGTGTGTGTGTGTGTGTGTATATATATATATATATATATATATATATATATATATATAAATATATATATATATGTATATATATATAGCCATTTCATGGATTCACTATTTGTTGGAGTATTTTTTTCATTATGTATTTCTTGGTTTGCTAGTTCATTGTCTTACTAGGAAAGGAATGCATTAGAATGGATTACATTAAACACATTTCTTCAAACTCGTCCATAAACATACGTTTTCTACATATATTGCTAAACTGTCCTGTTGTGCACTGGGAGGTGAGGCAGCATTATGGTTTCCATGAATTCACTGCTGACCACCAGTTGTTGAAATTTCCACAAAACAAGCTACAGTCTCTTATTTGACACTATTTGTTCTCCTACTCATGTGACATGGGGTTTATGTTTGTGTGTGTGTGTGTGTGTGTGTGTGTGTGTGTGTGTGTGTGTGTGTGTGTGTGTGTGTGTGTGTGTGTGTGTGTGCACTTTCTAGTGTACATGCTTAAATTACCACTTTAACTTTAAAGTTACTACATGGAACGCATTTCATTTAAAGAAATCCATGATGGGCATCTTTGTGAAGCTATACTTTGTGTGACAGTATGAGAAGAAGTAAGATGCAGTCATTTCAATCAACAGCTTTAAAAGCTGTTAGACACTTTTCCACCACAGTATTTTTTCACAGTGTTTGTGCTAAATGTGTTAATAGCTTTTTAAGCTGTCAGAAGTTTTCTCTGATGCAGTTTTGTAGGGTCTTCCATGTATGCAGTAGCAGAGTATTCTATAATAACACTGTTCGCATAACCCTGCTTTAACACGCTTGATATAACTAGATTCATGCATCAGGATCTAGCTATAACAAGTCTATTTTAACAGGTTTGAAGCATAATCTATGTGTCTGATGTATTACAAAGTAATAATATGAGGAAATACAGACCTGGCATAACATAACTACATATAACAGAGGATATAGGATCCATGTACTTAGTTAACAAACAAGCAAACAAATGAATAACTAAATAATCCTTTTTGACAATATATGGATGTGTTAACACAGCAGTTCTCCCAAAATCAGATACAAAAGAACAAATAAAAGTAGCAGGAACACCACGCTACAAAGGAGGCTCTCTGCAAGTCATATGCTCAACATTAATATTGGACTGCTAAGTAAATCTATACATTGAATAACTGAATATTACAATATCAAAATACACGCAATGAGGGATACGTATGTTTGGTGTAATAGGGATGCTAGGATTGCAAAGTAACGAGGATGAGGCTGCAATGTAGATGGGGTGGGTAGGGAATGCCAGATTTTCAATTGTATATTTGGGCCCTGCTGGTCTCTTTTTCATTCAAAGAGGTGGGTGGACAGAATGATCTAACATATAAGTTGGGAAGCTGGAGTGGAAAGTAAAGGACAATATTGTTAAAAGTACGGTAAATGGAGGAGATAGAAATTATTTCTTTATAGAGGTTGCTTCAAACAGACTTGTGGAATAATGCCTGCATGAAAATACTAGATGAGATGGCGAACTGTTAAATATTAAAATCAAAGAGGGCTGTATCAAACAGAGGCTGGCCTTCATACTGAGGTATCAAAGGGAGGAGGGAGAAGGTTTAGCAGTTGGGATTTGTGTCACATGATATTCATGCTTTGAAGGAGTTGGCCCAATTTATGCAGCTTAATATAGCAGTGAGGCTTGATTTTGTAGTTTAGGGCTGATACAAGATATTCAGTAGGAGGTTATAAGCATCCATCTTCTGAGAGACAGAAGGCTGGGAAGGTGGGGTTGAAATGTAGAGGCATTTATGCATAACTGAACCAAGATGACTTTAGAAGTGAAATAGAAATACTGAGGAAGAGATGTGATATGATGGAAGGAGTTGCTGTCTCTAAACAGGTATGAACAGATGCTCTTAATAGAATAGCTAGGCTGAAGGTTGTGCCTGAAATTTGAGATCAGTATATGAGATGGCTTTATAAGTGGATTAGAAGACCACTTTCACTTGAAGAAAGACTGAAAGGTAGGGGTGATAAGTATTGTAGACGTGCAGAAGATAAAGCTGGGATTATTCATTTATTTTTAGGGAGGGTTGGATGATCAGGACCATTTGGGATAGTTGTGTAAAGGAATAGAAACTAATCTTTGATAAGTGTATCTCAAAAGAGTGTGCATGTTTGCTGTTGAACACCATGGAGGGAGAGAGGGATGGCACAAAGAGGAGAAAGTGCAGGTTTTATACATGGTTGGATCAGTAAGGATTATTACTGCTAAAGGATGGAAGGGGACCATTACTTAAAATGACAATATGATTGGGACAAGTCATTTTAGAACCTACCATAGGGTGTTATTGACACAAAAGGATAGATAGGAAAATCATGTGTATTTGGATGAGGGCGAGCTATGCCATTAAAGAATAGTATGTTAGGAGGGGGGGTTTGTAATTTGGTAACTATTCCTGTCTATCAGTGACAGATGGGAAAGGAAGAAAGGTTTGAAGGTAGCATAGAAATACTGATCTTTCTTGGTGATTTCTTTCTTTTCTTTTTATTGTGGAGGTAGATCAGGGGTAGGTGGGCAAAATTATATGGGCATTATTGTAGAATTGTGTTTATATAGTGAGGAAAATGTTTATTTTATTTAATTTTTTATATTTTTACTGTTTAAAGATTGCTATAATTGTTTGTCTTTTTTATATTTGTTTGCTATATGGTCAGATTAGAATTTTGAATTTTTGTGATGTCATTTCAATAAAGTGACTATATTTAAAAACATATGCGAAGATCTTGGTCTGATTATAAATGAGTGGTCATTTGTTAACAAATTCAAATAAAATAAAATAAAAAGAAAAAATACTATATGTTAATTGACCCTTATTATAACTATATGGATAAAAGTGGTTATAAACCAATATGTCAGATATTTAGAACCACATAAGAACCAAGCAAGTGTTGGTTCCTTTTTATGTTTCTATGATCAGATATGTTACTGATTGCTGATACACATTTGCTTACTCTTCAGAGTAACAGCTGGTTAAGTTAAAAATAATCCAAAATTGTTTTACTAGAAAATCCTAGTGCACACTTCCTTATTGTATAAATATGAGTGAATTTCGTTAGAGTGGAATTCATTTTCCTATATGTTATACAGAAAATTTGCCTTACTTATATTGTAGCATGAGACAATTTACTCTCTGAGACTTCTTTTGGTTATGGGCAAACACATTCTCTAGAACTAAACTCCATATCTTAGTATTAGTTTACCCTTATCAAGGGTATCAGAACTTGTCAGAGATTTGGGATGCATGGCTAGGCTTAAAAAAGACCTACCCCGGGATTCATGAAGCTTGCGCCAGGCGCACGCATAGCGTAGGCATTATAACGCCAAATATGGCTGCGGAGCGATTCAGGTATGACCCAATTCCACGTGCACTACCGGCGTACGCCACATCTGCACAGCCCCCGGCGTAGGTATGCAAATCACCCCATGTGTAGTGTTGCACCATGCAAATGAAGGCATATAGCGATTCATGAAGTGGTGCAGGCGTAGCGTAAGCCCACGGAAATGTAAACCAAAAAACATGGTTTACATTTTCCCAAACATAACATCGGAGCTATGGAAGAGGGCCAGACCCAGGTATCACAACGTGAACATATGCCAATGGCGAAATACACAGCTAATGGCATAAGAAAAGATGCACAACGCATATATAACAACATTTAATGTCATGTCCACAGTAACGCACAGCAGAACCGCAGGGCATGTGTGCGGAAGCTGTAACATAAAGAAATAATATAAAATGTCATAAAATCACAACGTAATAGAAATCAGGTTTACAGCATAATACACAATGGTAGGCATGGAACACCACAACCAAGGTGCAAGGGTTGCTAAGGGCTTGCGATAGTGTTCGGCACGGTAACTATGAATTAGCAGTCAATGCCATGCAAATGAGGCAGATAATACTGAATCACAAATGTCCCGCCGGATGAAGGTTGTACCATACTGCGCAGCGGTATAACACTGAGGAGTGGCTCAGAGGAGATACATGACATCAGCAGAGGGGTGTGCCACCGTAGCACTAAGCACATTGGAGCATTGCAAATCTGGCCTGTCCGTTGCTAAGCAAAGCTGCAGGACAGGGGTGGGGAGGAATCATTTAGCTGAGAGCACACATGGTGGCCAAAAGCGCATGTGTACGAGGATGGAAATGTGCCCGAAACCCAGTAATCAGACGCACGCGCCGCAAACAATAGCATAAACAGGAAGGGCAGGGGAAGAAAAAGAAGGAAATGCGGAAGTAGGGTAATTGGAGTACTAATGAGCAATCAACACCAATCAACCCACGAAGGCCAATCGACGGCAGCTGACAAGTCCGCTTGCAGAAACCTGCAAAACAGGATAGGGGAGGCATGTGAATGCAAAGAAAGAAGGGGAGGTATTGGATTGCAAAGATAGGAGACCTGACACAGCAGAGCGAAGCAAACCGACAGCAGACTGGCAGTAGCACACATAACGCAAGATATGCCAGGTCCAGGAAAGCACAAATGAAAGTAGGCTGCAGGATGCAAGCCAGAAAATGGTAGGTGCAACACGCAGAAATGTAAAGGGAAGGTCAAGAGGTAATCCACGGCAGGCAAATGTAATTCAACACCAAAGGCACCACAATAGTAGTCCCGGCAGTAAAACACATAACGTAACCTGTAGCTACGAACGTACATACACACCCTATGACATCATCGGTGTTCACAGCACAATAGTATAAAGTGTGTAAGCACCCAACACACACCTGTGTATTCCCAAACACCGCACCATAGGTGTAAACACACGGGAACTTTTAAAATGTACATGTTGGGAGCTGCCATAGCTGTGATTCATCAGCATCTGTCAGAGACTGATGGTGTTGTTGAGGATGATGCCGACAACCACCACAGGCCTCGGAGGAGAAGGAGAGTGTTCAGACCAAGGGTAACTTACCAGGGGCTACATGACCTGGAGATAGTAGAGCATTACAGGGTGGACAGGGACATCTTACAGCAAATAGTGGAGCTGTGCCGGCCACGCCTGAGAACCAGAAACAACAGAGGGGAATCCATACCAGTGGACACGAAGGTATGTGTAAGCCTGCGAATACTGGCCACAGGTACCTTTCAAAGGCCAACTGGAGATATAATGGGTATCTCACAGGCATCAGCATCCAGGGTACTACACCAGTTCCTGGATGCCATGTTACCACATGCTAATGAGCAGATATACTTCCCCAGAACTCAGGAGGAGTTGGCCAGCAATATCGTCACTTCCACCGTGTGGCACAATACCCGGAGGTACTGGGTGCAATAGACTGCACGCACATACAAATCAAGTCACCACCTGCTACATAAACCGCAAGGGATTCCACTCCATCAACTGCCAGGTCATGTGCAATGCCCAGGGCATTATCATGGATGTGTGTGCTGGCAGCCCTGGAAGTTACCATGACTCCCATATCTGGCATGCCTCACAGCTGTATCAGGTATTTGTCAGGGGGGACATCCCACATGGCCATCTCGTGGGGATGCTGGCTATGCACTGGAGCCGTGGATGATGACTCCCATCAGAAATGCACACACACCCATGCAAGAACGCCATAATGAGGCACACGCACAAACCAGAATCATCATAGCGCGTGTGTTCGGGATGCTGAAATCACGGTTCCGGTGCTTGGATACATCTGGTGGAGCCTTGCAGTACTCTCCAGGCACGTGTGCCCACATCGTCATAGTATGTGCCATGCTACATAATATGATCCTGCGGAAGCAGCTGCAGCAGGGACAAAATGGTGAAGGCACTCATAGCCCACCGCAATTGCCAAGGCCAGTACAGGCACAGAGGGATACAGACCATGAACATACTGTGCCAGCCCCAGTAGGCAGACGGAGGCGTGCACAATATGCCTATGCCTTGGCAAAGAGGGAACATATAGCACATACTCTGACCGTGTAGGCCCCTACAGACTGACACCTCTCCACCTGCACACACAGTAAAATGGATGGCACACAAACATGACCACCTGTAGATTGTAATGTATAGGTGGCCCAATGTGTGACTCCTACATAGGCAGCCCTCAAACATTGTAAACACAACAGCCAGTGCAACACGGAATGCCAACACCTGAACAGTACATGAGTCCTACAGCATATGGTGGTGCTGTGTGCCTGTCACGTTCCCCACCAGATATATATAGATATATATATATATATATATATATATATATATATATATATATATATATATATATATATATATAGATATATATATATATATATATATATGTACACATATGCATATATATGATACAGATAGAAAGGGCAATAGAGGGATATATGGTGATATAGATGGATTCAGCGATATCTGCAAATATGATAGATAGACCAACGACAGTCATAACATCATGGAGGTACAAATAAATAGGACACCGCCAACCAAGGAATGTGTAACATACCGACATGCGTAACCACGAGGCTGAAAGACCGATAGAACACAGTACCGGAACAGTACATCCGCGAGTAATAGTATGATGATATGAAGGGACGGTTAGTCACCACTGACGTTGTAGCGGTCCATGTAGGTACTGTGTTCAACTGAGTCTGTGAGTGGCGTGGTCTGTGTAAGTGTGCGTCAAGGGTGCCGTGTGCGTTTCTGTGTGACTGTAATGTGTGTGTGTGTCCGCAACATGTGTATGTTGGTGCCAAGTCAGAGGCAGACCAGTATGGTAGATGTGGGTATAGCTAGACGTAGGCATACGGTAACTACCTGTACCACAGTAGGAGGGACATCCCCACCCTGGGCAGGTGTGTCCTGACATAAAACAGTACAAAGGGTAAATGTCCGAGATGGTAGGACATAAATATGTCCCATATATAATGTAACAGTCGTATTTAATAGTCATGCCTGTATGTAAGAAACTTAAATGTCACATGCAATATGATAGGTATCCAAAGTCACAAAACAATAGGTATGTAGTGAGGATAAAAGTATGTGCTACCTGTGTACTGACCGTGGCCACGTGTTGGCCTGTAAACTCTGCTTTGTGTCCCGCAAGTATCCAACAATGACCATATGATAAGGTGGCAACCCATGGCAAACAGGCTCTTTTAACAACACAACCACAATGACTGCAAATATCTGGGACAGAAATACAAGGGATAGCTGTCACCTACACATATCCGCTGCAATTACGGAGGTATACAAGTAGCAAGCTCACCTGCAGACGATATAGAAACCAATTAACAACAGCCCAATGTACAATCCTGTAACATAGGTCTACTAACTGTTAGCTCTCTAATCAGGGATGGAGCCCACACACATATATACGGATTATGTAGGAATGCAAGGCCCACAAACCGTATATGTTACGTACAACCACCGACATCCCCCACACTAGAAACTAAAGCAATACAAACTGTAATGGCAGCACATACATCCAGTCAGTCAATTACATCTGCAGAACCCTCAACATACCATGTGGGAGACACAATTAAAGGCGACAATCAAAATTGCAGGCGTAGTATAATGGAACAAACAGCCATGTTACAGGTATTGATTGCAATACTCCGTTATCAGACGTCGGGATGACAGGTACACCCACATGTTGAATCAAATACTCTACCTGTCACACACAATCCACGGGGGACATGAATCCAAACTATACTTGTCTCCATGCATAGCAGTTGCAGTTACACATAACAAAACACAATACAGACCGTCTCCCCGAAGGTAGGGCAAATAGGCAACGCCCAAGTGGAGAATCAATTATACCCCACTGTCGCGTAATTGGTCAATGGAGTAGCTGCACAGCTGATATGCAAGTAATTAGTCACTCAGGAACACCAATTGGCGGGAAGAATCCACATGCTTCAGGTATCGACGTATATAAGGATGACTCGCCAGACATTCAAACCGTATGCTCATACCGAAAAACATTGGAAACACTGTGAGAGATAGAATTGAAGCCGTAATGACGACAAGGTATGTAGAACGCCCGATATGTAAGGTTATGTATAGCATGATCTGTATTAACTAGTTTTACTGTATGTATAGCCTGGTTTGCATTAATTAAACGTGTCCGCAATGCATAAAGTGGGGAAAGGTATTTATGTAGTGATGTCTTGCTGAGCATACTAACGCTTGTAGAATCTGTGCATCCAGCAGTGGGACACAAGGTACATAGCACAGACACCAGAAGGGATGCTACATGAGGCCATTACACAGAACAATGCCATACAACCCGCCATCAGTGGTAGGGTATGTCCAACAAGGACGTGCCATAGCAGGGGATAGTATATGTTGATCTATTGTCACAGCACGCATGTGTATGGGCAAATAACGTTAGTGACATATGTAAGGTGGTCCCACTGAGCGAGTATGCTTTGCATCATGGGATACTATGTGAAATATGTGTAATGTATAGTATTATAGGTAGATATGACAGATATTCAACACAGCATAACAGGCATAACATGCATACCACAGGTACCGTCTATCGGTATGTACAATAACAGGATACATATGGCCTGTAGGTATGGGACATAGTAATAGCATGATAGCTAATCTAAATGGAAGGGCTACCAAGTAACTATGCACAAAGGACAAGTAATAGCTGCACAGGTGCATAGTGGGGTACTATGCAGTCTGTCAAGTCCATGTGTAAGCACAACTACAGTGTTCACACTAGTGGCACCTCTCCAGGGTAGTGCCCTGTGAAGAGCAGAGCCAGGCATCACCTGCACCCCTGCACAGTAGAGCCACTGCAGTGATCCCAGGCCTACATGTGTCTCCCAACCACCAAGGGAGGTATCACATGAACAGTGCTACTGAGTGTCCCTGCGTGATGTACTGAGGACTTATGTTCCACAGCATGGTGAGTGTCCAGTCTGGGAATGTAACCCAGAAGCACATCCCACTCATTGTGGCATGTGTGCACATATCCATGAGCATGTTGCTCACAGTGGCCTCTGCTTATGTTGCGTATGAGGAGTATATCCATCAATAATGTTGTGGACATGGGTCCTGTCTGATCAGCAGAGGTCACCCCTGAGTATGTAGTATGCAAATGTGTACAGATGTGGTGTCCGTAGTGCATCCACAAATTGACACTGTCGGAGCTCAGTAAATGTCATGGTGTGTTAATGTTGCGGCATGTAAAGCTGTAGCTGTTGTGTAAGGTACACCCTAAATGGGTGGTGTACCCTTGAATGTGTGTAGATGTCATGTGTTCAGAGGTACAATGGGTGCCTATGTACCAGTTACACACCCAGTACAGATAGGTGTGGCCACGTAGGAGGATATCCATGCCACAGTGGCAATACGGTAACCACAGGAGTGGGTGCGACATATGTGTGTACTGCAAACATGTACAATGTGATATGTATGTAGGGGACCACCATCCATGTGATAGTCAGTGGATGAATGGTGTAATGCAAAGGTGATGTGCAGGCACCTTGTGTCATGCAGCTTGCTGCCATGATAGTCATATTATGTATCTGTCACAGCGACATCCATATGGTTGGAGTCAGTATCAGCTGGTGGAGCAATCATGGCGCTTGGTATGTAGGGGTTCTAAAGCCAGGCAGGGAAAAGTGCCCTGTGCCAGCCTGTTCCACAGGGAAGCATATACATAACATGAAGGGCCCTATGACTGAGGACCATGGTATGCCAAAGTACCCGACATGTAGTAGGTACTATGGTATGCTGGCCTCACTGTGTGTCCTGTCCATGAGCCACATAGCATAACATTGTGAGACACAGGGTACGATGTGCAGGTGGATGTGTATGTTGTTAATACCAGAATGGGGAATGGTGCTGAAAGGCAATGAGAGGACAATGTAGGATGTGTGGACTCCCGTACCATCAGCAACTGCCCTGGTAACTGTATGAAAGGAGTCCACCATGTGTATGGGCCATGCTCTGGCCTTAACACACCCAACCCGGGTGGCAGCAGAGGACGGGAGACCAACAATGTCTCTGAGAATGACATCCCTGATGATGTGCCCCATAGCCACGCAGAACAGTCCAGTCAGGTGTGTAGGACTATAGTCCCACTTGTGCAATGCGGTGCCACCTGTGTGTAGTGAGATAAATGCTGCCGTGTGCCATTCATGGTCTACAATGTCTGAAACAAGGCTATTACTGAATATGGTGGCCTAGTGGTGAGACATGTAATTCGGAGGTTGGTGGACATCACAGCCTGGGACGTTGGAAGGTGACATGGGACCAGTGTCCCAGGACACATAGAGTGTAGGTCAGTACTGTGTAGGTGTGACCACAGGGACAACACAATGTTCATGTATGGATTGCGGCCCTGTAGTGAGTGAGAGGGTGTACTGTCAGCATTGAATCCATCCTCCAGCATGTTGCCAACAATACCTGGGTCTGCAATGTTCCTGAGTGACTGTTGTATGTGACAGCAGATGTGGGTGTTGCCATCGAATACTGACATACCACCATAATGCCTGGTGGTACACCCTGGAATGTGTGGCAGTCATGTTTACATAGCTAGTCTGGGAGTATGTGATGAGGGACCCTGTGGCCCCACCACGGCTGACCAGTGAGCCACCCCACACATGGGAATGTACACCACTGTGCAACAGCCTACACCTGTTGTTGTACATCATATGTCTGTGGAACATGACCACCAGAGTGGCGTCTGTTATCTGGTGTGTACCATCATGGCTCTGTGTGGAATAGCATGATCCATGCAGTTGTGTACATGCAAATTAAGTGCACTGGGGTATGTGTCAGCATTTGTATGTGCATTGTCCATCTGCATGGGTGTCATGATGTCAACAACCGCTGTCAGCAGACGTCTGTAGTAGGTGTAGTAGTACACATGTACTGTGTATGCTGTGATGGGTGTGTTTCCGGGATGTGGCTAGCATGGTAGATTAGCATATGTTCGGAATCCAACAATGAGGGGATAACCCTAGGTGTGTAACATCAGTCACATGGTGGTAGTGTCCATGCCAAGGGTAATGTAGGTCCTGGAGGTGGTGTGTATGTGTTGATCCAGCTGAGTGGAGGGTATGACTCATGGATGTGTCGGTACATGAGTGGCTATCCCAGTGAAGTGTGGGGTAGTGTCAGTCACACATCAGTAGTAGCTGAGGCCCACTGTCCACTATACCACCATAGAAGGTATGTTACCCATGGGGTATGATGTTGACTCTGTCGCTTGTTACAATGTGTATAGCGGTCCCGGACACAGTTAGTTGCACGTGGAGCACCTCTAATGCATTGTGCTAAGCAACTTGCCAGGATGTGTGACAACATAGTGGGATATGGGAACCCCTCAGCTGTGGGTGTGCCGGTCCAGGTATGTGCCTGGAAGGTATGGTCTGTCTATAACCTGTCATTGCAGGTGTGCTCTGCAGAGCCTACAGGCAGGTCCCAGTCACTGCAGAGATGTTGGAGTGGTGCATTATAAGGTGTGCCTTGCCTGCGTGCGTCACAGTGGAAGATGCAAGCAATGTGTCACATGACCCTATGTCGCGCATGCTAGTTACTGCCCTGCTGGTGACAGTTATTGGAAGCTGTGCAGGACAGGCAGTATAGAAGCAGCAAGAGCCTAGCATGTGAGCTGTACTCCCAGAGCCGACAGGTGCAAGTCATCTGTGCCACAGCATTGTGTTTGACCAGGACAGTCATAGCAGACACATACCACATGCTTGTGGAATGACAATAGGAGCATAGGCAACTGTTGCAGTGACACAGTTGGTCACTGTACAGTGGTATCGTGTCCAGACGAATGCAAAATGCTCCCCAGGGCTAGTCCCACACCCTCAGGGCTATAAGACTGGTGAGCTATTGCACGTCCCTGCACACGTAGTCTGTGAAGTGGCATCACAGGGCAGTCACACTATCATGGCGAATGACAGACATATCGTACCTGGTGAGGTGTGGCATGGGTGCATAGGTTATGTTGCAGAAGCAGTTACCCGACAGCAAGATGTAAGCGAATAACGCCTTGTGTAGCCTGCTGTGTGGAACTGCAGTCTGACACCCTACAGAGTCAGCTATGACTGGTGTGTTGTGAATGTTATAACACACTATTGGCTGTATGTGGTGGGCACACATGAGTCTGTGGGCTATATGCTGGTGATGTTGTCTTCCATGATGGGGGCTACCTCTGGTGCCTACAGTGAGTATGGAGATGTACTGTACAGGTTGTCCTCGTAGGTGTGGCCAGTGGTGTAGATTATGCGAGACAATGTGATGGGTGGGGTGTGTTGCGAATGTTACACATCCCCAAATGACTGTCAGGTGCAGTCAGGGTTAGCGACAGCATTACCCCCAGCCATAGCTGTCATCCTCCTGTCCCCAAAATGAGGAACATTAGCCCTCATACAGTGTGACAAATGGGCGAAACGTGGAACACTTACAACTGGCTTACTAACAGCATAAACTAGGAAGGGCATATGATGGCTAAAATAGGCTGGTCTTATGTATAAAACAGATATTCCAATGAATTAATATGATTCTCATCTATCTAGCCATGGATAGCAGGTAAACTATGTACAACAATGAATGTGTGGCGTACCCTTCCAATGTGGAACCTTGAGGAACATGCACCTTTTAGAACCCCAAATGAGGTACGTTCCCCGTAATGAGGTACACCTGAGAGCTATGGCCCAGCACGGCTGCAGACGTGCATCCCCTACAGGCTGTAGTGCTGTATGTTGGGAAGTGAGCATTGAATGTGTACATGACACAATTGCTCTATTGCCACATGTACGACATATCCCTCATATAGACAGGCAGTAGCACTGGTATGTGACAGTTGGACATGCCTGCATATACAACCATGTCCCACAGGATATGTAAGTTACGTGTGTACAACAGCTGTCATACCTTAAGCAAGCTGGGAAGTGTAGGACAGCCAGTGTACCTGTGGGAAGTGGTGTGGAATGGGTGCTATAGTAATCAGTAGCTCATGACATGCTCACATGTTCTGAACAAGTGCCTAGCATGACCATACAATACAGATAGGGTGTTGGATAATATCAACCCACAAGAGGTGATGACAGTCATTTAGGGTGGTACCGCACTATAACCCTGCTGAGTATGGTGTGCATGTCCATGAACCATTAGCACTGTAGATGTTAGCAGTACAGATGTACAAGATAGCACGGATATCTGATTACAAATACCTTTGCATGTCACAGGTGTGTTCCACCAGTGGCCTGTTGACAGACCCACAACTACAAAAGGTGAAACAGTGACGTGCACAGCACATCTGTGCCAGATACAGTAGAACAGGGTTAATGTGTTATACCCCACCCACAGTGTAGCCCATACCACACAGACAAATGTTAGCCATCTGTGTATGTGAGGCTGTGAATGGCCATGACCTATCAGTTTAGCTATGTCAGTGTTGTGAACAACATACAGAATGGGCTGTGTGTGTGAGGTGTGTCACATATGTGCACAGTCTGATGGATGATACCAGCAGTGTCATCACTAGGTGAACATCCCTGTACCCATAAACTGCTACCTAGGCTGTGGTCAACATTATGGACACTGTGTAAGGGATGGTGCTGTGCAGTGCACCCCAGACATGGTGACGTCTCCAGGACCCTTAAGTAGTCATCTGGGGTACCCATGTCATGTCAGGGTGCCATCCATGAGCACGGAGATCACTGGCCAGGCATATACAGCACTGTGGTGACCAATATTGGATCACATACCACCTGTAAGGGGTAATGGCTATGCATGGATGTGCGAGAACAGCCTTCACAATCCACACCTCCACTATGCAGCATGCCATCTACCTTGCAGAAGGACATTTGCTACACCATGATGATGGACATGCTACATGTCCATATCCTGATCTATATGACATATGTCATGGACAGCCACCGTTCCAATACTAGGATCACCACAGGCTGGACAGATCCCTGTGCCATACATGCGACATACTCCCGCCATACCATGCAAGCCTGTCCATCAAAGCTGCAGATGTCATCCCAGTCATACGTGGTGTGATGACCGCATGGCAGATGTACTATCAACTGACTGGATCAGTAATGTGGCACTGATGCAGCTTGCGGTGGCACAATGGCCGTCTGTAACAGCGTGGAAACCATGCCTGCACATGCTATGGTTGATGACCAACCCTGCAAATGTCATCTGACTATCCATTGTCCCATGTCTATCACATGTGTAATACAGTCGATCCGTGTCAGGATGTTGAACAGTTGTACAGTGTTGTGTAGATGTATATGGCAAAATACATGCATGTACAGGTGTCCATGCGTATGTGTGCATTGTCACTGCTCAAGTCCATTCCAGCTGTGTCTGTGTTGATATGTGACATATACACAGCATCCAGGTCAACAGCAGTACCGTGGACACATCGAGGCATGTGCAGATAGGTAAGAACACAAGTGCAGGCAGATAGACATGCCCACAGCAAGACAGCATTTACATGGAGTATGAACAGTGTAATGAGGCGACACACATATATGGTGATGATATCCAATGCATAATGGGTGTGACATGTGTGACACAAACACGTCAGTCATATCAGTGTCATGGTGCTTTGCAAAGATAACTGTGCAGCTGCAGTAGATGTCATAGAAATGTATGTGCAGCAGTATCTCTGTACATCTCTGAAACTGTGACCTGTCACCATCATTATGTTTTACAGATAATGCCCTGTACACGCCTCCCAGCATACACCCGCCAGGAGGATGATGTCCTCATCCCACTGCTCCATGACAACTATGACTTGTTGTTCAGCCATGTGCCACAGCATGCCCAGCAGCAGGATGACCTGTGGCAGGATCTACGCAGGAGGGTGAATGATGTGGGTGGCCATAACCGCACCTACCAGCAGGTGCGCAGACACTGCACGGCCCTGATACGACATGCAAAACAGCGTGCCACTGCAATCGCCAGGGAACAAGGTGGAACAGGTGGTGGGCCACCAACCCAGCCCCCACTCACACACACCGAGGAGCTACTGGCCAGTCTGGGGACACCCAGGGAACAGCATCCAGAAACACTAGCTGCCATCGTGGAGGTAGGTGTCTCCCAACCAATGAGCCTGGAGTTGCCTGGTAAGTCAGTAATGCACATATGGCTATTATATCCCATGTAGTTGCATGTGTCACTGTACATAATGTAAAGTAACATATGCCAGGTATGTGGACACACATGCTGCATAGTACAGTATGCTACATTGTGTATGCACACATGTGCATACTATATGCTATTACACAGGTGAATGTGTGCACATGCACAGTGCAACCTGTGGCTGTCATACAGTCATGGATAATGTACATACTGGTGTGTCACCCCTATACAGGTACCTCTGGCATGCCGCACAGACATGGGTCCGTTGCAGGTGAGACTGTCATCAGTATCAGGCATGTTACAGTGTAGATCTATTTGCCATGTGGCCAGTTAACACTTGCACACCTGATGTTTGTTCCAGTCACGATATGCAAGTCGCACCAACATGCATTCACACATGCCACCCATGTGCAATATATGCAAACGTAATGATAGACAGACCTGAAACCACAGTACATGTCATTGCGACATGTGTGGTCAGCTGTGCATACAACGGTGGAGGTGTTCTACAATGGAGGCATATGCAGTATGCATTGGAACAACATGTGTGGTACACACACAGTACCACACAGTGAGCTGTGATATGGGCAGCCCACAAGTGTCACCATTGTGTCATATGCCCCCGCATCGGGTGCACACACTGTGATGTGCCACCAGACATGTCCCAGACATGTAGTGTCCTGTCTGCAATATTGTCACACTATCACATGACCTATACCCCACATACCAAACATACAACCCGTTGTCTGCATAGACCTGTGGAATGTGACATATCAGACATGTATGGGTGTATATCATATGGGACCACACAGACATGTGGAGAAGATGCCCATCACACACAATGGCCACCACATGTGCACACATGGCCATGGGGGATGGCCTGAGACATGTAGCCACACAGTACATGGGATGTGTATACACCCTGTTGCACATTGTCCACACATGGTCCAATTATAGCCCTAGTTGACTGATTATACAGTTGATGTGGTACAGTGGACAACCTAAAAGCCTGTGCACAGCTACTGGAGGTGTCACTGAAGTCTACCATATACGATCTGTCGAACATCATGACTGTGTTGCAGTTATGGCTATGCAATGTGTACACATTATGCATTCTACAGCAACATACATGCCTCATGTTGCCATACAATGGCACAGTGTCTGCACTTCACACTGTATAGCAATGTAGATGGCTCACACTACCCTCCCGTGCTCATGCACATTTAATAAACATGCATTCTATCTGTAGGGCATACACACAACACTGCAATGTGAAGCCCATTATGATGCTGTACATGTGTCAGGACACCATTGTGTCAAACATGTATGCATGTTAATGCACATGTCAGCAGATTACATGTCAAGGACACGTCAGACGTGTACTGTTATCCTGTTCTGGCCCACATGGTGTATCACAGAGATGCATGCATACTACCATGATTGTGTGACCTGCATGGCTACTGATATGACACCTGCTTGCTGTAGTGTGCACCCCAGGGAGGTATGCTTACTAACACTATTAATGTCTGAGCTGCATGCCCTCTGCTCTATCGCAGGCATGCTGCATGCCATCTGACAAATCACATGCATGGTGTGTCTGTGTGTGTGTGTGTGTGTGTGTGTGTGTGTGTGTGTGTGTGTGTGTGTGTGTGTGTGTGTGTGTGTGTGTGTCTGTGTGTGTGTGTGTCTGTGTGTGTGTGTGTGTCTGTGTCTGTGTGTGTGTGTGTCTGTGTGTGTGTGTGTGTGTGTGTGTGTGTGTCTGTGTGTCTGTGTGTGTGTCTGTGTGTGTCTGTGTGTGTGTCTGTGTCTATTGTACTTTACAGTATTTCTTTGCATTCACAGGTGATATAGGTGCGTTACCCTCCTGCGGTCCATCTGATGTTAGTGTCCCCACAGATACTAGCGGTGATGAACATATGCATGAGGTACAGGCAGGGTTGTCAGGGGCTGAATCTGTGCCAATGGTTACCATCCCAGCTATGTCCCCCTCTTCCCCGCACACAGTTCTGCTGCCAACACATACCACATCACCGGTGGCCATAGAGGAAGGACAGTAAGCGTCTGTTGGCGTGGGACAGGAACATGTGGTGGTTACAGAAGGTGTGTCTGCACACCATGGTGTCAGTGTAATGACTGCAGATGTGCCACACAGGCATGTGGCCGGTGCTGCTCGTAGGAGGACCTCTGGCAGACATGCACCTGCAGGACAGAGCGCAGCAGCTGGTATCACCAGACGCATGTTCCAGACTGTAATGGCGGCACAGGCACGTGCTGAATGGCAGAACAGAGAAGGGCAGAGGCTGCAGAGGGCTGCTATCCACACCCTAAATGACAACATCCAGGCATTGGCGAATGCTCAACAGCAGATTGCTAATGTTCTGGATAGGTGACTCGGTGAAATGGTCGGTATCCTTGACCGAGGCATGGCAATCCGTGAGCGGGAGCTGTCTGTGCTGGAACACCTGGTAGGAGTGAGGCGTAGGCCACGTGGACGTAGGCCAGCAGCACCACCTAGTGTAGGTCGATATGACCATGCCACCTCACATGCCCGCTCCCATAGTGCCGGTAGCAGTAGCAGTGCAGCTGCTGCTGCGCTGTCAACACCAGGACACAGCAGGCCATGTAGACGTGGCCCTGGATGGTCTCAGCGGGGACACGTTTCCAGCGGACATGTGTCGTCGGACAGTAGCCACTCTGTACCTCCACCTGGTAGTGCCCGTGCAACCCCAGGCAGGCACAGGTCATGTGGCCGTGGACGGACACAGTGAGCTGTTCAACCTGCACTGTACAATCTGGGGCTGTCAATTATACCCCGTGTAGGCATCACAAATGGCAGAACTGTGTACACACATACACGCACACAGCAAACACAACTGTAGGGCTCCACAACACCCACATGCATTCTGCACAGATATGTCCAGTCAACTCACCGGCCCTTACACACACACATGATGTTATCCATTGGTGCAGCCTATGCCCCTGGCAAACATATCACCCTGTGCATATGATGAAGCCTGTGCCGCATCCCTGTCATCCACACCATCGGTGCAGGGTTATGCACAAATATTCTGATGCACAGGGTGAACAGCATAGTGAGAGGTGTGTATGCATAGTGAGGGATGTGTATGTTGCAGTGGTTGTGTGTGAATACTGAGTTGTGTATGTGACATAGGTTTGCGTACTGTCGACATGTACCGGTCACACCATGTAGTGCAGGTGCAGCATGCATTGTGATGTGTTCACGGTATGTGTCTCAGTTACATCTGTAGCAGCATGTTTGTTGTGATACCCTGGTTCCCTCCTATGGTGTACTTGCATGTGCCTACAGGTAGCAGTGTTTGCAGTCCCCCACGTGTAACTGTGGAGTACACACAGGCATGTCTGGCAATATCAGCATGCTACATGTACCCTCATCCTGGGTGTTGGACACACAAACATGACACAGATGTCTGCACATATACTGCACCTGACGCATGTGGTCGGTGCCACAGGCTACACTGGACAGAGACGTGACATACATAGCAGGACACATTACAGGTATGGTGACATGGTGCAGGGGTTGTACACAGCGGCCTGGCCAATGATGATGTGAGGTGTCACTTGGTAGCTGGAGACCACACTGTGCAGCAGTAGGACCCATAACAGTACATGAACATGGCCGCAGTCATGGGGTGTACACCACTATAATGCACACCCATAGTGTGCAGCTGGGGGCCCTTGCCTTTGTGGTCATCACCCTCACAGTACTATGCACCCACACGAAGTGTCACAGAGAAGGGACATGCACAGGTAGCCAGTATGGCTGGGACCTATGGCATCAACAGGGTTGTGCAATGCATCACCATTACGGGTTAGTCAACACGTGGGGCCAGTGATAATTTCCCACCGTATATTAGCATACACACTCACACCAAGCACCAGACATACATACAGACACACACACACTGTGGTGACCACACATGTGTATACGGACAGCCGATGTGTGTGATGTACATCACCGGCGAACGTCATGCTTCCCACACTGACGTATGTACAGTTCTCTACAATGGTGTACAGGGATGTGTAGCAACTGGGACATATTCCCTGCAATATGTGGCAACCCTGGTCACACATTCGGACACACATGGCAGTGCTGGGAATGATACACCAGCCATATGATGACACGTTTGCTGGACATGCAGCGGTATTGATTGCATTATGTGTACCAACGCTATATCTGGCAAATGTGCTGCTATATACACACGGGAGGTTGTAGGTGTTACAGGTGCCATATGACATATAGTTGTTAACACCTGACCGCTGTGTATGCATTATGTCAGCACCGCCGTCACGTAACAGCGACATAGCGTACAGTTAGCACATGGCATGATAGGATGGTGTGTGACACAACTGTGAGCCACCCCCTGCACACATACATCTAGACAGGTGGCTCACCACATTACGTACACACATCCCTCCATATGTGCTGTTTGTATGTCACCATATACAGATGTCAATGATGGGTCTGCATTGCGTCTGCATGTCGTAGGTAGGTGCAACTATGTTACGGACATCGGCCACTGCACATGCATGTTTGCTGCATGCACAGTACAGATGTCACATGTGTCTCCTGTTGCCATGTTTGTATGCATTGCTATTGTTGGACATGTGTGTTGACATACATGACACATGGACTGCGGTATGATATCGCGGGTGTCACAGGCGACCAGTACAGGGGTATGTGTCCCGGTCAACACTGCTACCCCCTGTAGTGTGAGCATTCAACAGACATGGGCCCACCTTCAATTCGCATGTGTAACATTGATTGGGCCAGTGTTATGCACGAGGTACGTCAAAGGCCATGTATGTATGTGTTGTGTGTGCAGTCCATGCACACATCCACACAATCACATGTACGATGGACCCAGACGTGTGTTCATTGGTGTACAGCAACAGTCAGGTGTCACAGCTGTGTAAGGGCCATGGTATGTCATGATCCGACCTGTTCATGTATACTGGCATCATTGCAATGCATAACACCTGTTGGATCCCTGTTGGTACGTGTGTACTCTGCACAGCTGGTGTACACTGCTGTACAGCCCAGTGGTCATGTGCAACATGGTGTTGTGGGACCGTAAGGCTGTGTAGTGCTTCACCAACGACATGGTGCTGACTTGACAGCTACAGTGTACACTGCAGTGTGTACGTGTGTGACCTGCACCTGTGACAGCTGTGATGGCAGCTGTGTGTGTACAGGTCACTGCATGTGTGACCGCCCTGTGCATGAGGGCAGTTATACCTTACTGTGCCCTTCTGTGTGTACACTCCATCTGCATGCAAGATTGCCCTTTGCAACTGCTAAGTGTGTGAGCATGCCCAGCACGCGCCTGTGTAGATGGACACACAGTACATTCCACACTGCGCCCCTCCGTGATTAGACTCCATGTGCATGCAAGATGGCCCTTTGCAACAGCTAAGTGTGTGAGCATGCCCAGTACGCCGTTGTGTAGATGGACACACAATACATTCCACACTGCGCCCCTCCGTGATTAGACTCCGTGTGCATGCAAGATGGCCCTTTGCAACAGCTAAGTGTGTGAGCATGCCCAGTACTCTGATGTGTAGATGGACACACAATACATTCCACACTGCGCCCCTCCGTGATTAGACTCCGTGTGCATGCAAGATGGCCCTTTGCAACAGCTAAGTGTGTGAGCATGCCCAGTACGCCATTGTGTATATGGACACACAATACATTCCACACTGCGCCCCTCCGTGATTAGACTCCGTGTGCATGCAAAATGGCCCTTTGCAACAGCTAAGTGTGTGAGCATGCCCAGTATGCCGTTGTGTAGATGGACACACAATACATTCCACACTGCGCCCCTCCGTGATTAGACACCGTGTGCATGCAAGATGGCCCTTTGCAACAGCTATGTGTGTGAGCATGCCCAGTACGCCATTGTGTAGATGGACACACAGTACATTCCAAACAGACGTGTGATACTAAGCGTGTGGGCATGGCCATTGACATCCTGTATAGCCATGGTGGTCATCCAGGCACCAGATGTCCAATTTCAATGTCATGATGGATGCCTACATTGAACACACTTGTTGCTCTCTCGAAGGGTGTACTGTCTGTGGCGCATCCCATATCTATTCAGTGTTTGTTGTGCTCCGTAGATATTTAGTTGGCCCGTTGACAGCACTGGCTTGTTTGTGTACGTCTACCTTGGGATGGTAATATGCTTTCAGACCGCTCACTCTCTAAACATTCCCTATCGGCGTCTTTGCCTTTGCGGATGATGTCACCCACCTAGAAGTATGCCTCTGAGAGTGCTGTGTTCAGTAATCTTGGTAGCGCATTCTGTAAATGCGTATTGCTGTAGTGTGTTAGAGTAGGTTGGTGTGTGTTCAACTCCCGGCCCTTCCAAGTGTATGTGTGTGTGTGTGTGTGTGTGTGTGTGTGTGTGTGTGTGTGTGTGTGTTTCCAGCTGCCTGGGGACACAGTAATGCTTTTAGATGCCTCACAACACATCCATTCCCTATCGGCATCTTTGCCTTTGTGGATGATGTCACCCACCTAGAAGTATGCCTCTGAGAGTGCTGTGTTCAGTAATCTCGGTAGCGCATTCTGTAAATGCGTAATGCTGTAGTGTGTTAGAGTAGGTAGGTGTGTGTTCAATTCCCGGCCCTTCCAAGTGTGTGTGTGTGTGTGTGTGTGTGTGTGTGTGTGTGTGTGTGTGTGTGTGCATGTGTGTGTGTGTTTCCAGCTGCCTGGGGACACAGTAATGCTTTTAGATGCCTCACAACACATACATTCCCTATCGGCGTCTTTGCCTTTGCGGATGATGTCACCCACCTAGAAGTATGCCTCTGAGAGTGCTGTGTTCAGTAATCTTGGTAGCGTGTTCTGTAAATGCGTAATGCTGTAGTGTGTTAGAGTAGGTAGGTGTGTGTTCAACTCCCGGCCCTTCCAAGTGTGTGTGTGTGTGTGTGTGTGTGTGTGTGTGTGTGTGTGTGTGTGTGTACGTGTGTTTCCAGCTGCCTGGGGACACAGTAATGCTTTTAGATTCCTCACAACACATACATTCCCTATCGGCGTCTTTGCCTTTGCGGATGATGTCACCCACCTAGAAGTATGCCTCTGAGAGTGCTGTGTTCAGTAATCTCGGCAGCGTGTTCTGTAAATGCGTAATGCTGTAGTGTGTTAGAGTAGGTAGGTGTGTGTTCAACTCCTGGCCCTTCCAAGTGTGTGTGTGTGTGTGTGTGTGTTTGTGCGTGTGTTTACAGCTGCCTGGGGACACGTTAATGCTTTTAGATACCTCACAACACATACATTCCTTATCGGCATCTTTGCCTTTGCAGATGATGTCACCCACCTAGAAGTATGCCTCTGGGAGTGCTGTGTTCAGTAGTCTCGGTAGCGTTCTGTAAATGCGTCATGCTGTAGTGTGATAGGGTAGTTAGGTGTAGGTTCGATTCCCAGGCCTGCCAGATGTGTGTGTGTGTATGTGTGCATGCTCCCGTCCGCCTGGGGACTCAGGTTATGCTTTTAGATGCTTTGCAATACAGACATATCCTGCTGCCGTCTTTGTCTTTGCGGATGTTGACACGCACCTAGTAGAATGCCTGTGTGTCTGCTGTGTTTAGTAGTCTCGGTAGCGTGTTCTGTACATGCGTCATGCTGTAGTGTGATAGGGTAGTCATGTGTAGGTTCGATTACCAGCCCTGCCACATGTGTATGTCTGTATCTCTCTCTCTCTCTCTCTATATATATATATATATATATATATATATATATATATATTTTCTGCCCATAACCCTGCTCTTGCATGGGCAGCTGACTGTTTTATGTATCGCATATTTGCATAGCTTTCACATACCAATGGGGTATGTTGCAACTCCCAACATTGTCCATGCAACATCCGTGTTATGGGCGGTGTTACACGCCCTTACAGGCGTTTGCTGTATATCTTGGCAGACATCTATCCTTGCTGTACTCTCACTGTACTCATACACGCCGGAGGCTTCATGTATCATGGCCTAGTTTTGATGTGTGTATGTCAATTTGTGCTGTGTGCATGGCTGTGGGTATGTCCCAGTATCATCATTTGTAAAGGTGACAGCACTAAAGGTTCTTCATGTAGACTGCTGTGTCATTTGCAATGTCAGCACATACCTGCGGACAGTACTGCATGTCCTACTGCAGTGCATGTCATACCTTCTGCGTTATCTTGCAGTCGATATTGCTGTTTCCTCACACATATATCTGTTTCTGTTCATACCACTCCACCTCCTAGAGCAAGTTGCTGGACAAGGCCTTATCTGATAGTGGGACACATAGGGGCAGTATTGACATGTTGCTCTTACAAACGTAAATAGTTGGCACAATAATAGGTTTTGCATTAGTATGGCTTTTCTGTCGGATTTGGTGTCTTGCGCACATGTTTGTCATCATTTCATGTCTTCAATTATCATAGAAGTGCCAGAATGTTACTGTTACGTGGAACACACCCAACATATGAGGCAGAACTCTGCACATTCATCGTAAATCTGTACAGTTGCGGAGTATGTGTCTGTAACAAAATATCAACTTTCTGACACCAATACACACACTGTATGGTGGCATCACAGGCCACATGCCATTACATTTATATTGCAGGACACACCCACCCAGACAGTTGTATTCCTCACACAGGCCAACAGCTGCTTATCCACACTAATTGGTCTATCATGTGCCATATGTGTGCGCCGGTATTTGCGCTTTCTGTCAGTGGCAGAGCTCATGTACGTGTCTGGGGGACTGGACATTGTTACGGTGACACTGCATGACACCCTGAGGGACACATTACGTTTGTGTCTATTAACCGTCCACATTGACATTCACAGGGCATACGTTGTCATTCACATTTGTCGGTGTACATGCGTGTGACTTGTACATGTTTTCTCATTTGTCCTGATGTCTTTCTTCTCACCTGTCCACCTAGTATCACAGGTTCTGTACATGTATTCTGGACAGGTTACCTTCATACCCCTAACCTGTACACATTATGGGTAAACACCCTGACGTTTGACCTTGTTACATTTGTCATAGTAATGTGCCTTTCTGGTACATTGCTGGCAAGGCATTATGGACTGTGCGGTAGATAATAGTGACTGACATTTCCATTACATGATTAGTAACACTCATAACATCCGTATTCATGGGTACGCCAGTATTCTCACCACGTTCTGACTTTGTCTGGGGTATATCTAATATAGTCCCTATTTGTATTTCATGTACTATGCCTTAGTGCAGCTGTGTTATTCTGACAGTCTGCCAGGTATGGGTACCATCTTGGTCGTACGTATGTCCATCCATGATTATCGCCTACATGACACTGATATAGGGCCCTACATATTAACAAAATGGTTTCCGCAATATCCAGTGGATGGTTTGCCCCATTATTGGGGATATAGGCGTGTGCTATACCCACATCACTCCCGCGGGGCGGGCCTACGAAATCCCTGCCAAACAACACCTAGGCCCATATCTGCATAGCCATGATTCCCATACCTGACAACCCTCTACAGTATCCATTACACATTTTTAATGTGTGTGTTACTGAAGTGTGGAGACACTTATATGCACTCCCCACTCTCCGGATATCAGTTCGTACTGATACTGTTGCATGTACAGCTATTTCGTATTTGCTGCAGTCACTTCTTTTGTGTCAATGTCGGTTGACACTACGTATTCCAATTTATGGAGTCCTGCAATGGACACCTATCTGCATGTTTAAAGTGTAGAACTTGCTGGACTGTCACTTTCTGGCCAATGTTTTTGAATGCTGTGGTTTATTCACCTTTCCTGCATGTCTGTTTGTCTACCCATATTAGATGTAACGTCGCCTATTTATGTACATATGTCATATCTACGGGACATAAGTCTGTTGTGTATACATATATACATGTACAATCCTCATTTCATAACTTGCTTTGGTTTACGTCTGTGGATTATGTGTATACACATATATCTATATCCATACCATACCTTTCCACTATACAGATTGTTGCTGAGTGTACAGCTGCTTGCCCCTTTATCTTCACTGTGTTTTACATAAACCTGTGTCTATCTGGCAATGTAGTGGCATTTCATCTGAGACTTACGGTGGGGATTTCTGGCAAGCAGTTCAGGTTACGACTGCATACCCTTTGGAGAATCCATGCTACTGACACACCCATTATTCTATCCACTTTCTATGTTTGTTCTGGCACATATCTGGGGTTTGTCCCTATATGTAACGGTAGTTTGCATGGCTTCGTCCGGTTTCATACTTTACGAGGTTAACGGGTTTGAGCCATGTATAACTAACATGGGGGAAACAGCATTCATTTACTATGCTGTGAGCGGATCACACACACAGGCGCACTTGCATTTCCTTATTGTAGGTTCTGGCGGGCACATACATATCCTTATTGTGGGTTACATATGTTTACTAAGTCTTTGTGCTTACGTGGGCTTTATTACTTGTGACAGTACCAGTACTTATCTGTAATCCCGTTACCGGACGTTTATAAACACACGCTCACCTTTACATATTTAACTGTCTGTACAGCACAGACGCATTCATTACACTTTCACATTATATGTGCTGTAGTCGTTGTTCAACCGGGACTGCATTCACGTTGGCCGGATGCTGTAACCAGTATACGTTTGGTGTTCTGACTCATTTATATGCATACCCATAGTACATAGCTACATTAACATATGCCTCTCCACTTCACTTACGTCACAGGCATCCATTCTCCTGCTGGGAAGAATGCGGTACTACATGTTACACATTCCCTATTCCCTACTGCTCTGGACCCACGCTGCATATTTCATCACTGCAGGGATATTCAGAACCCAAAGGCTTATATTCCTGACACATACAGGTCTTTAATTGTCAGGGTGTTCATGTGGTGATCTGGGTTTAGGCTTGTCCGACTAGTGAACGGAACTGCCCTGACCGTGTTCAAATGTCAGACAAAGCACATGGACAGGGATTGTACATTTTGTACATTTAATCTGTTTACAGACACAGGTGTTTGGGCACCTGTCCGCAGCTTATGATGTTGGCAATACATAATATGGGTGGGGGTGGGGTGGTTACGATACATAATCCACGGTGAGTGGTGTTCCCATTCACATTTGACTATTTCCTGTATTCATTCTTACGGGGGTTATTATTTTGCACATGACGTAACTATGAATTAACTACGGGTATTCAGTAGTACAGTCAACATATGTGACGGTTTGTTACAGTATATTTGTACGGACCTCTGTAATACTGGGGACTACCCCATATCCTTCACAACAATTCCTGCTTATGTACATACTATTATTCAGTGAACTTTCGAAGCTTGTGGGAGCAGTAATTACATCTGTCCCTATTTGTCCTCCCATCCTTTTGGGCTTTGTCCAGGTTTTGTTGCTGTAATAGGTTGAGAGGTGGTGTCGGTATGTGATTGAGTTGAATATATACTGTCGATAATTCGGTGGGGTGTAGGGTTACCACTTGTTCCTCTTTGCGAGGGGAGGTCCTACTTTGGACAGTTGTGTCCTGCGATGACACCTAAGACATGGCAAATGTCCTGTGATTTTAAGACAATAATATATTTCTTATTTTCTGTACTAGTTGCATGATACAGGTATTTTGTATCTGGTACACATAACTATTATTTGGGATAGCATAAGCTATTCAAATGCTATGGCATGAGCTTTTATCTTGGCATACACGTGTATTTCTGTCCTTTGCACTGGCCGGGGGTATGTTTTATCCTGCAAATTCTCACATTTCTACAAGGGATGTCCCACCTTGGCCATCTGAACAGGTGGCAACCCTAGTGGGGTGACCTGCATGGTGGACAGCTGTTCCATCCTGCATAGTATGAATTGCATGTCTGTGTAGAAACTGAACAGTACCGTGACTACACATACATGTTTTGTCCAGATGTGTACAGTAATGGACACTGTGGCATGTACACAACTCTGAGGTTTAAACAGGTTACTTATCCCACGCGGGATGTACACACATTTTGCCGTAACATTAACGCGCAGGCATTTGGATTTACGTACCTGTGATGGGATGTTTACATTCGTGGGATACATATTTGCAATCCGGACACTGCCTAGGACGATACTTCCTACTACATATGGGGAATACTCGCTATGTGCAGGTGTACGGATGCGCAAGGCTGGTAGCTGGATTTGGTGGACATTCGGACATGGGTGCGGGTTATGTGCTATACTGGGGTTGTTGCGTATTGCATTTGCATGCATGGGTTCTACTTTTGGATATCCCAGTTCCGCGTATAGCATCCTATGTGTATGTGACGGGTACGCTCCTGTTCATGTGTGTAGCACATTTTAATATACATATGTTTGTGTGTGTTTGGTATACAATTTGGACTGTCAGGTTTCTTTATGGTTGTTATATAGCCACAACTGCCCTGCTGTGTACTATCACTACCACTGTGGAACTGCTGGTGACCATACCCATAGGGCTAGACGTGTGCATTGGCGGCACGCTGACATGATGCGCTTCACTTCCACTGGGTATAACTTCTGACAGTGCAGTACATTACGGACACACGATTTTAAATATCATTTGTTCCATGGACGGAATATTATCTTATGTTGCGTGCATTTCTGTTTGATTCTCCATTTTGTGTGGCTGGGAACTGTCTTGCAAGCTTTGCATACGTTTCATTATCCACGGACACTGATAGGTGCGATTACTATTGCAGGCAGGCTATAATATTCAGCAGTTTAGGTTGCTCATCGCCAGCCGACATTGACACGCCTCCGGTCGCAGCTTAGTAACGCCCCATGCACTCGCGCACGTGTCCTATGCATGTGGATGTGGTAGCGGCGCACCTTCATTAATATGCATATGGCAGTACTACACCATTTATACGCCAAATGGCCGGCGCAGGCCTTACCCTTGCGCCAAGCTTCATGAATCCTGGGGCTTGTAGTCGTTAGCCAAGTAAACACCTATGAACCCATCATGCAATTTTGAATAAAACTGATAGGATTCTAACACAAATGATATCAATGTTCTAGAATAAACTTCTTTAAACTATTTTAATATCAGACATATTGTCTTTAAAGTGGGCTAATTAGTTATATTGGTACTGGTAGATTATTTCCATCACAGGCATTAGCAAGCCATTTGGTCTTTGGTGTGTGGGCTCAGCCTGAGCTTTGATTTGTAAATGGATACATTACTAGCTAATCTCAGCTGTTTACTTACAAGACACTAAGCTAAAGCCTCACTTGACATCAGCTGTTGCTTTTGAAAAGTCTCTTTACCTTGTATAATATATTACAGTGTTATTCTTCCCTCTCTCAAACCACAGAAACGTATTTGAGTCTCTAACAGGTATATACGTTGCATTGCACAGACGCTTGACCCCCATACATATACACTCATCTTTGGTCAAAAGACAGCTTGATATATGTTATTATCATTCTGCTATTAATGTGCAGTTGAATATGTATATATCATTGCTTGTAATCTGTCTGCATTTAATCTAATCACACTTAAAATTAATACAGACTAGGTAACATTTTTCGCTTGGTCTTCCATTGAAAAAAAAAAAAACTTGACCATTTGAGAAACTCTTTTCTGAGTTTTATAATAAAAATGATTTGTTATTGATCTTTGGGAAAACTCTGTTACAGTAGTTTGTGAAAATCCAAATGCTGATCCCTTAGCATGCAAACTGCCATATTAATAACAATATAAGACTTCATTTAAAGTTTAGGAAATATGTCTTTTCTGCTTTACTTATTTGCCGGAATATCATCTAAATGGCATATTGTGTTGTCTAATTCAAGTAGAATCTGATACATATCAAATATAAAACAGCAAGCTGTGCTTCAGCGTGACATAATCTACTACATCTATAAAAATCTGGAATGCATTATTAAAAATCCTGCAGAACTTTCATCTGGCATAATCCATTTAATTAAAATGATTCTTCCTGCTAGGCTATAAAATAAATTCTTCACATTTGATCATAACTATATCTTTCACTTAGGGTTGCCACCTTTTCAAATGGCCAAAGTGGGACATTTTCAGGACACACTTCAGATTTTACAGGCCGACACATACCCACGGTCAGTACAATGGATATAACTTTACTTATTTGCCGAAATGAAAGCTTATCCTTGTAGCAGTTTAGTTGCTTATTCTGTTTCTTGTAACATTTAGGTATTTTACATACAGAAATAACTATTTTATGCAACTATTACATGAAATATGGGACATAATTATGTCCTACAATCTCAGGACATTTGCCATTTTTAATAGTTTTGGTCAGGACACAACTGCCCAAAGAGGGACTGTCCCTCGCAAAGTGGGACAGGTGGTAACCCTACTTTCACTGTTCTGATAGACTGATCTGCAAATATACAGAGCTGATTATATTTTTTTGGTTTTAGAGTTTGCACTGTTAGTTGTTGCTTAGATCTCTGTTGAAACTGTTTTGTCTCACCCACCTTCCCTATTTTTGGTTTGCAGTTTAAATTTGGTGGCTTTTGCAGTTGCCCGCCCCACTGTAGATTTGATCTGCGACACTCCCCCAGCCCCATCTCTTTACCACATTCTACCTAATAAACTCTTTCTGCACTTGCTTTTAGTCCTTTTTAATTTAATTGCATTTTTTAAACTGTGTTTGGTCTAATATTGCTACATACTCAAGTGTGCCAGTTTGCACTGCGTGTGAATTGTTTTTACTACTGTTTTTGCTACTTTTCTGTAAAAAAAAAAAATGGTAAGCCTGTTTCCTACCTTTCCTGTAACTAGTTTTCCAGATACAGATTTGCTGTATCCAGGACTGTATGTAAGCTTCTGAGCCCCCCAAGCCTTTCTGTGTTGAAGGGAAGCCTTCTAGCTTATCAGTGGGAGTGGTAAGCACTAGGTAATCTATCTACCACATAAGGAGTGGTTCTGGCCCAGAAATTGTAGTTATTGGCCATTTGGGCAATCTCTTCCATTTCTCTCAACTTTCTAAGCCTGCATTTGCACTTGTTTCTGTCCTGTAACTCGTCTAGTGCAGATACAGATTCTAAGTTTTAGCACTTAAATTTGCTTATTCATGCTCAGCACTTGTTCAGAACTTGTAAGCACTAAATAAGCTACTAATTACTATAGCACTCAGTCTTCCTCATTACCTAGAGGAAAACAGTTTTTGTACTTACTTTTCTCACTTGCTTAGAGAAAAAAAGCTCTTGTACTCACTTTCCTCACTTATCTAGAGGAAAATAGTTTTTTATTCAGGCATGTCCAAGGGTAAGCTCCCAGTGTTCTCTCCTGTCTATCTGATGAATCTGGGCATCTTGAGGCAATGTACAAATTGCCTCATGTACCCAGACAACCCTCTCCTCCTACCACCCAACACTACAACCTGTGAGAGATGCAATTATCTAGCCAAACTGGAGGTAAAGCTGTCTCCAACCAGGACTGAACTTGACAGTCATGAGGAGAAGGTAAACATTTGCACCACACCACACTTATCACATAGTCTCACTAAATCTACACCACCAAAATCCACACATAGTAACACAAAAACATTCACGGAGGCTCTCAATAGTAATCTGTCTAAGCAACAGAGACCTCCAAAGCAGAAACGCAAGCAACCTCCATCTCCCAATACAACCCAAATGACACATAGCCCACAGACACAGTGTGCCACTCAACTACAGCCAATAAGGCAAAACAATGTACCCAACACACTAGTCATAGGTGACTCTATAGTCAGGCACACTGATGTCCCACTCACCAGGCTAAACAAGGAGAAGGTTACTGTCAGCTGCCTGTCAAGTGCCAGGATCTGCCACATAACCCACGCACTCAGGTCACTCCACACCAAGTGCAAATATGACTCTGTCATTGTTCATGTTGGTGTGAATGACCTGAGATGTACCTCCCTGAACTACATGAAAAGAGACATGGAAGAGCTCTTCGATCTTGTAGCCCAGGCAGCTATGACCGTAGCCCTGAGTAGCATTCTGCCATCGGCCAGAATGATACCGCAGTACAAGGACAAAATGATTGACTTCAACAATTGGCTAAGCTCCTGGTGTCATTCTAAGCGGATCCAGTATCTGTTTGCTTGGGATGACATGGTCGACAGACCACGATGCTTTGCCACAGATGGCCTGCATCTGTTGCCCCTGGGATTCCGGATACTGGCTAAGGCTCTTGCTGCCCCTATATTGCCTTTTTTAGGCAAGGTTAAAATAACAAATTCACCACCATAACAGGAACAGGCAAGCAAAAACTGAGGGTAATGCTACTCAATGCTAGAAGTCTAAATCTCAAAATGCACTCACTTGAAGCACTCCTTAAAATGGAGAACATCGGTATTTGTGCAGTGATTGAGACCTGGTTCAAGGCTCCAGAGAGCACCCCTACACTACCAGGCTATAACTCAAATCACACTTTTCAGCCATGTAACCTGGACCGAAACACCAAAGGCAGAGGTCTGTCCATACTCATTAAGGATATCCACACCTCCAGGCTAATTGCTCAGCATAATGCATCCAAAGTTATCCAAGTGCAACTAACTCTGGGCAAAACTGCAATCCAAATTGTAGCTTGCTACAGATCTCCCACCATGCCCCAGGATTCCCACTCCTCTTTTCTTGATGTACTGGAAAATATTAGGGTCCAACCAAACACCCTAATAATGGCCGACTTCAACTACCCCACCATTAACTGGGAAAAGTACTCGTGTACCAACTCCTTAGCTCAACGTTTTCTGGAATTCATAAACTCCAATGCCCTGGATCAACTTATCCACGCCCCCACCAGGGGCAACAATATCCTAGACCTAGTCATTACCAACATGAGTGACCGGTGTTCCACACCTGAAGTCAGCTCCTCGTTGGTCTGATCCGACCATTAAACTAATCACCCTTGATATCCACATCCTGGCCCCACCCCCTCATTAAGGAAACCACAGTAAAAAATTTCTCCAAAGCCAACTTCATGCTTCTTAAGACAGAAGTGGTGAACTTCATGACACCCATGAAGATGGACAATACAGTTACAACTGTTGAAGCCTACACAAATGCACTCTGTAAGCACTTACACGAGTGCATGGATCGTGCTATCCCAAACAGAATCAAGATGCTATCCTCCAAAAAAAGGAAACCAATTTGGTTGTCCCCTGCCATAAACAAACTGTACAACAGAAGGAAGAAACTGTTGCAAAAGAGAGTAAAATCCCATGAGTGGAGGAGCTCCCTGGTCAGCCTCAGTAAGAAGCTGAGATCCCTCATAAGATCCTCCAAAGCTTGGTATGAAAACAAAATCACCACTAATTCCAAGGACAACCACAAAGCATTCTATAGCTATGTCAAGACTCTCGATGGCAACACCCAGATCTGCTCTGAGTTACAGCACAAAGGCATGAAAATTACAGAACCAACTGATATTGCCAACATCCTGGCAGATAGGTTCAGTGCTAACTTTACCTCCCTCTCACCCCCTAAAGGGCCCATATCTATACAGGAAGAATGCAGAGTCCCTGTAATCACAACTACACAGGTAAAAGCTGCACTCTCTAAAGCCAAAAACACAGCATCCATGGGACCGGACAACATCCCAGGCTGTGTTTTACACGAACTTCAGAACGAACTGGCTCCCCACTTAAGCACCATGTTCAATAATAGCCTCGATTCAGGCTTTGTGCCCACTGAATGGCGCACAGCAACAGTTATCCCACTCCACAAAGGGGGAGCCACCACTAATCCCGGGAACTATCACCTATTAGCCTGATGAGCCTGGTCTGCAGGGCCATGGAACGTATCATCATGGAACTCATAAACAAAGACATTGGTAACCTCCAAACTCTGGATCCCACCCAGTTCAGGTTTGTGAAAGGCAGATCATGCCTCCTGAACCTGATCGACTTTTTTGAGGCAGTCACCAAAGCCGTAGATGAGGGTAAGGTGGTTCACACAGCCTATCTTGACCTTGGCAAGGCTTTTGACACCATCCCCCATTCTGGAATTATAGCTAAACACACTAAACTAGGTATAAATCCCTAAGTCACAAGATGGGTTGCCAACTGGCTCACTGACAGAACCCACACTGTAAAAGCTGCAGACTCCAAATCTGACCTCAAAGCAGTGACAAGTGGAGTACCACAGGGTTCCGTCCTGGGACCTCTCCTGTTTGGTATCTACTTCTCTGACGTACAGGCTAACACAGAAGGCCTCTGGCTAATGAAGTTCACAGATGACTGCAAACTAGGAGGCATAGTCAAGTCCCCAAATGATGTGGACATCCTACAGAAGGACCTTGCTGAGACAGATGCCTGGTGTCAGAGCCATGGCCTCAAGCTCAATGCCAAAAAGTGCAATGTCATCCCCTTTGGTAAAAACTCTGTACCCATGAACTACCACATAGGCAGCAATCTACTTAACACCAAATGCATGATAAGAGACCTTGGGACCCAGGTGGACAGTAGTCTCCCCTTTGATAGACACATCGCCACAGTAGTCAGGAAGTCCTTCTACATGGCACACTTCATCATAAAAGGGTTCTCATCCAGGAAAAAAGAGGTCATTGTTCCCCTCTACTCGACATTCATTAGACCCATTATAGAGTACAACACCCCTTTTGGAATGTACCTCACAAGGCATCTGCATCAGCTGGAAAGGCCACAGAAGTACCTCACAAAGAGGATTACTGGCCTCAAACAAATGCCCTACACTGACCACCTCAAAAAACTCCAGCTTTACTCCGTAGCATATCGCCTACTCTGAGGTGATATCTGCCTAACATATAAAGCTATGTCAAACCCCGAGCTGTTGGACATGCTACACCTAAAGAAATCCCAATCCCTCTGAGCTACATGCTCTAGGGACCTAAACCTTGTCACCACAATAAACAGGACATGCTGGAGGGATAGATTCCTGTCCCAGAGACTTCCCATACTCTGGAACAGGCTACCCATCTATGTCAAGCAAAGTTCTTCATTAGCACTCTTCAAGAAAAATCTTGATGAGTGGATGGGAAATAGGAAATACACCCCGGGGATCACTTCTGTGTCTCTGCTCAACAGTGGCACAGGAAAATAACTTTCTTGGGTGGCGTAAGCCAGGGAACCTTGTTGGCTAGGCGTACGTAGGCCCTTGGGCCGATAGACTAGTACCTACCTATGAACCTATGACCATATTTTGCTGGAGACACAGTGATTGTCAGTAATGTTGTATCAATACATATTCAGATGATTTTGACAAGACTGAAAACCACTAATATAAAAATACCCTACTATGAACTTCTGTTTGAGGTTAAGTTCATCTAATATGTTTCCCACAGTTCAAAAAGAAATATTCTCACTTTATCAAATAACTTAATTCAGTTTTTTCGGTTTCAGTTTTGCTTGAGCCTGCAAAATGTTGGAGATTACATACACTTAGTGAAACACAGACTTTGTGAATCTCCAATTGCCTCCTAGGTATTTCAGTATACCTAGTCAATAAAATTAATAATGTAAATCTACTGGGTACTTACGTATTATGGTAATTACAAGTCATCTGCAAGGATTGGATTACTACGAGTACCTTGTCCTATGTTAGTATGGGGTTGAACTGACTGCACTGGACCCAATGGTTCTTGATCTCTATGAAAAGTGCACCTCTGCATTCTGTTACTACCAAATTTAAACACTTTGCACTGCATCACTTTGGCCATGGAACCTGCTGTGGAGCAGTGAAACAGGTAATCGATTCATGCCTTTGCAGCATATCAAGCTTATTTAACTTCTTATCCATAAAACAACCATATTTCATGATCATTAAGCAACCAGTATTGCCGTTAAAAATCTGGTTGCGATAATACATAAGTACCCAGTAGATTTACATTATTAATTTTATTGCTATCTGTTCTAATTCAGTAAAACTAATGTATCTCCCTATTTACAAACAGGACTAACAACCTGGTGGTGTGATCATTGGCTCTAGATGATTGTCCCTTTTGAAGTATCACCTTGAGCCCCTGTGCAAAAATTGGAAAAAGGGGTTGTTGATGGATGCATGGATAGATTTAGAAATTTTAGCAAAACCACAAATTATTCTCAGCATTGTACCTTGTCATTAGTTTTATGCAATGGACAGAACATTTTGTTCTGAGTAGTTGTAACCCTCTGGAGACCATGTGATAAAATCTTCTGATGTATGGTTTCCTAAACAGCGCTTAGATGCAGTTCCATGGTTGTTGGCTGATAATAATAAAGAGAGTGAATGATCGTATGTGTGCTCTTACACTGATGTTGTTGGTGTGGAGAGGACAAGAGAGGTCACATGACCATGTGCTTTATAATAAAGGAGGAAGCGAGGGTTGTTCCCCGCTTCTGTTTTTAACCAGATTGATTGCCTTTACGTGTGTTCATTTTCCTCTGTAAATGTATGTCTAACCCAACTTTCTTACCCTTAAGATGATACCGCCAACCGGTTATGGGCCCAGGAGGGAAGTAGGAAGCCGATGGCATAGACTATGTTTTGACGGAGATGAGAAGAATTACGAGTTGTGGAAGATGAAGTTTCTGAGGCACCTGTGTTTGCTAGGGCTGAAAGATGCCATTTTGTGAAATGTGCAGCAGGACGCAGAAGATGACGAGAACGAAGAGGAAGGCGACGATGATGCTGAGAAAAATGAGGAGGCATATGCAGAACTAATACAGTTCTTAGAAGACAAAAGTTTGTCCCTCGTCATGAGAGAGGCCGCAGATGACGGTAGAGAAGCGCTTTAGATTCTGAAAGACCATTATGCTGGGAAAGGGAAGCCAAGGGTACTTAGCCTATACACTGAATTAACAAGCCTTCAGAAGGCCATCAGTGAAAGTGTCACAGACTATATTATTAGGGCTGAGATGGCCATTATGGCACTTAGAAATGCTGGGGAGAAGCTCAGTGATGGATTACTAATTGCGATGATCCTGAAAGGCTTGCCTGAAACTTTTAAACCATTTGCAGTACACATCACACAAGGTGATGATAAGTTGGGCTTTGGTGAGTTCAAAATAAGGTTGAGAAGCTATGAACATACTGAGAAATTTAATGCCAATGTAAGTAATGATAATGTGATGAAAGTAAGTGTCCTTGGGGAAAGAGTAAAAGCAGAGATTATATGCTATGGCTGTGGCCAAAAGGGACATAAGGCACGAGAATGCCAGAGAGAATATAAAGGCCAGAGACAGTGGTGTAGTTTTTGTAAGAATTCTAGCCACAGGGTCAGTAACTGTAGACAAAAGAAGAAAGACAATGTGAAACAAGCAGCTGATGCGGATGATCACACATTTGTCTTCAGAATAAATGAGCATTAAAATTTGTGAGTTAAAACGGAAGGGATTAATGGTGGACACTGGCGCCACGTCACACATAATTAATGACCTGAAAAAGTTTAAATACTTTGATGCAACTTTCCAACCGGAGGAACACATTGTGGAATTAGCTGATGGAACAAGCACATGTGGGGCCACACAAAAGAGAGGTAATGCAGAGGTATGGCTGCTAGACACAGAGGGGCGCAAAGTAAAGGTGATGATGACTTTGGCGCTGTATATCCCAATGTATCCACAAAGCATTTTTTCTGTTAAAGCAGCAAATTCCAAGGGGGCCTTGATCAACTTTAAACAAGGCCAGGACCAACTCATCTACAAAAACGGCACCAGGTTTGACATAAGTGAGTGTGATAGACTCTATTATTTAGACACATACGATGATGAAAATGCTAGTGAGATACATTATGGTGCATCTCAGAGCTGTTATGACATTCAAGCATGGCATGAAATGCTTGGTCACTGTAATTTTGAAGATGTGTCAAAATTAGAAAAGGTGGTAAAAGGAATGAAAATTAAAGGTAAATTTGAGAGACCCAACCTAGATTGTGAAACCTGTATGCAAGGGAAATTTGTACAGAGCAGAAAAAGAGAACCAGATGCAAGAGCAAATGTTGTGTTTGAACTAGTCCATACTGATTTGGCAGGCCCAATTGAGCCAGTAGCAAAATATGGCTTTAAGTACACTTTAGCATTTACTGATGATTACTCAGGTGTAACATTTGTCTACTTTCTGAAAGCCAAGAGTGATACAGTCAAGGCGACTGAAAAGTGTATTGCAGATTCAGCTCCTTATGGGAAGGTAAAGTGTATCAGATCAGATAATGGCACTGAGTTCATGTCGAGAGACTTTCAGTCACTATTGAGTAAAAATGTTATAAGACATGAAATGTCTGCACCTTACTCACCCCATCAGAATGGGATGGCAGAGAGAAATTGGAGAACACTGTTCGAAATGGCAAGGTGTATGTTGATAGAGAGTGATTTACCTAAAGAGTTGTGGACATATGCAGTAATGACTGCAGCTTTTATTTGCAACAGATGTTATAACAGGCGTGTGGGGCAGACCCCATTCTTTATGCTAACAGGGAAGAAACCTGATCTTTCAAGGAGGAGAAAATTTAGATCAGTGTGCTATGCATACAGACAAAATAAAAAGAAGTTAGACTCAAGATATGATAAGGGGATCTTTGTCGGATATGATAAAAATAGCCCATCATATCTGGTTTATTATCCTGACACAGGAAGGGTCCCTAGACACAGGTTAGTCAAGTTTTTTACTAAGAATGTAACTGAATGCCAGATTCAGACAGACCCAGAAGTGATAGATGAAGATCTTAATACCAGAAGAAGTGTGCATGTTAAGTCCGAATCAAAAGCTGACAGTCAAGACACAATAGTAAGGCAGGAAGAGGAAAGGCGGGATACACACTACTCTAAAAGAGAGAGAAAACCACCTGCATACTTGAAAGACTATGAGTGTAAAGTTGAAAATGACGATTGTGTGACAGTTAATGTTGACTATTGTTACCGATTAATATGCAACACACTGCAGAGCTTTAAAGAAGCCATGACTTGGTCTAACTCGGAAAAGTGGGTCAAAGCTATGAAGGAGAAACTTAACTCTTTAAAGGAAAACAACACATTTACACTCACCACACTGCCAGAAGATAAAAATGCAGTGGGGGGTTAGGTGGGTTTTCACGGTAAAAGACAATGCAGATAATACTGAGACTTACAAAGCTAGATATGTAGCTAAAGGCTACAGTCAAGTCGCTGGTATAGATTATAATGAAACATTTGCACCAACTGCGAGTATGACATCTGTACGAAGCCTAATGCAGATGGCAGCTCAGTATGATTTAGAATTGCACCAGACGGATGTACAAACGGCTTATTTACATGCTCCTATTGACTGTGAGGTGTATATGGAGTAACCTGAAGGTTTCGAAAAGAAATCAAATAACAATGAAAAATTGGTTTGTAAACTGAATAAGTCATTATACGGATACTGGTAACTGGAATAAAATGTTGCATGATTATCTCTGTGAAAATAGTTTTATCCAAAACCCTGCAGACCATTGTGTATACACTAGACAAGCTGAAAATGAGAAAACAGTCCTAATTATATGGGCGACGATCTCATTATAGCAGCTAGTGACAATGAATCACTAAACGACGTAAAGGAAATGCTCAAGGCTAAATTTAAAATGAAAGATCTGGGGAAGCTAAGACATTTTCTAGGCATTGATTTTACCCAGAACAGTGGTGAAGTAAAGATGAACCAAAAGAGGTACATTATGAAAATTCTTGAGAAATTTGGTATGTCTAATTGTAAAGTAAGAAATACCCCTTTCGAACAAAAAACAAACTTTGAGTATGACAGTGAATTTACAGATCCAAGGAAATATCATGAGCTTGTGGGTAGTTTGATATTTGTTATGACAAGCACGAGACCTGATCTTAGATGGATTGTAAGTAAACTTTCACAATGTTTGTCACAACCAAGTGAACTTCATTTAACACTAGCCAAACATGTGTTAAGATACTTGAAAGGTACATTGGACAGAGAGCTGTGTTACAAGAAAAGTGAAGGGAAACTTCAACTTATAGCATACAGTGATGCAGATTGGGCAACAGATCAAAACGATAGACGTAGTACAGCAGGTTATTGCTTTAGCCTCAATAGAGACGGGCCTATTATTTCATGGAAATCAAAGAAGCAACAAACGGTAGCTTTATCTACATGTGAGGCAGAGTACATGGCATTGGCAGCAACAACACAGGAGAGTTTGTACCTTGTACAGCTGTTGAGTGGAATGGATGGAGAGTGCAAGTATGTGCCAGTAACAATATTTGAGGACAGTCAAGGAGCAATCGCTTTGTCGAAGAATCCAGTAAGCCAACAGAGATGTAAACATGTTGACATTAAGTATCATTTTGTCAGGTCAGCACTTAATGATGACAAAATAAGTGGTGAATATTGCCCGACAACGGACATGGTTGCAGATGTCTTTATTAAACCTGCTACGAAATCAAAGCCGGAAAAGTTCATGTATTACATATTTGGTATGTGAAGGAAAAGTTATCCAAGAATATGTTCTTAAAATGTATTTTGTGTACAACATAAAAGCAAGTGGGGGTGTTGACTGATAATAATAAAGAGAGTGAATGATCACATGTGTGCTCTTACACAGATGTCGTTGGTGTGGAGAGGTCAAGAAAGGTCACATGACCATGTGCTTTATAATAAAGAAGGAAGTGAGGGTTGTTCCCCTCTTCCTTTTTTAACCAGATTCATTGCCTTCACGTGTGTTTATTTTCCTCTGTAAATGTATATCTAACCCGACTTTCTTACCCTTAAGATGATACCGCCAACAACTGTCTACACACTATTATAGTTTCTAAGACATTGTAATGGGGATTTTTTTTTCAATTTTCTCAGCATGTGCACAATGTGAATAACTCTCTTTGCAATTTTTTTTTAACTTCTGTTGTCTGGTTTCCAGTTCTTGAAGTATGGCAGTTCATCTGCATGTTTTGCATAGATTCACATTTTAAGCAAAATATATATTTGTCTCTCATCTCTTCCAAAGTATTTTTCAAGCACATAGATATTTGTTAACTCCTTTACCATAGAAATGTAGTCTGCGACTATTACTGTTTTATTTTCATTCTGTAACAATTATTTATCCATAATAATAAATTTAGGCTTATCATACACATTCACTAGTTTAACTTTTTTTTTTCATTCAAACTTGTTTAGTGCAATAAAAGTGTTTTAGTAGATCAATTGCTTCATGTTCGATTACAGACAAAATGAGGGTCATATAATTTCCTACAGCAATCCTAAAAATATTATTCATATTCTTTCTCCTTGTGAGAGTGTAATGTTGTCATTGAAAAAGAGATTTAGTTTTCCTTGGTCTGATCTTTGTTAAAACAGGAAAGCACACCTTCCTCATCTACACCTACATTATGAAGAGAAGTAGATTCCAAAAGAATTTCAACATCAGTTCATGGAGTCAGTGAAAGAAAACAACCTTTATTTATGACATGACATGGCAAGCTTCCAGAACCTTCCAGTCTTTTATGTATATTTTATTCAACAAACTCTCCTTTTCCTGCCTATGACCTCTCTCGGTATTCTTTTGTGAGGTAGACAGAAATCCCCAGAGTAAAAGTGCTATGATTACAAAACAGCAGCTGTCAGAAGGCAAACTGGGAGACTGTGCACTACATACAGTTGACTAGTTGAAACAAGTTGTAGCCAAAATTAAAATGGTTGCAGGTGAAGAATGTAAAGAAAATAGCTTGGTCAAAGGTTGAGGCCTGCATTTAGTAAGAGTGGCATACTTCTGTAAATTCAATCTGCTACAATAATTTTACATAAAATATCCCCAAAGTATTTCTAAAGAAATGCCTCATGACAAATGATAGATTCAGTTTTCATTTCCTAGTCTAATTTTGATTTAACACAGAATTCACAGTACAAATTTCAAAGTGAAAAGAAAAATTTCTTGAAGAAATTGACATATGACAGATACCATGGCTTACCTCAAAAAAGTGGCATTAGTGAAAATAAAAAAACTGAAATGTGACATATAATCAAAACTACAAGTTTCAGCTTCCAGAACACAGTGCAGGATTCTAACATGTCTTTCATTACTTTATAACTATTTAGAACTCTTGTACTTCTAAAAACTCAAAGTTCAACTTGTACTTTCAGTTCTTTTGTAAGCACCAGATAAGGAAAACAACCAATTATCTGACTGCAATTACAAGTCCTGCAAAATGTCTGTTGTCATTATTACCTCACTGCTTGCCTTTTATGTGTACTGTGACTTTCATGTTTAGTGTTTTACTCAAAATGAAACACAAACATCCACATACCAACTTTACGAAAATGTGTTTAGATACGAGCATGCTCATTGGCAAAATAACACAAAGGAGAGGAATCCAAAAATAATATCCATTTTCAGTGTTTCAATGGATATTGCAGTAGATGCAGCTATTTTACTTTTATAGAGAAAATGTCTCAAAGATTTTAAAGCACCCTTCACCCTGAGGCCTAAACTATGGAATGCACTGCCATACTGTCTACCTGTATCTAATTACATTTCCTCCTTCACCCCTGCTTTAAAAAATACCTGAAATATACTTAATCCTGTTTTACTTGGCCATTAAAGCAGTTGCTGTGAGGGACAACAGCTTACGAAAGCAATTGTGACTTTGTTTCAGCTCTTATATCTGTCTCTGGTTAGATGTACAGCTTGAACATTTAGTCATGCTATAGTTCATACTTCACTATATTAAGGATTGTATTTTTGCTATATTTCAGCATGAATGCCTGAGAATGGTGCCGTTGAGTCATTTTCAGTTTTATATTGAACATAAGTAAGTAAATTGTTATGTTTTCAATGGCAAAATACAAGAAATGTTAAGTCATTTGAAAAGGAATTCCTAATGCTGCCCAGAACAGTAAGCTTATGTCTGAAGGAACAGACAGCTTGTAAGATACAAAATCAAACTTCAGAAGAGAGTATCTTCAATACAGTCTAGATTAAAACATCAGAGATGGTGCAGAGTCTGAAATATCAGCCATGAGAAGAAGGCCTAAAGTTTACGCTTTTGAAGAGAAGAGAAAAGAACAAATAATAGACATTTTCAGTAACTGCCTTCACAAAATTTGCTATGCCAAAATGAGCTGTAGAACTATGAAAATGTGGTATGAACTAGAGAAGTGTGGGTACCCCAAAAGCTTTTGGTGATGATCATAATGAGACCCACTTACGCATAACACATTTCAGGTATTTTTGTGTCATTTCTGACCTGCTTTGAAGGTTATCTGGAACAATTTGAATTTTCAGAAGCTGGTCAGCAAACTGTTACACTCCAGGAAGAAAAGCTGAAGGAGGAAGACATATATTTGGTATATACTGGGTTTACCATCCTTAGGTTACTCTGTAGCTGATTCAGCAGTACTACCCATGAGGGCATCCATAAGCAGCTAGTACATAAGAATAAACAGCTCACGACAGTGATAAAAGAGACCTGAGAAACAGCTCATTTGCAAACATTGTGACTGCACTAAAATTCAGCTGTAAATGAAATAATATTAAGTCTACTGATATGCAGAATGAGAGCCAGACCTTGTCTCCATGTCCACTTCAGTTCAAGACATGGCTTTATTGTTGGATTGAGCACCTCAGGAGTAATGTATGGTCATGAAGCATGCCAGTCCAGGTAAACATAGTTTCGTACTAAATCTGCCAAACCAGCTTAAGGACAAAGATTGGTTGACAGCATTATACTTTTCTTTCAACATTTCAGTTTGACAACATGTGACACAATGCAGCTATTTTGGAGAGTAGTGGCTTTCCTAAAACAAGTAAAATATTATTAAAGTTCTGGTATTTCTGGGCAGTTTAGATTTTGTTAAAGAAAATGGTTCTTTTTTTTCTGATCTTAAACAGTCTTGGTGTGGTTAAACAGAAGTACTTGGTATAAGAGCATAATTCAGAGAAAGGCCAGATAAACATCATTTAAATAATGAAGGATATTTTGTTTAATTTCTTTACTTTTCCTTTACAGTTTTATTGTTCTTATTAAGCTAAGCAATGAAGTCTTTGGATGGCACTCATTTAAACTGTTTTTGTCTGTATTATTCCACTATTTGGATATCTTTCATGGTGATTTCTTCTGGAAGGTATATTCTCATGATGAATCCCCCCACTAGCCTTCCTTAGCCCTCTGGCTGTTCTCCCAGTTACCATATCTGCACAGCCACCTCAGATCTTTGTTTTCCTGTCAGGTTGACCTTGATATAGCTCCCAACGTCTCAGGGAGTTGACCTTACAATCAACATTTTGGGGAGTAAAGGATTCTATGAGCGGATGCAAGAAATGATACCAGGGGTCTTCACCCTTCACTTATGCTGCAGCTGATCAACAGTCCATATCCCTATCAAAGCTCCCATCATGAAGACATCATGCTTTTCTGTTAGGTGGGCAATGAGGAGCTTGAGGATACACCTACCCCGGACCCTTAGAGTAGGCTACCTCAGACCCTTCCCACACACCCAGACAAGCAATCACTCTCACCTTGAGTGCCAGATTTGCCAGAGTTCAGTGAGATCTCCTCCCCTGCATGCTTCCATCCCCCACAGGTTAGGCTTGCCCTTCATCCCAGACTGCGCTGACATGTACTAGACTTACTAATCAAACTCAGGTCATGTGACCTTAAGTCAGGACTTTATCCTTCTTCACTATAGGTAGAAACATTCTCATGATAGATTTTGTATGAAAATGAATACAAAACTATTTTCAAAATTGATTATTTTTTGCCTAAGACCATGAACTGGTGACTCAGTCTCCCTGAGTTATCCATTAAATATAAATGGAAAATTATTTTGATATCCCTGGTGTTTTAAGAGTTAAAAATTGTCACTAATACACTTTATGATTTTTAAGTAACAGTCTTTTGTAACTAAAGGGCACTTCAAGTCCAATTATTGTTTTTTTAAACAACCATTAGCTATTTAGAGGCCCCAATGTTTTGCTGCAGTACTAAGCAGCACTGTATAAATCATAAGAAGTCCAGTGAGTATATAATTGTAACATGCCAGAAAAATGTCCTCTTAAATTTAACTTGAAAAATGAAGAAATAAGTAAGATATAAATTATGAAATGTGACATACAATGGGATATGATTTCAAGACTGAACAGAAACTTTCTAAAGAATATCAGAAATACATATTTTGACAAGGGGAATGGTAGTACATAAAGTGCTTTCTTGCATAGGTCAAAAATGCACAAAAAATCTGCTGAGTGTGTGTGTGTGTGTGTGTGTGTGTGTGTGTGTTCATGTGGGGGTAGGATCATGTTTGTTAGCAGGAAGCAGGATATTGTCTGGCTAAGATAGTTTTTTTTGAGTAATGTTTCAAATCATGCAAAGCAAAGACCACTTAGGTGGTTCTTAAATGTTATCATAGTATATGTATGCATGTTTCTGCATATTTTTTCTGAGCACAGCTGTCTAATATCCAGGCTGACAAAAGCATTGGTATACAATTTGAAAACATCCACGCAGTTCTATAGATCACACACACCTACATAAATCTGTCTAGAAACATGCTTTCAAAATGGAGTTAAGTTGAAATAACCTTAGAATTGTTATCCTACTGATGTAATGGCCAAGATGGTAAAAATTAAATGTCACAGTCACACTTCGACAGAAGGAATATTATCTCTACTGCTTTAGATCTCTCACATATGGCACTGTTATGCAAACGATATGTGATTATGGTATTAAAGCCAGGAAAGAACTCATAACTAGCAATGTTATATATAGGTCTTAAATGTATCTTATTCCTTGTAGGTGAGCACGAGAAGAAAACTGTTGGAGTGTAATGAGCCCTTAATATATATTATTTTCCCAGGTCTTTGTTTCAAAAGGTTCATAGGTTGGTACAAGGCTATTGGCCCTAGGGCCTATACAAGCCTAGCCATAACAATTCCCTGCATAAACTAAAACACTGCTGGTGATTCCCTGCTAGGTGAGGAAACCTATATTTTTTGTCTGTGACTGATACCTGCTCCATTTTTGTTTTCTGTTTTAAGAAATCTGCTTGGCCTGGTGTTTTTATTCTATGTGAGAAGTAGACACTTAAATTATCTAGACAACACATTTCACATGCTTTTTTCATTGGTTAAATTGTTTCTTGAGTGATAAATACTGAGTGAAATTCTGGGCCTTTGTCTGAAAAGATTTCAAGCTTGCATAAACTAAAGCACTGCTGGTGATTCCCTGCTGGGTTTTCCCATACCCTCCCCTTTGTTGATCGTCTTTTTAACCTGGTGATGTTAAACTGCCTACTCCTGCTGTAAATTGAGCTCAATAAGCTCCTCCCTTTCTACACTGCTGTCGATATCCTGAATTATTTATTTGTTTTTTCTTGTGCTTATATTGAAAAAGTACATTTTGCCTTCCATTGTCTGTTCTACCTGATCTAACTTCATTATCTAGCTAGCTGTTGGATAAAGTAGTATATTTTTACAGTCTAGCAAACACTTGTTTTTACATCAAGAGCTCAATAGATTTTCCATGTAGTGCACTGGGAGGTAGCCTGATTTGTTTAGGTTGGGGAAACATTTAAGATTTCTGAATGCATTCTTATTGTCTGGAAAGTTTATTAATCAGCTTATTGTGTTTTTTTAGTACCTTTATAAATTCTGTACATTTGCCTGGGTCTTGGCTCATTTATTTAAAGCAAAGTACTTTTATTGATTAATCACACTTTTATAAGCTGTTTAAAGTACCCTGTTGTATCCATATCTTTGTTTGTTTGTGGTACCATTTCATCCCAGACACTCCTTTACAGTGCTTTTACATTAGGAGGACTGGGATTATTCATTTAGTGTCAGTAGGTGTTTACCTGGTCTATTTGGGAAACATACAAAAGGCCTCTAAATGTTTTTTTTGCACTTCTCTGCACTTGATTTGCACTGTTCTGATACCTATATAGTACATGGACTAGATTCAGACCTGCTGAATCTCGTCTGTTATTGATACAGTTGAGCACTAAACCAGCCATCTTACATTAAGAAGAGCTCCCCTGCAATCTTGTGGCAGAAGAATGTGGATCCAGCCTTGTCTGAGCTGGAGCTTGCTAGAGGAAGGCTCATTGTGTGCTTTCCTATTGGTAGATTGGCTTAAAAGTGTTTAATTTCACATGTATTTTCATGTTTGTGCGGTTTGGGCTCAATTAAACAGAGCTGCTCTACGTTTGGAGTCCTTTGCTGGACGTCTAGAGTGTTTCTGCTTTAATCCAAGGCATCCAAGGTAAAAAAACAAGAAAATAAGTATATTTTTTGATTTTTCTGTATTTTATCGAATTGCTGCATCATTTCTGTTTTTTTTTACTGTTTTACTATTTGCGACTGCTTCATTCTCTGCACTTGATTTGCACTGTTCTGATACCTAGATAGCTTAGACTAGATTCAGACCTGCTGAATCTAGCCTGTTATTGACACAGTTGAACACTAAAATCAGCCATCTTACATTAAGAAGGGCTCCCCTGCACCCTTGTGGCAGAAGAGTGTGGATCCAGCCTTGTCTGAGCTGGGGATTGCTGGAGGAAGGTTCATTGTATGCTTTCCTATTGGTATATTAGCTTAAAAGTGTTTTCATTTTGCCTGTATTTAAGCCTTGCATTTGCAAGTTGCAGCACACCATGCAACAGGGGTTGGCGGTGCCCTATGTACATGCAAATGCATTCAAACTCAATTTTTCCCCTAGACATCTCTCAGTGGAACCCTCCCAAGCTTCCCTACTGCACTAAGGGCAACTCAGTTGCTCACTGAGCAGTGTTGTTGCACTTATCATCCATATCCTTCAACAGAACAAGCACCTTTGTTAGCTCTAGCTTGGTCAAACTAGCCCACTCCCTTCTCTAATAGTATATACCGCAAAAACCTGCTATAATGGACAGGCAGTTTCCCATCATTTCTCCAGCCAGCCTGATTGACAAAGGCATCCTGAGGCAATGTAATAATTGCCTCATGTATACTGACAACTACTTACTCCTACAACAAACAAATACTCTATGTGAGAGATGTAATTAGACTATGAAATTGGAATCAGTTCTTTCATGTAACAACAAACCAGACATCAAACAGGTTTTCAGCACACACACTTCACCTCTCACATAAAATGAGGTCATAACACATAAACTCACATACATGGAGGAACTCACTAGAAGTCTACCAAAAGATCAGAGACCTCCCAAACATAAACCACTTGCACATACTGCTATGCAAATAGAAACCACTACCCATAATAACACATACACCAGTGTCTCAGCAAATAAGCCCCTAAGGCAAAAACACCTCAAAATCTAACGTGTTGGTCATAGGTGACTCCATATTAAGACACACAGATGTCCACCTCACCAGGCTGGACAAGGAAAAATATCATAGTTAGCTGCCTGTCAGGTGCCAGGATCTGTCAAATCACACATGCGCTCAAGTCACTCAACAACAAGTACTGTTATGACTCTGTCATAGTTCACGTTAGGGTGAATGACTTGAGATGTAACTCCTAGCCCATATGAAGAGAAACATCACTGAACTCTCCGATTATGTGTCCCAGGCAGGTATAACCTTAGCTCTAAGCAGCATTCTACCTTCACCAAGGATGATGCCACAATATAAAAAAATGATCAACTTCAACAATTGCTTAGCTTGTGGTGTCAGTCCAGGGGGATCCAGTTTCTGTCAGACTGGGATAACATGGTTGAACGGCCACTCTGCTTTGCCAGGGATAGTCTGCACCTGTCTCCTCTAGGCTTTCAGATACTGCAAAGGTTCTTGCCTCTCCCATAGTGTCTTTTCAAAACAACAACATTTCCAACGTAAAGAAATCCACTCGAGACAAACTCAAGGTTACGCTTAATGGTAGGAGTCTAAACATGAAACTGCACTCCCTGGAAGCACTCCTCACCTTGAAAGATGCTGACATCTGTGCAATCACTGAGACATGGTTCAAGGCCATGGAGATCATTCCAGTAGTGGAAGGCTGCAATGCCTTCCAAACATTCAGACCTCAAAATGAGCATGAAAGAACCAAAGGTGGAGTTGTATCTATCTTCATTAAAGCCAAGTACACCTCAGGACTGGTCATACAGTAGACTCTAATGAACTACTCCATGTCCAATTAACTACAGGCAAAATACAATACCACATCATTGCTAGCTATAGGCCCACTATGAACCAAGAAAAACACACCGCCTACCTGGACTTACTGGAGTCACTCACTATGCAGCCCAACACCATAGTCACGGGGGGATTTCAACTATTCTTCCATCAATTGAGTGACATACATGAGCACGAACATACTCATCCATAGGTTCCTGGACTTTAACAATACAAATGCTCTGGAATACATAGTCTGCACACCTGCAAGGGGCTCAAATGTCATAGACATAGTACTCACCAACATAGGGAGACACTACACTCCCTTCTGTGTGATGCCCTCCCTGGTAAGGTCGGACCATAAATCAGTCTCGTAACTACTGAACCTTTCACCACCACTGGAGCAAAAAAAACTTTTCTAAAGCAAACTACAGCCTACAAAGCGATAGTATAAAAAGTTTTATACCCTCCCGCAATCACAAACAATGAATCCAATGTAGAGGTGTACACAAATGCTCCGTATAAACACTTAAGCAACTGTATAGACTTAGCTCTACCTGACCGGATTAAAATCAGGTCCTCCCAAAAAAACAAGCCACCCTGGTGGACCTCAAGTATAAACAGGTTGTACAACAAAAGGAAGAAACCGATGTCTAAGCACAAGAAAGAACTGACTCAGCAGAGGAATAATTCCCTTCACAGCTTGAGCAAGCAAATCAGAAATCTTCTAAAGTCCTCTAAATCTAGTTACAAAGCTAAAATTGCATCCCTAGTTAAGGATAATCATAAGACATTCTTTAACTATGTCTGAGATCTAAAAGGGAATGTCCAGCTATGTGCCGAACTGGTAGTAGATGGTAGCAGTCATACTATACTTGAGGAAATTGCCAACTTGCTAGCTGACAGATTTGGCACAAACTTCATCCCCCTCTCCCCACCAGCCATACCGCAAAGCATACCTGGCACCAGTCCTCTGCCTATTATCTCTAGAGATCAGGTCATATCTGCACTCTCCAAGGCCAAAAACATGGTCTCAATGGGAACAGATAACATCCCAGGTTGCTTATTAAACAATCTAAAGCAGGACCTAGTGGACCCACTTGGTGTTCTCTTTAACCATAGCATGAGAACTAGCTTTGTTCCAGCAGAGTGGAGAACAGCAACATTAATCCCCTTGCACAAAGTGGGGCCAACAAACAACCCTGGAAACTACAGAACCATAAGTCTAACCAGCCTCATCTGCAAGGCCATGGGAAAAATCATCATGGACCTTATCAACAAGGACATAGTCGACCTTCACTCACTAGACCCATATTTGGCTTTGTTAAAGGTAGATCATGCTTATTAAACTTAGTAGACTTCTTTGAGAATGTCACCAAAGCCCTAGATGAAGGTAAGACAGTGCATACTGCCTATCTTGATTTAGCCAAGAATTTTGACACAATCCCACACTCGGGTATCATTGAGAAACCCTCTCAACTGGGGATTAACCCTTACATCACTAGGTAGGTAGGTAATTGTCTCAAAGACAGAACATGTACTGTCAAAGTTGGTGACTGCACCTCTACCAATAGACTCATCACCAGTGGCATACTACAAAGATCTATGCTGGGTCCTTTAATGTTTGGAATCTATTTTTCAGAAATCCAGAATTAAATAGACAGCCTTACGCTTACCAAGTTCGCGGATGATTGCAAATTGGTGAGTACCCGAAAGATTTCAACATATTACAGGAGGGGCTAACACAGACAAACAACTGGTGCCAAAGCCATGGACTTAAACTAAATGCAAAAAAGTGCATTATCATCTCCTTTGGCAAAATGGAATTCCATGCTTATTACAACAGCACCCCCCTAAGTTCAAACCCGGTGGTGCAAGATCTGGGAACACAGGTAGATAGCATTCCAAACTTCGACCGCCAAGTTTCCACAGAGGTAAGGAAAGCCTCCTACATTGCACATGTCATAAGTAACGGCATCACATCCAAATCTAAGGACGTTATACTCCACTGTACTCAACCCTCATTAGACCATTAAGAGAGTACAATGTTTCCTGCTGCATGTACCTCACCAGACACCTGCAGTAGCTGGGGAGACCACAGAGGTTTATCACCAAGAAAATATAAGGTCTCCAAACCATGACTTATATGGATAGATTGAAAGTACTGTCACTGTATTCTGTATCATATAGGCTTCTGAGAAGTGACTTGTCATTGGCCTGCAGGGCATTCTCTGACCCTTCCCTGATGGAAATGCTGCACATCCACAAGTCAAATGGCACATGAGTCACTCAGTCTAAGGATCTTAACCTAGCCTGTGACATTAACAGAACATGCTGGAGAGACAGATATATCTCCCAGAGACTGATGTTACTCTGGAATAAACTTCCAATTTGTGTAAAGCAGAGCTCCTCACCTACACTATACAAGAGCAATCTGGAGAAATGAATGGGATACTGCAAATTCACCCCGGGGTTGGCACCCATGTCTCTCATGGACAGGAGTAGTCAGTGTTTATCACAGACTCACTCTGTGAATTATGTCCATCTAACCAAGGGCAATTGAGACAACTTGGTATTAACATGGCTAGGCTTGTAAGAGCTCTAGGGCTGCTAGCTGAGTAACCTCCTATGACCCTAGGAACCTATGAACTCTCACCTATTTTAGAACTCAGAATGCAAGCACACCTAAACGAAAATACAAATAGAAGTGAGATGGGTATAAGGATGCTGAAGGTCAGAAACTGTGTGGTCACATTCTTGTCCACGTGGGGGATTACAGTAATCAGCACAAAAAATACATTGAAAAAACATCTAATAAAATACCGCACTGCATCTTCATTATCATCTGATTATGTTAATAGTTGCCAGTATCTATAATGCATTAATTTAAATTGTGTTAAGAAAAAAATTATTTTTTTGGTAAAGTATCTGCTGATTCTAGATTTAATCTGAAGAAATGACATGGATAAGATTATTTGAATTGTCAGTCCTAGCCTATGACACAGTGCTGTCCATGACAAAGTTCTTTCTCTTATTGGCAAACTCAGCTCTGTCAGACACGTCTCAGTATTTAAAGGATGATGTCATACTGACTTCTCTGGAGAATGAAGATACAGGCTAGCTCGTATTATATGAAGCCATAGCAAACTAGCAGTTCCATCATGTGGGTAGATGGTGGCCAGGAATGCCAAAACTAAACTGTTTCAATAAAAGGAATTAGGCTAAGTGTGGCTACATTTTATAGGTCTGTTCTGAAAAGAGACAATAGTAAAGCAGTGCATGTGGATGGAGCAGTGCTGTAGCGGTAACTTTGTCACCTTACAGCAAGAGGTTCTCTGGTTCGATTCCCAGCTGGAGTGCCTTCTATGTGGAGTATTTATGTCCTCCATGCATTTGTGTGGGTTTCCTCTGGGTGCTCCAGTTTTCTCCCACATCACAAAGACATACGTCTGGAGCATTTCTCCCTGGGCCTCCACTGAAAATTGGCTTCATTCTAAGTCGTTGAACCCTTGTGGTAAGTTGTTTTTTGAACTTGTGTACTTGAAATCTTCTACTGAAATAAATTCTGAAACACAGTCACTTGAAGTATTTCCTTAACATGATGATCCTCCTTTGGTTTCACTATATCGTAAAGTGGCAATTTTTTTTTTTGTTGTTTTGGTTTTTCAGTTTATGGTTTTTACTTGTACTGTCACCCTCCCTCTCTCTCTCTCTTGCTCTCTCTTTTTCTGTTACACATTCTCACTTAATTCTGTGATATACCATAATATACCATAATGGAAATGAAAATACATCAAGAAACATTTTTAATATACCTTTATTGATCACTTGTGACATAGGCAAACTTACATTTATATGAAAGTAATCAAACCCTATTACAAACATTACAATTCACATCTATTGTTATATATCACATAAAATAGCAGCATTACATAAATTATTCAGTTTCTGCTTTCTCTTAAATCTCATTCCTCATCCAAAACATTTTTGCATGTATTGTTCCACAATTTGCATTTTTCCATGTAATTTACTCCTACACTTTTCTAAAGATCCCACATCCTGTTCTTTTACCTCAGTTTCAATATTCACTACTTCAGGTATGGATGGTTCAGATTTTGATTTCCATTTTCTAGTAATTGCTTTTTTGGCAGCCACTATAATTAAACTTAACAAGGCCTTACTATGTTTAGACAATTCAGATCCTGTACACCCAGCTCAAAAATTATTTTCTTAGTTATGCTCATTTTCTTGCACAGTATTCCTGACAGAGTACTCTGCAGGGATTTTTTAAAGTCTGTCAACTCATTACACTCCCAAACATATGTTCTTAATTACTTCTTTTTTTCCCATCACACCTCCAACATTTGCCATTTACCTGAGGAAAAATTATTTGGAATCTGCTTGGGGTATAAAAGTATCTATGAAAACGCTTCCAGGCAAAAATCCTACATCTTCCAGATTTTGCTGCATATTTGGGAACCACACATATGTTCTCCCATTGTTTCTTTGTGAGTTGCCAATCTAATCTTTCTCTCTTCCTAATTTTTTTACCACTTCAGATTGATTCCTGTAGTTATCATGCAATATTTTATATGCCCTACCAATTATCCCTTTTTTAACAGCAACATATGTGCTTGATTCAATTAAAAACTCAACCAGTGCAGGTCTTTCATTTAGGACTCCCCTTTCTCTTTCTATTTGCCTGTACAATGATATCAGTCCCTGATAGAGAAGGCAGCCACTAGCCTGCAATCCAAGTGTCTTTTTGGTCTCTTCTCATTCTATTACCTTTCCTTCTCTAATTATGTGTTCCCAATATTTTGGTTTCTCTGCCATCTCCCTCCAGTAAATTCCAGCCCCTTCTTGTCTGTTCTCTGTATCCCTAATTGCAGTCATCCCTATCAGTAGAATCTCCTTTCTCCATTCCCATGCTGGCTTAGTTCTTAGTATATTTTCTGCTGCTTTATGCATATAATAGTTTGTATAACTGTTCTTCTTCTTCTTCTTAAGGATCTGCATCCAAAATCCTACTCTTTCCTTATTTTTTGAATCCCCCTCCCCACTTAATCATCATTCCTTTCCACTTTGAATTATAGCATTCTGCTTGTGTTACGTATAGGGCCTTAACTGTGTAGCTCTAAATATTCCTTCAAATCAGGTAATCCTAAACCTACGTATCCCACTTGGCTCATGCCCTCTTCTCCTCCCAAATAAAATCCTTCAACTCTTTAATAATTATTATCCACAACTTCTCATCTAGATGATAAAAATGTGCCTGATCTGTGTATAAAACTAAAGGGACTAAAGACCGTTTTAGTGCTTGTATCTTGCCATCCATATCCAAAGGAATACCTTCAAGTTTCTTAGTTTTTGTTTTATCTTTTGTTTAGTCTCTTTCCACATATCCTTAGCTGCCATAACTGCATCCTTCTTAATCCATCCTCCTAAATATTTCATTTTATCATGTCCCCATAAATATGGGTATTGCTGAACCAAGTCATATGTGGGTACCTAGTTTATAGCTATAGCCTTTATTTTATCTTCATTACTGTTATATTCCAAAAAACACAGAACTATCTCAGAATATTCCACAACACTGAGATGTCCTTTTCTTGTTCCATCAGGTTCAAAAAATATCGTCAAACAAAGCCGAGTTTTCTTGAACACCAGATCAGTATACACTTGAATTCCTGTGTCCCTTATTTTCTTTGCCAATGGTTCTAAATATAATGCAAATAACAATGGGGAAAGAGGACACCCCTGCCTGGCTTCTCTGTTCTGCCATAACTTATCAGAGAGGAATCCTCCCACTTTGATTTTTACCTCTTATCCCTCATATATCCTTCTAATTAACCTTATTTTTGTATTAGGAAATGCAGATGCTTCCATTGTTCTGTTCATAAAATCTCAGCTATGCTTTCTCTGCATTAATACCCACCAATAACATCATTATTTTCTTACATTCTGCTACCATCTGGATCATCATTGTTTTATTAATGTTGTCAAATGCTTGCCTCCCCTCCACAAAACCACATCTGTCCATATCTATCAATTTTGGCATCATTTTTGCCATTCTTTTAGCCATTATAAATGTAAACACTTTATAATTATGGTTTAACATTGAAATTGGATATATGAAGCAGGACCAGATGGATCTTTACCATCCTTAAGTATTACAGCCACCACAATTTTTTCCAAGATGTTTGTGCTGCCCCTCCTTTTAAAATACTATTAAACAAAACTTTCCAGATCATTATCACTTTCCTCACTTCTAGCTCCCAAACTTCCATGGAATACTATCTATTCCTGGAGACTTTCCTTGGCATATTTAAGTCTTGCATAAATATTTCCATTTCAGCTTTTTCTTGATTTCCCCACTTCTCTGCTTTATACAAATGTTCATAAAAATTCTGAAATATCTCTAATACCTCCACAGGACCTCCACTAGTTATTTTTCTTGTTATATTTATTTATTTATTGCCATTTGTTTACTGTAAAAATTCACTGCGCCAAGAAGAACCCATTTTCAGTGGAGGCCCAGGGAGAAAAGCTCCACAAAGGCAGTTAGAATAAAAATTACATAATATTGGAACAGTTTGTATTAACAAGAAGCATAGCCATAACAGGTATTATAGATACAATAAAGTACATTATGAATATGTATGTGATACAGAGAAATAATGTAAAAACACAAGGCGATGAAGTAAATCCAAGGAATATATTTTCATAAATTTGTTCAGAACCTCTTTTGCTATATTTTCCCTTCTAGGTCACTAGGTACACCCTCACTATTGCAAAACAAATTCCAGTCCCCACCTATAAGTTGTATTCTTCACTGAAAGCTGATTATTTCCCAAATTTTTAAAGTTCCAAAATAGCACTTTTAGGTGGAATATAAATACATGCCAGCATAATTCTCATCACTTGCCAGTAGCCCCTTATTGCTACCTAGCCATCATTTTTATCTTTTTTTCTCTTCTATCACTGCTGGGGCTTTCTAGTAATTAATATAAATATTCCTTTTTTCCCTTTGTCCCTGATATTCTACAGAATATCCACCCTGAAATCTTTTCTTTATCAAATTCACATGCTCAGTTCTTTCCAAATGTGTCTCATGTAGTATGCACTTTGCATTTCTTAATATCAGTAAGTATTCTTTCCTCTTTTGTATACATGTAAGACCATTTACATTCCAAGATAATATGGAAAGTGTCATCATTATGGTAAGAAGTCATTTTTCCTACCTATTATATATTGCAGCTTTTTTAAATGTCTATTTCCAGATTTTGTGATACATACACCCATTAATGTTTGGCAGGTTAATCCTTTACACAGTTTTTTTCTTATCATCAACATTGGAACCTATATCACATTTTACAAGACTTTTTGTTTTAATAAAAATCCTCAAAAGAACACATTGCCAGAACACATCCATAGCCTGTTAATTTAATGCAAACACACATAATTATGTACATAAACAAAAAATTAAGTTTTACTCACATAATAGGAACATTTATACCAAATAGACAGCTACTAACACAGGCCCTAATTAAACTGAAATTGAGGTTATCCATGCTAAGACACATTATTGCCTGTGCTCCTAGTTAGACTAATTGGTCTCTGTTTTTTTATTTATTTTCCATCTCCCAAAAGTGCAAACTACTTGCATACTTTCAGAAATAACTTTTAGTCTATTATTGCCATATTATCAGCTTACTTCCATGAAAATGTATGAAAAAAAGAAAAATGCAGTCCTTTGCGGCAGCCTGATGGACATGCTGAAACGTTTATTACTAAAAGAAAACTTTTCATGATATTCAATATTCCCATAGTTACTTGTTTCCACTTGGTGCTGCGGTAGCATTGCCGCCTCACATTAAGACGTTGTCCCGTTTGATTTTGAGCTAGAGCGTCTTCTGTGTGGAGACATGCATGAATGGGCGTACCTTCGTTGAAGGTTGTGCGTCAGGGCTGGCAACTCGGCATGCAAAAATCTACTGCTAATCATTAGCAGACCGGAGTTCGGCTGTGGCGACTCCTAATAGGGAAAATCTGAAAGACACAACTTGTTTCCACTTAGTTGTTATTAGATTAAGCCAAGGTTCTTAAGACAGAAATTCAAATAAGAAAAAGTAAGAGAAGATGTATCAACTCTACATATACTCTGATCTGCATACTTTCACACTCCCATCTTCCACCTCAATAACCCAAGATATAGCCTATTAACTTAAACATATTTTTGTCTAGTTTTTCTCCTCTTTTTTGCACTTTAATTCCAATATTTCTTAATAACAAAAAAAGGAGAATAAAAAAGAAGAGGAAGAAAAAAGGCATCCATTTACATTAATCACTTTATCACATATAAAAACAATTAAAATACTTTACTATATAATATGCAATTTATATTGTAATAAATGTCATAGAAAAGAAAATGTTTACTTACAGTTACCCTTTTCCTTCCTCTTCCCCTCTCTTCAGAGTCCATCCAAACATTAATGACATGAAGTCAGGCAAATGCTTTAAATTTCCTCACAAGTTTAACAAAGTCAACAAAAGTCTACTCTTTCCAATTATTCTTATACAGCTGTATTTCACAAATGTGATTGATGCTTTGCAGTTTCACATTTATTCAATAATTTCCATGTTGCTAGTCTTCTTTCTGTTCATCTCCATCTCCCAGTTCTGAAGCATGGTTCAGTTCCATGGTACTCATGATTCTTCTGGTCAACTTCTGGGGTCCATATTATAATACCAAAGAGGGGTTTAAGTGAACGCATCTTCGTCGACACGTAAAGACCGATCACACTAAAGCTTGAATGATCAAAACAGCAAATTCTTTCCATGGGAAAAAATTTGTTTGCTCAAACACACACACACACACACACACACACACACACACACACACACACACACACACACACACACACACACACACACACACACACACACACACACACACACACACACACACACACACACACACACACACACACACACACACACACACACACACACACACACACACACACACACACACTTACAAACACCCCCCTAACTAAATATACCAACTCTGAGATTGCACTACAGTGGAGAAAAGGGCAACACTGTGTAGTTGGCCAACTACACCTTTGCCCTGTAAAGTATTTATCGAATTGCTTAAATGCATTTCAATGAATATGTGTCACTCATTTGGTGTTCAATATTATAACATTTCGACATTGTAATATAGGTTCATAGGTTGGTAATAGGCTATCAGCCCTAGGGCCTATACAAGCCTAGCCATAACAATTCCCTGGCTATTTCTTCCCACACTATTTACTTCCCTGGACCCCTGTCTAGCAGGGTGACTGACGTGATCTCCAGGGTGAATTTCCTTTCTCCCATCCAGTCATCAAGGTTCCTTTTGAAGAGAGCCAAAGAGACGCTCTGCTTGACATGTATGGGCAGTCTGTTCCAGAGTCTGGGGAGTCTCTGGGTCAGGAACCTATCCCTCCAGCATGTTTTGTTTATAGTGATGACAAGGTTTAGATCCCTGGAGCATGTGGCTCTGAGGGATTGTGATTTCTTTAAGTGTAGCATGTCCAACAGCTCTGGGTTTGACATGGCCTTGTATGTTAAGCAGAGATCGCCTTGGAGTAGACGATATGCGACAGAGTATAGCTGGAGTTTTTTAAGGTGGTCAGCATAGGGCATCTGCTTTAGGCCTGTGATTCTTTTAGTGAGGTATTTCTGCGGCCTTTCCACTTGTTGCAGATGTCTTGAGAGGTACATACCAAATGGAGTGTTGTATTCTATAATGGGTCTAATGAGGGATGAGTACAGTGGGACAATGACCTCATTTTTTCTGGATGAAAAGCCCTTAGTGATGAGGTGTGCCACATAGAAGGATTTCCTGACTGTTGTGGCGATGTGGTTATTGATAGACCCCAACTTCTGTGCTTTTCTATGCCTCTCAAGCATTTTCCTTTCATACAGTGGAAAAATTTAAGTCCATATTTATTCAATAGTGACTAGGTACACTGCAGAATCATATGTCATATCAGATATGTCTTAAGATCATTGTACACCATGGGTTCACAGGTGTGCCATAGGCTAATGAACACAATGGTGTTTTTAGGCCTAGCCATGCATCCCAAATCTCTGACAAGTTTTGGTACCCTAGATAAGTGTAAACAGGGGCCTGGGAGTTAAACTATTTACAGGCTGTCTGTGTCCATTAGAGACATAGGTGCCAAAATAGAGATGAATTTCCTGTTTCCCATCCAAATGTCCAAGTTAGACTGGAATTGGGTTAGGGAGGATGCAGATCAGAGTGCATGTGCTGGGTGCTGTGTCTTTAAGAAGCATGTCAAAGATTGAGCATGCACGTATAAATGTCAAGCATGTGCCATTCCAAGTGCCATTTTGGGAGTGCAGCCAGGGAGTGAGCATGCATGATTCCAGCAGTTAGTTTGTATATAAGTTACTTAAGTTAAGTCAGTAAACCTCTATTGTGATGTTTTTATATAAAATAAAGCTGTTTGAACAGAACTCATGAAGACTCTTCTATTGTGTCCAAAGTAGGGAGTGACATGGTATTATAACCGGGATTGCAGAGAATAATATTCAGAGCCATGAGGTCCAGAGATGACAGTGAAGGTAAACTAAAAGAAACAAACATGAAAAAGGGCCAGAAAAGAATCAAAGGAATGGGAATTTGCACAAACTATTTCCTCTATAAAAAGGACAAAATGAGGCATTACAAGGACACAAACAACATTATTAAACAAGCATGAGGTGTTTTTAAGCCTAGCTATGCATCCCAAATCTCTGACAAGTTTTGGTGCCCTAGATTAGTGTAAGCAGGGGCCTGGGAGATGAACCATTTACAAGCTGCCTATGTCCATTAGAGACATAGGTGCCAAACCAGGGATAAATTTCCTGTTTCCCATCCAAATGTCCAAGTTACACTGGGTTAGGGAGGATGTAGATCAGAGTGAATGTGCTGGGTGCTGTGTCTTTAAGAAGCATGTCAAAAACTGAACGTGCACTTATAAATGTCAGGCATGTGCCATTCCAAGTGCCATTTTGAGAGTGCAGCCAGGGAGTGAGCATGCATGATTCCAGCAGTTAGTTTGTATATAGGTTGCTTAAGTTAAGTCAGTAAACCTCTATCATGATGTGTTTATATAAAATAAAGCTGCTTGAACAGAACCCATGAAGACTCTTCTATTGTGTCCAAAGTAGGACATTGACATGGTATCAGAACTGGGATTGCAGAGAATAATATTCAGAACCATGAGGTCCAGAGATGACAGTGAACTAAAAGAAACAAACATGAAAAAGGGCCAGAAAAGAATCAAAGGAATGAAAATTCACACAAACTATTTCCTCTATAAAAAGGACAAAACAGGGCATTACAAGGACACAAACCACATTATTAAACAAGCGGGAGGCACACAAGGTTTATTAACTATGGGAAATGGTTAAAGTAAAGATATTTGATGAAACAATTAACAGAAAGGCAAAAGGAGTATGTTTAAGGAAAAACGGCCATGTTTAGAGTAAAACGAGCACAAGAAAAGTACAATGGGCATGAAAAGAGATTAAACGAGCAAAACAAATATAATAAGGGCAAGGAAAAAGAGGACACTAAGGGTAAATAAAGTAAGGCGGCTGCATGTTTTGGAAAAGTGCTGTGTTTGGCATTGCTACGACTTCATATTGGATCAAGGGCATAACTAAAGTTATTCAAAGTATCTCAAAGTGTGTAAAAGTGCTTACAGAGTGTGCTTATTACTGTGTATGAATTCTGAAGAGTTTATCTGTATGCAAAGTGCAACTGTTTTGTGAAATGCAGTCATAGTATAGCCATTTTGAGAAGTTTCTTGTGCTGTGTGTGTCTACTTGCAAAGTGCCACCATTACAGAGCATTTCTTGCATTGTAAATAATTGCCTAGAAAGGTACCGCCATTTAGGGGAAAATTCAGTGTGTTTTGCACAGTTTATTCGCAAAGTGCAATTACTTCAAAATGTTATCGACTTTGAGTTTCTCTTGCCCAGTTCAATCACATTGTGCAGTTATTTGAAGTGTTTCTTAAAATGATGATAAATTATTTTTGCAATACAATAATTTCAATAGTATTACAGTACCCAAGAGAAACTTATTTCACAAAGTTCAGTTATACAGAAGCTCGCTGTGCTATTGGGCAAAGTTACAAGTACTGGCATAAAATTCTGGCATATGTGTATGTGTTCGTGCTTATTTGCAAAACCCTTCACTGGTATGTGCTAATATGGAAGACAGATTTCGAAAGCCCTTACCTCTTGTATTTGATCAGAATACTGCAGAGAACTGGAGAATATTTGAGCAAGAGTATGATATTTTTATACAAGCAGCTTATTCAGATAAAGATGCATGCATCAGGGCATTCATTTTGCTAAACCTAGTTAGGTCAGAGGCCATAGAAAGAGAGCGTTCATTTGTGTATGCACCAGCAGTGTACAAAGGAAAAGGTGAAAACCATTGTATTGCTGTACAGGCTGAAGTGCAAGTTCAGAGAAATGTGTAACCCCCAGACAAATATTACATTAGAGAGGCATTTGTTTTACATGAGAGATCAGAAACCAGGGGAACCTTTTGCAGCTTATATAACTGACCTGAGAAATAAAGCTAAGATGTGTCAGTTTGGTGACTTAAAAGATGAGTTAATCAAGGACAGGCTAGTTTTTGGAATTAATAATGCTGCTGTGAGAAAGATTTTGTTTTGTGACAGTGATTTAATGTTGAGTAAAGCCATAGAGATTTGTCAAATCCATGAAGTGACAGAAAAACACACAAGTATGCTTGCAAGTGACAACAGCATGGTTTCAACAGGCTCTAGAGCAACTGTAGATAGCATGCAACACATGGCAAACAGAAATAGGCCTAAGCACATGGCAGCCACAACCCCTGCTGACTCACCAAGGAAACCACATAGTTTTCCAGCAAGCTCTAAGACTAGTTCAGTTAAAGGAGCATATCCTTCAGTGCAGTACAAACATGAATCAGCAAAATCCAACTCCAGCTTTACTGTTAACTGCTGCAATTGTGGTACAAATCATGAGTCTAAAAGAGAGAAATGCTTAGCATTCGGTCAGCAATGTCACAACTGTAATAAAATGGAACCATTTTGAAAAAGTTTGCAAATCAAGTAAACCTCAAACAGTTATAAAGAAAGGTCACACAAAAAAGCAAGTTGATCAAGTAAAGCTGCAGCACTCAGCTTTCTATGTAGATGGTGTACCAGTAGTTGGTGAAAGAGTTGATGCAGTGAATTTACTGGCAAAGAGTGAAGTGTTTTGTACTGCCCGGATCAATGATAAATCTGCAGCGCTTAAAGTAGACACTGGTTCAAATTGTAATGTTATATCAGCAGACACATTTGCTAAAGTGAGAATGAATGAACAACTCAATGTGGGCAGTAGTGCGAAACTTGTTGCTTATGGAGGTGAATAAATTCAAACCGAAGGCTCAATGATGCTTTTATGTTACTTGGCCAAGAACTGTTACAACTTTTTATTCTATGTAGTCTGAAGACCAGTACAGTCTTTATTGGGTCTCAAAGATAGTTTGAGAATGAATATGCTTTCTTTTACCAAAGAAGTTCATCACATAAGTCCATCTCCTAGTTCTAAATTTTCCTGAAGCCATTTCCTTAGAATATGCTGATGTTTTTGATGACAAGTTGAGCAAACTTCCAGTTGTGTATTTCATGAAGGTAGACTCAGAGATCACTCCAGAAGTCAGACCAGCAAGTAGAGTTCCAATAGCCATGCAAGATAAAGTTAAGGCTCAGTTGGATAAAATGGTGCAGCAAGGTGTAATTTGTCCAGTTACAGAACCAACTGAATGGGTGTTGTCTATGGTAGCAGCTCACAAAAAAGGCTCAGATGAAATTAGAATATGTATTGACCCAAGAGATTTGAACAAAGCATTAAAGATACCATATCATCCGATGCACACAGTCAAAGAGGTCGCAGCCCTAATATCGAATGCCACTGTTTTTTCTGTCTTGGATGCAAAAAGTTAATTTTGGCAAGTGATGTTTGATCGCAAATCCTCATTACTAACCAGTTTTGGTACTCCTTTTGGCAGATACAGATTTATAAGGATGCCATCTGGAATAAATTCAGTGAGTTAAGTCTTTCAGCATGCAATGGAGCAATTTTTTTTGGGTTATCCTTGTGCCATAATAGTAGATTTATTTTTTGGAGGCAATGGTGAAGCAGAGCATGACAGAAACCTAAAGAAAGTTCTAGACAGAGCACATGAAGTAAACTTGAAGCTCAGTCCTCTGAAGTGCAAATTCAGGCTTCCAGAAGTTAAATATGTAAGTAATTTATTTACCAGTACTGGCTTGAGACCAGACCAGACCCGACCAAGCAAGCAGCTATTCTGGAGATGTCAGCACCAGACAGTGTTCAAGCTCAACAGCATTTCCTAGGCATGGTGAACTATTTAGGCAAGTTTATACCAGACTTCAGTGAGTTGACGCACCTTTAAGAGAGATAACATGCAAAAATGTTGCATGGCCATGGTTAGAACAGCACCAGAAGGCATTTGAAGACCTTAATCAGACAATTGCCACCCCATCTACATTAAGATGCTATGATGTGAACAAACCAGTCACTCTTTCCTGTAATGCTTCAAAATTTGGTCTTGGTGCAGTCATACTTCAATAATGCAGACCAGTAGCCTATGCATCTAGAACACTTACCCTAACTGAGATGCAGTATGCACAAATTGAGAAAGAACTTTTGGCAATAGTATTTGCATGTTCCAAATTCCATGATTATATTTATGGTCGAGCTATTCAGACTGAAACTGACCATCAACCTCTAGTCACTATTTTAAAGAAGCCTATGTATTCAGCTCCAGTGAGATTACAAAGAATGATGCACAAATTGCAAAAGTACAACCTCAAAATGGTTTATATGAAAGGCAAACTGCTCTATCTGTCTGATACCTTATTCAGATCACCCAGAAATACAACGGAGCAGCTTGACGCAGAGAATTTTGACTTTGACATGATGGCAGTGCGTAATTTTTCTACCACTAGGCATGATTAGTTAAGAGATTACACAAAGACTGATCCAGCTTTGCAAAAGCTCAATCACTACATTAATGTTGGGTGGCCATCAAAAAAATTTAGTGTACTACATGAAATGCAAATCTATTTTCCTTACAGAGATGAAATGTCGATGGAAGATGGCATTATTTTCAAAGGTCCTAAAATTGTTGTTCCTCCTTCCTTACAACATGAATATATTCAGATTTTGCATTGTGGTCACCCAGGTTCCGCATCCACTAAGAGGCAAGCAAGAGAATTAGTATTTTGGCCTTCATTACTGAAAGACATTGATAAAGTACTTTCTACTTGTTCAGTATGCAATAGTACTAGACCGCATTTGCAAAGAGAACCACTTCAGCTAAGTCAGGTTCCTGAACTACCTTGGTCAACAGTAGCCACAGATATATTTGTGTGATACAATCAACACTACTTAGTATTGGTAGACTCTTATTCAAATTGGTTTTAGCTTGATCTACTACCTAATCTAACATCCACTGCTGTTATTACTAAGTTGAAATGTCATTTCTCAGTCCATGGTAGTCTGCAAAGTTATTTTGGACAATGGTACTCAATTTACTAGCCAGTTGTTTCAGAAATTTGCAAGACAATGGGACTTTGTACATATTACTAACAGTCCTGAATATCCACGGTCAAATGGTCTAGCTGAATGTGCAGCACAGAGTGCAAAGCAATTACTTGAAAGGTCAAAGCATGACAATACAGATGTCTTTTTAAATTTGCTTAATCTTAGAAACATACCCTGTGATGATATTCTTGGCTCACCTGCTGAAAGACTTCTTTCCAGGCAAACCAAAACTATGCTACCTATTAGTTCCAGTTTATTGAGGCCTAAAGTTAAGAACAATAAAACCATCAAGGCTCAATTATTCAAGAAGAGTTCTATCCAGAAGTCCACTTATGATAAGTCGAGCAGATTTCTTCTCCATTGAGGGAAGGAGAGACAGTGAGAATACAAATGGTGAAAGGTTTTGACTGGATTGGTCAAGTTACAGGTATATGTGCTGAGTCAAGATCCTACCTTGTACAATCTGAGGGTGTGGAGTACAGGAGACATTGCAGACATCCTCTTCCTGTACCAGAATCATCATTGCAACATTATCTTTATGACACAGACTCTATATCTCAGAGTGAACCAAACGTTGTTCCCTTCCCAGAGTGTGTTCCAATCTCTGATTCCATTCCTGAAGAGGTTCCAAATACTTCTAAGATCGAACATTTCGAAAAGACAGCTCCAGTTGCTAAGTCCAACTCCCAGTTTTATGTCACATGATATGGACGAATATCCAGGCCCAGTGTGAAATATGCAGCAACTTTGACTTAACTGTATATATAATATATATATATATATATATATATATATATATATATATATATATATATATATATATGTATATGTGTGTACCTAGTCTTGTATAATGCATGATAAAATATTGTCTGTGATATCTGCATGCCAAATATATTCATAACATTGCATGTTTCATTTAAAGAGGGAGGATGTAGATCAGAGTGCACGTGATGGGTGCTGTGTCTTTAAGAAGCATGTCAGAGACTGAGTGTGCAAGTATAAATGTCAGGCACGCACCATTCCAAGTGCCATTCTGAGAGCGCAGCCAGGGAGTGAGCATGTATGATTCCAGGAATTAGTTTGCATATAAGTTACTTAAGTTAAGTCAGTAAACTTCTATTGTGATGCATTTATATAAAATAAAGCTGCTTGAACAGAACCCATGAAGACTCTTCTATTGTGTCTAAAGTAAGAGAGTAACAGAGGAATTCTGCTTCACATAGATGGGGAGCCAGTTCCAGAGAAGAGGTAGTCTTTGGAATACATATCTGTCTCTGCAGCAAGTCCTTTTTACTGTATATCACAAGCAAGGTTTAAGTCTTCATAGTGGGTAATTCTGATGCTGTTTGTTTTTATGGATATGCAAGAGGGCCATCAGGGTGGAGTCTGACAATGTCTTGTATGCCAGGAATACAGGGATAGAGCATTGAGGCAGTCTGCATAGGACATATTACTTATGCCCTGTATTCTTTTAGTGATGAACCTCTGTGAATGTTCCGATTGATGGATATGCCTGGTTAGGTACATAGAAAATGTGCATTGCATTCAGTGATAGGTTTGATGAAAAGGGGCATTGCATTCAATGATAGATCTAATGAATGCTGAGTACAGTAGAACAATGACCTCCTTGGGCCTAGATGCCATACCTTTGTTTATAAGTTGCATAACATAAAATGATTTCCTCACTACTGTAGACACATAATGGTTAAAGGCTAGATTACTGTCTATATGTGTCCCCAAATCTGTGACTACTAGGTCAACTCTTAGTGGTGAGTTATCAATATAATAGTTACTAGGAGTGGATGACTTCCTGAAGGATACTGTTATGCATTTCTTGGCATTTAGTTTTAGTCCATGCCTTAGACACCAGTTATTTGTCCGTGTCAGCCCTTTTTGGAGAACGTTTATGCTGATGTGGGATTCCATGACTGCTCCTAATTTGCAAACAGCTGCAAATTTAGTCAGGCAGAGGTCATTTACATTGTCCTTGACTTCAGAGAGTAAATATGAGAAAAGGGCCATCCCAGGACCGATCCCTGAGGAACTCCACTTTTGACTGACCTCTTTGTAGAGGTGGACTCCCCAATTCTAGCTTCCTGGGTCCTGTCTGTGAACCAGCTGGCTATCAGTCAGGTGACATAAGGGCTTATATCTAACATTTATTTATTTATTTATTTATTTATTACATTTGTTGACTGGGAAAGTCCACTGGGCCTAGAAGAGTCCATTTTCAGTGGATGCCCGGGGAGAAAAGCTCCACAAAATTAAAATTAACATACAAAATATATACAAAAGATTTAAATACAATACTGATGCATAGAAATTACGATACAAGGTTGCAAATAAAAACACAAGTTTAACAGTGATATCATTTCGTTAATTACAAACAAAGGTCTTAATCTATGAGAGAGAGAAAGAAAGAGAGAAAGAGAGAAAGAAAGAAAGAAAGAAAGAAAGAAAGAAAGAAAGAAAGAAAGAAAGAGATAGGCTAGTACATAAGATGATGTCATATGGGAAGTTACTATCACATGGGAGAAAGTGAGTAGCAGAAATGGCAAAGTGTATGAAAAGTCAGCTGTGAACAGGAAAGAAGGATGCAGAATATCTGAGTTAATAACATGAGAATAGGTATGTTAATGTGTAAGGTTCAAGCTGAAGAATATGGTTATAGGGTGTAAAGTAGGTAGACAGAAGGAGTGAGAGGTGAATAGGAGTTTGTCAACAATGCCCCAGTGGGGTATTGTGTCAAATGCCTTTGCCAGGACAAGGTAAGCAGTGTGATCCATTTTGGCCTCATCCATTGCTTTGGTGACCTTTTGAAGATGTCCACAGGTTTAGCAGGGATGACTGACTTGCCCTTGACAAAACCAAATTTGGTTTGGTCCAGAGTTTGGATATTTCCTAGGTCATTATTGATCATTTCCATGATAATTCTTTGCATGGATTTGCATATGAGACTAGTGAGACTTATGGGTCTGTAGTTTCCAGAGTCTGTAGATGGCCCATCTTTGTGCACAGGGATGACTAATGTTCTCCATTCATGAGGCATGAAGTCTATTTGGAGGCTGCAGTTAAATAGCAGTTCCAGAGGGCCTGATAGGTCATGTTTCATGCTGTTTAGAAGGCATCCTGGGATATTGTCTGGGCCCATTGATGCAGTGTTCATGGCCTTAGAGTATTAAGAACCTGTTCCATAGTGATAATAGGGAGAGTTATATTCAATAGTATTTGCTGATGGGTGGTTGAGGGGGAGAGAGCAGTAAAGTTGGAGCTGGATTTCTTGGCCAGAAGGTTTGCTATATCTTCTTTCTCTTATTAGGTGGCTCCACAAAAGGAGGGGGTGTATCCATATTCATAAAGGATACTCACACCTCCAGGTTGGTGGCAACGCATGAAGCTTCGGAAACCATCCAGGTGCAACTAACAATAGGCAAAACTGCTCTACAAATTGTAGCATGCTACAGGCCACCCTCTCAAACTCAGGAACCCCACACAGCCTTCCTGAAGACACTGGAGGGTATAAATGTATCTCCAAACACCATCATATTGGGTGACTTCAACTACCCGAATATAGACTGGGAACATTACTCAAGCCCTAACTTTCTAGCCCAACGGTTCCTGGAGTTCATAAATTCAAATGCCATGGAACAGCTAGTCACTGTTCCCACGAGAGGAGAAAATATACTAGATCTCATTGTCACAAACATGGGGACAAAATGCTCCACACCGAAGTATATCCCTCATTGGTGAGATCTGATCATAAACTAATCTCACTGGAAATCCACATCCCCCCACCCCAAACAAAAGACCATAGTGAAGAACTTCTCTAAAGCAAACTTCACACTACTCAAGACTGGTGTGGTATCCTTCAAGGCCCCTGAGTCAGAGGAAACCACAACCCAAGCTCGGAAGCCCTTACAAATGCCTTCTATGAACACCTCCAGGACTGCATGGATCAGGCAATCCCAAATAAAACCAAGACTCTTTCCACAAAGGGCAAACGTCCAGTCTGGTGGACCCCAGCCATTAACAAACTTTACAATAAGAGGAGAAAGCTATTACATGATAGAACAAAATCCATAAAAGGGAAGTCACCCCTGATCATTATTAGTAAAAAATACGAGCACTCATAAAATCAACTAAGGCCAATTTTGAGAGAAAATTGCCATGGATTCAAAGGACAATCATAAGGCCTTTTTCAGCTATGTTAGGAACCTGGGTGGAAACTCACAGATATGCTCAGAATTAGTCCAAAATGATACAAAATCACTGAACCCACAGACATTGCCAACATACTGGCAGACAGGTTCAGTGCAAACTTCACCCCTCTCCCTAAAGGAGAGATAACTATCCCAGCCGAGTGTAGCCTCCCGGACATCTCAAATGCGCAGGTGAAAGCTGCTCTCTCTAAAGCTAAAAACACAGCATCAATGGGACCAGATGGTGTCCCGGCTGTGTGCTACACGAGCTAAATGAGGAATTAAACCCGCACATAAGGCAGCTGTTTAATCTCAGCCTTACCACAGGATACGTGCCCAAGGAGTGGCGTGCGGCAACTGTGGTCCCACTCCACAAAGGTGGCGCCTCTACGGACCCTGGTAATTACCCCATAAGCTTAACAAGTCTAGTCTGCAAAGCTATGGAGAGGATCATAATGGAGCTCATAAACAAAGATATAGGGGACTTGCAGACATTGGACCCGACCCAGTTTGGCTTTGTCAAGGGAAGATCATGCCTTTTGAACTTGGTCGACTTCTTCGAAATAGTCACCAAGGCCATTGATGAGGGAAAGGCAGTCCATACAGCCTACCTTGACCTTGCAAGGCTTACACAATACCCCACTGGTATTGTAGAAAACTTACCAGCTTAAATGTAAACCCATATGTCACAAGATGGGTTGCAAACTGGCTTAAGGACAGAACCCACAGGGTTAGAGTTGCTGGCGCTGTCAGACTCCAAGCCGGTCACAAGTGGTGTCCCACAGGGCTCGGTCCTTGGCTATTGTTTGGCATCTACTTCTCAGAAGTACAGGCCAACATGGGAGGACTTTGGCTGACAAAGTTTGCAGATGACTGCAAACTGGGCCATAGTGGAAAGTGCATCGGACACTGATATCCTTCAGAAGGGACTCACGGAAACAGATAGCTGGTGCCAGAGCCATGGCCTGAAGTTAAACGCCAAAAATGTATAGTCATACCCTTCGGGAAAACAAGGTAACCCCAAGCTACCATATAGGTGGCAATCCACTAAGCACAGAAGAGGTTATCAGGGACCTGGGGACCCAGGTTGACAGTGGCCTTTCTTTTGACACTCACATTGCTAAAGTGGTTAGAAAGACCTTCTACATTGCCCACCTGATCATGAAGGGATTCACATCCAGATCTAGTGAGGTCATTGTTCCCTGTACTCTTCACTTATCAGACCAATGATCGAGTACAATGCCCCATTCGGGATGTATCTCACCCGACATCTGCAGCAATTGGAGAGACCCCAAAGTTCCTCACCAAAAGGATAAAGGGACTCCAAAATCTGTCATATGCTGCCAGATTGAAGAAACTCCAGCTCTATTCAGTCGCATACCATCTGCTCAGAGGTGACATGTGCCTGACATACAAGGCCATGTCCAACCCGGAATTAATGGACATGCTCCACCTCAAAAATCCAAATCCACCAAAACCACTAGAGCAAGCGACTTAAACCTTAGCACGGATATAAATAGGACATGCTGGAGGGATAGATTTATCACTCAGAGACTCCCTATGCTGTGGAATAAAATCCCAGTCCATGTGAGGCAGAGCACCTCGCTGACTCTGTTCAAGAGAAATCTAGACCTGTGGTTGGGAGATCGTAGGTTTAGAATCATCTCTGGGTCACTGCTGGACAGAGGCACAACAAACTAATGGGCACAGTATTTTTTCATATAAGGGGTGGCGTAAGCCACAATAATTTGGGCTAGGCTTATAAATGCCTTAGGGCAGATTGCCTAGTATAAACCTATGAACCTATGAACCTATGAACCATTAACTTATTCAAGCATATAGCACCTATTTTGGATTTGCCCAGTTAACACCCATATAGCATTCAGTCCTTTTTTGCTTTTTGATTCTTTATCTAAGTGCTTTACCAGTTAATAATAAGCAGTAATAGAATGGCCAAAGAATAATTAACAAAATTACACTAAGCTTGGTAATGCAGGCTGTCCCACAGTTTTTGCCATTTATTATTCATATTTTCATATTTCTATTCATATTTTCATAACTGATACCTATATGCTATTTGAAGACAGGAAAATTCATTGCCAAAGTCCATTTATATCAAAATATGGAGATACTGCAAGTTTTTTGTTAGTAGTTATAACAACAAACAATATTTCCATATAAACTTCAAAAAACAAGTGACTTATATTGCATGTCATCAGGTGAAACCTTCAATATTGTTGAAGAAGATTATCACTGATATTTGCACTGTAAGTTGCATATCTTGAGAGATGTTTAGTGTTATTTATATTGCAAGTTATACAGTCAGGCATATGTTTCATATTTCTGTAACTATCTCAATATACATGTATCCAGATAGGAATTTCCTGCTGTTATGTCAAAGCTTATGTCTGGTTACCAAAAGGGTTCTAACAGTATATGTCTAGGTTGTATAGTTTACAAGGTATGACAATTTGTTTATGAAAGTTTAACAAAAAAAGTAGCTCTGGTTTTGTGTGTATTATAATATATTATAGCATTTATGAAAAGACTATGAATGCGCTGACTATTATTGCTGTAAATGATACTACTTACTGATAACATTACAATTTGTATAGATTTAATAATTTTTATTGTTTAAAAAATACTAACATTTGTTTATCTTATGTTTTTAAGTTGATTTTTTAGAATATGCTCTGGAATGCAAGTATGTGTGTAGGCAGCTAGAGTTTTGAAATTCAATATTACATTGGTACTAATGAGATAGTAATGAACTCTGCACACAGTAGTGTATTATCTTTGAGGTTGCGGACATAACTAAAGAATGCATTATTGTTGTCCTTGGCTTGGCAGGCCAAATTTACCTGAAATTTGGCTTTGGTAGACTTTGTTTAGTTTGATGAGAGTGCTTTTATCCTGCTGGGTGCGGCACCTCCTAATTTTTTCCATGATTTTCTTCCTTCTCTTATACGGCCTATTGATGTTGTGATTCCACCAGGGTGCTTGTTTCTTGTTAGTTCTGTCCTTCTTCCTGGTGGATATAGCTGCCTGTATGATTGTATAGGTTTCTGTGAACACTTCTGTGTAAGGAAGCAGTCTTCTCAGGGTTTATGGGGGCATTGACATTTTGCCAGGTTATTACTTAATAATAGGAAGTTAGCCTTAGAAAAGTTCCTCAACATTCCAGGGTTAGTTGAGGTTCCAGGTTTTACTTTTTACTTCAAAGGAGACCATTTTGTGGCTGACCTTACCAGAGAAGGCATTACACTAGGGATTGTTTAGCATTCTCCCATATTAGTGAGGACCAGATACAGTATGTTTGCACCCCTGGTCAGTGTACTGACAGTCTAGTCCAGGGAGCTTGTGTTTACAAAATCCAGGAATCTCTGTGCCTGCATATTTGGTGTTGTATATGATTCCCTGTTAATAGTGGGGTAATTAAAGTCGCACGTGAATATTGTATTGGGTTGGATGGTGAATGTTTCCATTAAGTTTAAATGTGTTATGACTTCCTTGGTCATAGAGGGAGACCTGCAGTTGCAAGGAAATGGTATGGGATTTTGTCTATGGTGATTTGAATGTGCTGAAGCTCAAATGCATTGTCCTGTTTGACCAGCCTTGAAGTATATTTCTTTGTGATGTACATCAAGATTCCTCTGTCTTTAGTCCCTGTCTGTGTCGTAGCTGGTCTAAATGTGTAGAAGGCATTATAGCCTTGCACTGCTGGTGTACTCTCCATGACTTTAAACCATGTCTCAGTGACTACACAGATGGCAGCATTATCTAGGGTGAGGAGAGCTTGTAGGGAGTGGAATTTTTTATTTAGACTCCTAGCATTGAGCACTTTTTTGGTTTTGATTTGCTATGTAGGAAATATGTTCGGTTTGGTATTGCCTATCTAGTTGTGCAATGATGTACCTAATATTCAAAAGCCTAGAGGGGAGAGGTACAGATCATCTCTGGCAAAGTAGCATGGTCTGTTGACCATCTCCATCCATGGTGACAAATATTGCACCCACTTAGAATGACACCAGAAACTAAGCCAATTATTAAAGTAAGTCATCTTCTGTTTGTATTTTGCATTATCCTTGGAGAAAGTAAAATACTGCTCAGTGCTACGCTTTTACCAGCCTAGAATATATATTTCAAGAGCTCCATGACATATTTGCTCATATAGTCTAGGAAGGTACATGTTGAATTGTGTGATGACTTGCCTTATGGACTTAGAAGTAGAGGCTCCATGAGATGTGGCTGTATGTGTTGATGTAGGCATTGTTTTTAGAGTGTAGTTGTGGCTGCTGAGGGTATTTGTTAAGTGTACTTCATCTAGGAAGTCTTTGGGGTTAGGAAGGTTACATTTAACTGCCTCAGCATATGTGGGTCTAGGTATCTGTTTTAAACTGTGTGGGATGGGTGCAAAGTATGTATTACTGATAACTTGATTGACATTGAGTGCTTCTATGTGAGGGCTTTGCCTCCAGCGACATTGTGTAAATATATTTGTCATATACCATATCAGCTGGTTTGAGAATTAGCTGGTTGTCTGTAAACATGAGATGATTTCTACATTGCCTCAGATGCACATATCCACCGACAGAGATAGTGGGAAAAGTTCATATCCATGGCAACAGGCTCTTTTTTTGTTGATTAGATGATTGCAGTGAGAATATAATGTTAGGAGTATCTGGTCTGCAACTCTGGAGGCAGTGCTTATTACTACAAACTTGTTGCACTGCATGAAATACAGCAGTTTCTGTATCAGCCAGACCTTCATCATATTGTTTATATCACAGAGATTACTTTATTACTTTACCTCAGGTTTATGGAGAAGTTATGCCTTCACCTAGGCTTTGACCATTGGCTGTTATAGATTGTACCTGTCCCTTGTCTTGAATCCTAGTTCACCTTAACATGGGCATGCTTCTGCATTACTGCTTCTGACAACAACAAAGCAATATCCCTTGCTCTGTGCTGCAGAATGGAGTTGGTATTGTATTCAGGGTACAGGTATAAAATCATGTCCTGCCTATGACATTTTATTTAATATTTTCATGAGCATGCAGAAAAGAACAAGTGTGTAATCGCTCATAGAGTCAAACATAGCATAGTTACACCATCAACACAAACATCTGCTGCGCAACTGAGGAAGTGGGAGAAAGACTGGTTTCTTGTAGAAATGCTAAACATGCAGTTTTGCCTAGTATAAGCTATACAGTCACAGACATTTATTTGTTTCAGGAATTTGAACAACATTTTATTTAACAAAGACCTTTGAAATCTAGAAGACCACAGTGTGTCATTTTTGACGTGGTGTCAAGTGCATAGAGATGAGCAAAATTCAGTCATAAACAATAAATCGACTGAGCATAAAAGCTGAATACATGGAGGTCCTCTAACTTGTTAAAGGTTAAAAGAAAACTCTTACAAGTTAAACACAGCATTTCTGCGACTCTCATTTAAGTATGTTCTTTTACAGTGGATGTTTTAGTTAGCTTAAAATATAACATTCGGTTTGAAAGCATACGTCATAATGTCATAAAATAAACCTTTTAATAGGAAATGCATGGTACCCCTGGCAGAGCCCTTGCACGGGTACATAAAATAAACTTTGCAGTTTCCTTGCTAAGTGACAAAGCAGATATTACAACATTCACAGCTTCAAAACATAAGCCTGACATAATTTTCTTCTGGGATTTCTTTGTTCTCTAAACATTAGCTATGACTTACCACAGAAATCCAGAATGTTATGTAAAATAAACATGGCACAAGTCCATTAAAAATATGAGCAATATTTAACTTGTGATATGCCACCCTCGAGAAATCACTTGCGGTTTCTGCACTTAATGATGTCATGGGGTCAGAAGGCTTGCACAGAAACACTGGCCATATTTTAACTAAACCTGTGTGATATACATATAAATACATATACATATACATGTACGTATACATGCATATATAATACCTATACATATTCAGTACATATACATACACATGCAGACACTTGCTGAGAGAAAAAGACTGACAATTACATATTAAGATGTGAGAAAATGTTGCAAATGAAACGTCAGGGAAGTAGTTGAGCTTGCTTTTGCAAGAATGCATGATGTTAAGATTATATTTCACGAACACTGGGAATTTACATCTCTGTTTTAGCCATTACATTAGAAAAGACTGCTGCGGCATATGATGTATTCTGACGATGGTATTTGCTAAAGTTTTGTAACACACACATTTATTTTTACATAATTTACTTTCTTGTATTTGGTGAATAATTAGAGTGATCTAAAGTGTATAATTTTCCTCATTAGTCTTGCAACAAGTACACAGTAATACACAACAGGTATATACAAATGAATTTCTGAATATTGTTGAAGTAGCCAACCACAGCAAACCAAAATGGCAGACTTTGGTAAAACAACATGATCTGCATATCTATTTAAAGCTTGCTGTTAGCCAGAAAGAAAAAAAAAACATTTTACTGCTATTGTGTATAGAAAATGGAACACTGTGCAAAGCAAATATAAAACAGAACTGTGAAGGATTTAGGTTAGGATATGATGAATCTAAGGAGGTGTAAGGTTATAGAAAACACCGTATTTTAGTATGAAGCTTTGTCAGGGTTGTCGTGTCTGTGGAATTTAACTTTACAAAGGTATGCCTTCACTGTCGTGCATGCAGAACAGAGGCGGGAAATATATTTAGTCTGGTAGGAGTACACATTTCGATGGCAGAATTTTTTGATTGCCAAATAACACTTCTCAGTCTGTGATCTGGATTCCATAAAGTTTGGAATACCAAAGTGGAGAGCCTCCACCATTCTGTTCTCACAACTCCAAATCTGCTTTTCCTCCCTGCACCCAGGAATGACATCATTCCAGGGGACGAGGTGCACCCAGTTCAGTATCTCACAATGTTGAAGTACTGAATGGGTGGGAGTCTCACTATGCTAGGAGCAAGTAGTTGCAAGTAATGAGACTCCAAGACATGCTGTCCTAATAAATCACATTAACTATGTCTACAGCATAGCAAAAGGTTACTTGAGGACTCCACAAGCCCATGGAGATTGGCAAAAGATTTATTTCTGCACAAGCACTTCTGGTATTGCAGGCATATAGCTGCATGGTCATGAGGTCATCCTTCAAAGCAGCTGAATTTGTAGGCAAAAATGAAGAATGCAGGCACAACAGGTAGCCTGCATTCTCCAATGGGCAGGTGGGGTCAATAGCCCACCAGGGAATTTCTTCCATTTTTAACTTCTATGTCTTTGTGAGCCATCCCTACTGAAGATGACAGACATCTTATTCACCACCCAACTGTGCTTGATCCTAGTACTTCCCCAAGGCTCTCACACTATGCAGTACAGCTCCATCCATGTGTGGAACTTGCTACCACAGACAGTTTGGCTTCGCACCAAGTGCAGTGCCTTGATGTAGATTCAGGGCTTTAGTTAGAGTGATTTTTGGAACCATTTGTTTGGCAGAATTCAGGTGATCAAGGAGGCCTGGGCCCTTTACAGTACATTATGCTAGATATAAATCACAGAGTATAGGAATAAAGCTTCAGGTCTGTTTTGGTCAATTGAAAGTCTTTAGGCTGGTGACCTTTTTAGTTATGAACCTCCAGGGCCTTTCCAGCTGCTTGATGTATTTTGACAGATACATACTAAAAGGTTCATTATGTTCTATATTCTATAACTGTCCAGATAAGGACAGAGTACAGAGGAATGATCTTTTTTTTTTTTTTAGCTGGATGAAATACTTTGTTAGATATTAAGTGGGTCAGATAGAGGGATGTCTGGACTAGTGCTGCTACATCGAGGTCAGAGGATATGAAGTTGTCTATGATAGGCCCATATCTCTGATGGTCATATAGGTCTGGAGTGGGTGCTGTCTACATTGTAAGCTGCTGTCAAGATTTGTTTACTAAAGGTGATAAAGTTACAATTCTTTACATAATTTAACATTTCTGCGGACTCTTTTGAGTCAATTATACCCTCATTTCTAAAAAAAATGTCATATTTGGTTGTTTATGTTGTCCTTTTTAAGTACACAGGAGCATTAACAAATAAGCATGAGTAAATATTTAAGAGTTATAAGGAAAACATGTGTAGTCCTATTTAGGCCTGTGTTCTTTATGAAAAAGGAAAGTTCATTGTCATTCTTAGTAGGTTCAATTAAGAATAAATAAAACATAGCAGAACTGTAGTGCCAACAAAGCATTCAAACACTGGGGTAACAAGGTAATATTTTTTCACCTATGAAGAAAAAAAACTTGATTATGTATTTTAGATCCCTTTTGGTTTGCTGCAGCTAGAGTGGTGCTCACCATTCTTCATAATTTGGAGTTTTTGCTGAATTGCGTTCCTCATTTCACCTGCAGTTTACTGTTATTGTTTTCTCTAATCTAAATTGCAAGCACACACAGAAATACAGAGAAAACCCTCTGCTTAAGGACTGTTTTAAACATAAATGTGAGCTTCCCGTTTGAGCTCTGGTATTATCATTCCTTTTACAATTTTAGCAGTGTAGAGGGTTTTCACTGTATTTGTGTGTGTGTGTGTGTGTGTGTGTGTGTGTGTGTGTGTGTGTGTGTGTGTGTGTGTGTGTGTGTGTGTGTGTGTTTGTAATTTGACCTTGATCACTGTATCATTGTGCTGGGGGTAATGCTCTAAGGAAAGACTCAACACATATCTGCCCAGAGGCTCTTATTGTTCCAGTGGTAGTGACAACATGCAGCATGCTATATGTCATGGTTTGAGTCCCAGATGAGAATAATATTCTCCTTCCAGTTCCAGGATTCGAACACTGTGTATGCAGAGGGCTTTCTCTGTATCTGTGTGTTTGTAATTTGACCTTGATCACCATCCTTAGGGGTTCCAAGCTGAAAGGATAAAGCTGTAGGGTAAAATGCAAGTCCTATTTTCCCAGACACTCTTGTTGGTCAGGTGGCAGTGGCTACAACTTATTATGCTGGCGATCTTGAGTTTGGGTCCTATATGAGTACTATGTTGTCCTTTCACTTCTATGATTCTGTTTTCTCTAGCAGAAGCCCGCCTCCAACTCAGCTGCATTACCCTGTCTGTGGGTCTGTTATGTGTCTTTCACTCTTTGTAAGCGCTGTCAATTCTAATGTGTATGTTATTATTTTTAATGTAAATATTTGTTTCTGAAAAAAATTCATCTGAGTCATATTTTTCTAGTTGTTATTCATCAATTTTTTTTCAGAAATTGATATTTTCAAGTAATTGTAATAAAGTGCCTGATTCCATAGGTCTATCAGATGTAGACAAATGTAGAAATTAAGTTTCTTTTTTCTGAAGAGATGTCACACAGAAGTCAACAACTGCTTCTAACTAGGCTGCTACAAACTTTGTTGGCTTGGGCAAAAATAGGTGTAACTCTGCTATTTCAAAACTTAACTCTTAGTAAATTCATTGTGCAGCCATTAAGGTAACTGTCTTAGCCAATCACAAAACTCTAAACCAATATTATTGTAGCCAGAGATTTTTTTTTACTGCATCATTTCATTTTGTTTCCTAACCTGCAAAGATCAGGCTTCTCCAACACCTCCTCAGTCTGGTTTCAGGGGTTCTGGTGCGGGAACCAACATTATCCATGCAGGCATCAGAGGTGGTTAAGTAAGTATTTGTACATGTCCACCCACATCACCACAAGGCCTGCCTATGCACCCATAACCTTCACATATATGCACTCCTTCACATGCAAGGACAGGACCTACTATCTACAGCTTAGCCAGCTGCAGGCCGCATTCCTCCCTGGCCGGCAACTTCTTTTGTTGCTATGTGCAACCTCTGCTGCATGCTACCAGAGTAGCAGAAACAGCCAGATGGGCAACCACCACCCTTCCACTACTCAAATCTTGGTCACCTGAGTTTTAGTTAGGACTTTGTCCTTCTATGCTACCTGGAAGCCATGATAGCTAGAGTTAAGTAGCCTGTCCTGAAACTTGCACAGAATATTCTAATTGTATTCACTGAGTACTTATGAAGTAAATGAAAATACTGTTTCAGTTCAGTGCCTGACCGAAGATGTCAAAGGAAGTCCTATCGCCTCTCTGTGCATTCCTTATTAGACCTTTTGTTGAATACAATACTCACCTTTGGCAAGTACCCTCTCTGTACACCTTGGACAACTAGAGAGACCCTAATGATTCATAATTAAGAAAATTACTGAAGTAACCTCAGTAACCTGTGAGAACATACTAAAAATCATCTCATTATACTCCATCTATTCTATTCCATCTCTTACAGACTCCTGGGTAATGAACTCTGCCAGACCTTATGTCTTATCAAAGACCCTACGTTACTAGACCTGCCTTATCTTCACAAATCCTGTGGCACCATGAGCTCTTACACCAAAGATTTTAATCTTCATCAGCACATGAATACAATGTGTGTGCATGACAAATAACTCATCTCCTATCTAAGGAATTGACATCCTTTAAACTTTAAACAAAGCAGCATCTTAGCCACCTTTAAGTCTGAACTTAGAGGCACTTAATGAACAGTAAGTGGAAGAGGAGTTAAGCAGGAGAGATCCTAATAAGTAGAAAAACTGGATGTAAGAGTCCAGCTGCTAGTTTGGAAACTAAGACTAGCAGACAATGGAGACAAAGATGAGGAGACAGTATGTAGGGGAGGATAGACAAGGGGTATTTGAAGAATTTTATAAAAAGTTGTATGAATGTCAAGAAAAAGGTTTAGTCATGGAAAGACAGATGCATCCAAGAGGGAGAAGTATTCCTGAAAAAAGGATAGGAAGGAAGAATAGGGAACAGAAATGGGGGAGATTATGAGCTGTGTTTAACACATGAAGGGAAAGAAGTTAGAGAACCAGATGGCTTCCATTTTGATTTTATGTAGTAGCATATATAAAGATAATGAGGTAAGGATAGCTGTGCTTTGGGCATCACTGAAGCCTAAACGCCTTTTTTGTATATTTCCAGTTCACAGCCATACCAACTTATTGCATACAGAAATATTTGAGGTCTGGCTTCTTTAATTAAGTGACTTACCAGCTAGTAATAAGCAGTATTAGAAAGGGGAAGGAGTTATTAAGAAAATGACATTAAGATGGTTAGTCTAGGATGTCCTGCAGTGGGGAAATTAGTCGTTGCAACTTATTAATCAAATTTTTATATTTATATTCATATTTTCATAACAAACAAACCTATATTTTATTGAAGTGCATAGTATGCAACACCAATATGGAAGACAGGATAATTCACTGAAATGCTGGCTTATATCACACTATTTTGAAAACATTGCTAGTTATTTGTTACTAATTATGAAAATAAGCAATATTTCCATATGTACTTAATACTTCAAAAACCAAGTAACTAACAAACTGTTGAATGACGGGTGAAACCTTAGATGTTGTTGAAGAAAACTGTTTTTGATATTTGCACTGTAAGTTGTACATCTTGTGACACACCCAGTAATATTTATATTGCTAATTATACAATTAAACATATGCTTTCATATGTTTGTAAATATTTCAGTAAATATGCACTTACAGAGGAACTTATTGTTGTCATCTGAAAGCTTATGACTGGTTAACAAACTGTTATAACAGTATGTGTCTAGACTGTATAGTTTTCAAGATGTGAAAATTTGTTTGTGGAAGTTTAGAAAAAATATAATTTGGGGTTTGTGTGCATTATGATATATTACAGTATTTATGGAAAAGACTGAATACACTGAATATTACCACTGTAAAAATAGTTCTTACTGATAACATTGCTATTTCTACAGTTCTAATACCTTTTATTGTTCACAACATATTTGCATTTGTTTACCTTATAGTTTTTAAGTGTATTTTTCAGGAAATGCTCTGGAATGTAAGATGTGTATATACTGCTAGAGGTGTGACATTCCACACCACATAGGTGTCACTGAGTTGATAGGACATTGCCATCCTTGATGAAATAACTTATTATAATTTTGATGTTTAAGAGAAACAGGGATCCAGAAAACCCTGAAAGTTATAGACAGATACCCTGTATAAGGTAGAAATTAAAATTTTCTCACGGATTGTTTCTGTCAGCTTGGAAGGATTAGTGCTGCATTTTGTCCTCACATCAAAATCAGAGTTTCTTAAAGGGAGAGCATCTATGAACCATTGGAGGCTGATGTTAAATTCTGCTGAATGGCGTGGGCTGACAGGCATGGAAAGGCAGGTGTTATATCTAAAAAAAACTGATATGATGAGGGCATTACTCAGTGCTAGAGAGGGGATAGATTCAATGGTCTATATAGATAGGGTCAAGACACTGTATAGGACTCTGAAGCTGGGAAAACAACTGAGATGGATTGAATGAGTCAGGGATTTTGGAGAAGAAAGAGGCACAAGACAGAGATGTTCTATACTTTTAGGTTTATTTTTATTGGTAATAGAGGTTTTGATGTAGAGGATATGAAACTACCCAGAGACCAAGGAGAATTGGGGTAATTAATCAGTTCCATTTTATTAGCAGATGGCTGCTATTAATCAGTTCCAATTTATTTGTAAATGGCTACTTGTTTTGCTTGGAGGTGCCCAAGGGTTGCTGATGAGGGTAAAAGAAAATAATGCTCAGGTTTCTGGCCTAAAACTTTACATACAAAAGTCCATGATAGTGATTATAGCTGGTGGGGTACAGGGGGAAGTTTGCCTTATATGGGGGTAAAATATTTAGGAGTCCCAGCTTTTCTAACTGTAAAAGAAATTAAAGAATCGATAACTGGTAGACTTGGGAGCAAGGATAAGTAGGATTTTGGCTGAGTAACATCCTGGGCAAGGAACTAATTGAAAATATTGGTGGTAGTAAGGATAATGGTCCTACCTTTGGTGGTATGCTTAACTAGATATAGACAGAGTTGGGCGATAAGTTGATGAAGGAAATTCAAAGGTTATGCAATTAATTGGTTTGATACAGAAAGAGTCTGAGGACAGCCATGAGCATGTTAAGAACACCTCTGGGGAGAGGTGTGGTTAGACCAAATTGTTGAGGATATGTTCCAACAGTTAATATATTCCAGAGACTGACAGGGTAGTAAAATAATGTGTTTGCATGGGTGAAGTGGAAAATAGGAGGTAAGACTAGGTCTGTGGTACATTAACCAGGTAGAGTAGCAGTCAGAATCTAATCACATATCTGAAGTTGATTCTTAGCTTTGGACGACAAGAAGTTTTGCTAGGGGGTAGGGGTATGCTTGGTACACGGGGAGTGTGCTTTTACAGTAATAAAGACAGGGAATAATGTGTAAGTCTCAGATTCTTACAGGATAGTCATGGAGAAGAGATTAGAAAGTTTGAAGAGATGACAGAAAAATATAATATGTGAGAGGGAGCTTGGTTGGATTATGAATGGCTAAAGAAGGTCTTTGCATAAGTTAGGGAGCTACAGTACAGGTGGAGCAGAGGTAGGGGAAAGGCTGTTTGAGGTGGCAAGACTAGACAGGGAGAAAAGAACAAAAGGCAAATTGTATAGGAACTTAGGTAAAAAAGGTATGTTAGGAAGTAGTGGATAAGCTAAGACAGAATTTAGTTTGCTGTGAGGATGTGTATAGGAAGGAACATGGGCAATACCCTAAAGATGGTGGATCTGCCAGGAAGATACAGCACAGATTAATACACAACTGGTATAGAAAACCAGTACAATTAAAAATAGAAGGGACTGCAGGAGATGATGTGTGTTGGAGATGCAGAGAGTGGGGCATGTATAATCTGTTTATGTGGTGGTGTTACAAAGAAGTTACACAAATTTTGGAAAGCAATTATCTAAATATTATAAATGGTAGTGGGTAAGGTTAATATGTCTTTGTGGAATGGTCAGGGATGTGAATGGGTGGACAATAAGGGATAGGGTAGAAATGCATTTCATTATAGAATGAGAGGTCTAGGAAAAACTCTTACAAAGGAGAATTGATGGTTGACTTATGAAGGTAAGTGTAAAGTGAGGAGGTCAGCCACAGATGTTACAGTGATATTGCTTTTTCCCTCTTCACCCTCTGCAGGACTATGCCTGAATGACTGTTCTAACTGTACCCAATCAGTCAATTAATTCTACAGAGTTTTGTGGTAGGACATCCCTTGACTAAGCAAGAGAACTACAGTCCAATCATTCCTGCTTAGAATGTCTGATTGGGTTATCTTTCCCCCTCTGCATGAATACTTAGGTGGTAGGAAATGGACCAATCTGCTATCCCTGCAGAGCAGCTTACCATCATCTCCCACTAGGTGAGTCACTTCCTCACAATGGCTGTCTGGCTAGGCAAGTGACATGTGGATTACTATGCACCTTCCTCCACTAGATCAACAATATGCATGCATTGCTAGCAATGTAAGCTTGCTGAGCCTTTTCCATGGGCTACTGACTGCTCTCTGAAGGGTATCACATATGTGGCAGACCAATTTGCATCCCTTCCCCCAGTGGATGAATCAGAATCAGCTGCTCAAGCCCATCTTCCCCATCCAACCTTAAAGTCCCCATGCTGCTCATTGATCACGGGTCATCTGGATAAGATTTATGACATTCCACTAACATGTCACAAAATCAAACATCATGACATCATCATCGTCAACAACACTTTCCCATTTTCTACATGGGGTTGGGGTGTTGTGTCAACTGTCGCCATCTTTCTTGATTCAGTGCCACTCTCCTACCTTTATAAACAGTCATCCCTAATAGTTGCAGGTCTTCTCTCACTCTGTCCATTCATCTCTTTGCTGGACACCTATGTTTTCTCATGCCTTCTTCCTGTCTGTCTCAAATCTTCTTCACCAGATTGTCTTCTGCTTTAATACAACATCATCTGCATACATCAACTTTTGTTGATTTGTCCCCTACAGCCTGTTTGTTAATGTAGATTATTACCAGTATGAACAACAGTGGGCTCTGAGCTGAACCCTGATGCACACCCTCTCTCACTGGGAACCCCTCTGTGAGTCCAATACTGTTCATACTTGTGTCATTGGGTCCTTGCACTTATCCTGCACAAACATAGGCTGCACTAATTCTACCAATGTTTCTGGGACTTCAAACCACAGCATGATTGCCTAAATCATCTTTCTTTGGACCTTGCCATATGCTTTCTCTAAGTCTAGGAATGCCCAGTTGGGCTCTTTGCTTATCTCTAGCTTCTTCTCAAGTATCTGTCAAACTGCAGATATGAGGTCAGTTGTGTTGCATCCTGATCTGAATTGCTAATTTTCCATCTTACTTTCTACTAATCTGCATATTTGTTTATCAATCACCATCTCCAGAACTTTTATGCAGTTGGAAAGGAGTATGATACCTCTATTCTGACCACATTTGAGAATGTCCCCTTTGCTTTAGTTGGCATTAGAATACTTATTCTCTAGTTATCTGGGATACATATTTCTTTCCGTACTGCTATGAGTACTCTCTGGAGCCATTTCTCTTCTAACTGACCCAATATCTTGATCATATTTGCCATGAACGCATCTGAGCCTGCTGCTTTTCCTAACTTCATTTTCCTTTGTGCTCTTCTTACTTCTTCTAAGGTGGGCTCCTCTTCTTCTTCTTTCATTGTAGGCTGTTTCTGGGGCAATACAGCTTCTGTGGTGTTTTCTTCTTTTAGAAGATGTTGGAAGTACTTCCATCTGCCTTTGATGTCCTGTGGACTGGTGAGTAGGTTGTTGCTAAAACACCTTATGAAGGGTGTCTGACTATCTTTTTTCTCTTTCTGTCTTTGCCTTGCAAGCTGATATAATTTCTTTGTGCCATCTGCTGAATCACTTTCTAAAAGCTGGTAGAGTGTCTCTGATGCCTTATTCTTTGCTATTGCAGCTGCTCTCTTAGCGTCTTTGTTAGCCAACCTGTATTCCTTCTTTGGCTTATTCATCTTTTCTATCTCACACTTTTTCTTGCACTCATTCTTTTTATAGCTCCCTGGGCTTCTGCATTCCTCCACCATGTTCCTTATGTACCTTATTTCCAAAAACTGAGGGCAATGCTACTCAATGCTAGAAGTCTAAATCTCAAAATGCACTGACTCGAGGCACTCCTTAAAATGGAGAACATCGATATCTGTGCAGTGACTGAGACCTGGTTCAAGCCTCCAGAGAGCACCCCTGCACTACCAGGCTATAACTTATACCACACTTTTCGGCCATGTAACCTGGACCGAAACACTAAAGGCAGAGGAGTATCCATATTCATTAAGGATATCCACACCTCCAGGCTAGTTGCTCAGCATAATGCATCCGAGGTTATCCAAGTGCAACTAACTCTGGGCAAAACTGCAATCCAGATTGTAGCTTGCTACAGATCCCCACCATGCCCCAGGATTCCCACTCCTCTTTTCTTGATGTACTGGAAAATATTAGGGTTCAACCAAACACCCGAATAATGGGTGACTTCAACTACCCCACCATTAACTGGGAAAACTACTCCAGTACCATCTCCTTAGCTCACCGCTTTCTGGAATTCATAAACTCCAATGCCCTGGATCAACTTATCCACACCCCCACCAGGGGCAACAATAGCCTAGACCTAGTTATTACCAACATGAGTGACCGGTGTTCCACACCTGAAGTCAACTCCTCGGTCCGATCCGACCATAAGATAATCACCCTTGATATCCACTTCCCATCCCCACCCCCCCATTAATGAAACCATGATAAAGAATTTCTCCAAAGCCAAATTCATGCTTCTTAAGACAGAAGTGGTGAACTTCATGACACCCATGCAGATGGACAATACAGTTACAACTGCTGAATCCTACACAAATGCACTCTATAAGCACTTACACGAGTGCATGGATCGTAATATCCCAAACAAAACCAAGACGCTATCCTCCAAAAAAAGGAAGACAATCTGGTGGTCCCCTGCCATACACAAACTGTACAACAGAAGGAAGAAACTGTTGCAAAAGAGAGTAAAATCCCATGAGTGGAGGAGCTCCCAGGTTAGCCTCAGTAAGAAGCTAAGACCCCTTATAAGATCCTCCAAAGCTAGCTACGAAAACAAAATCACCACTAATTCTAAGGACAACCACAAAGCATTCTAAAGCTATGTCAAGAATCTTGATGGCAACACCCAGATCTGCTCTGAGTTACAGCACAATGGCACGAAAATTACAGAACCAACTGATATTGCCAACATCCTGGCAGATAGGTTCAGTGCTAACTTTACCCCCTCACCCCCTAAAGGGCCCATATCTATACAGGAAGAATGCAGAATCCCTGTAATCACAACTATGCAAGTAAAAGCTGCAGTCTCTAAAGCCAAAAACACAGCATCCATGGGACCGGACAACATCCCAGGCTGTGTTTTACATGAACTTCAGAACAAACTGCCTCCCCACCTAAGAACCATGTTTAATAATAGCCTTGCATCAGGGTTTGTGCCCACTTAATGGCACACAGCAACAGTTATCCCACTCCACAAAGGGGGAGCCACCACTGATCCCGAGGACTATCGCCCTATTAGCCTGATGAGCCTGGTCTGCAAGGCCATGGAATGTATCATCGTGGAACTCATAAACAAAGACATTGGTAACCTCCAAACTCTGGATCCCAGCCAGTTCGGGTTTGTGAAAGTCAAATCATGCCTCCTGAACCTGATCGACTTCTTTGAGGCAGTCACCAAAGCCGTAGATGAGGGTAAGGTGGTTCACACAGCCTATCTAGATCTCGCCAAGGCTTTCAATACCATCCCCCATTCTGGAATTATAGCTAAATCACTAAACTATGTATAAATCCCTACATCACAAGATGAGTTGCCAAATGGCTCACTGACAGAACCCACACTGTAAAAGTTGCAGACTCCAAATCTGACATCAAACCAGTGACAAGTGGAGTACCTCAGGGTTCAGTCCTGGGACCTCTCCTGTTTGGTATCTACTTCTCTGAAGTACAGGCTAACACAGAAGGCCTCTGGCTAATGAAGGTTGCAGATGACTGCAAACTAGGAGCCATAGTCAAGTCCCCAAATGATGTGGACATCCTACAGAAGGGTCTCGTTGAGACAGATGCCTGGTGTCAGAGCCATGGCCTCAAGCTCAATGCCAAAAAGTGCAGTGTCATCCCCTTTGGTAAAAACTCTGTACCCATGAACTACCACATAGGCAGCAATCTACTTAACACTGAATGTGTGATAAGAGACCTTGGGACCCAGGTGGACAGTAGTCTCTCCTTTGATAGTCACATCGCCACAGTAGTCAGAAAGTCCTTCTACATGGCACACCTCATCATAAAAGGGTTCTCATCCAGGAAAAAGAGGTCATTGTTCCCCTTTACTCAACACTCATTAGACCCATTATAGAGTACAACACCCCTTTTGGAATGTACCTCACAAGACATCTGTAGCAGCTGGAAAGCCACAGAAGTACCTCACAAAGAGGCTTACTGGCCTCAAACAAATGCCCTACACTGACCGTCTCAAAAAATTCCAGCTTTACTCCATAGCATATCGCCTACTCCGAGGTGATCTCTGCCTAACATATAAAGCTATGTAAAACCCAGAGCTGTTGGACATGCTACACCTAAAGAAATCCCAATCCCTCCAAGCTACACACTCTAGGGACCTAAACCTTGTCACCACAATAAACAGGACATGCTGGAGGGATAGATTCCTGTCCCAGAGACTTCCCATACTCTGAACAGGCTACCCATCTATGTCAAGCAAAGTTCTTCATTAGCACTCTTCAAGAAAAATCTTGATGAGTGGATGGGAAATAGGAAATACACCCCGGGGATCACTTCTGTGTCTCTGCTCGACAGTGGCACAGGAAAATAACTTTCTTGGGTGGCGTAAGCCAGTGAACCTTGTTGGCTAGGTTTACATAGCCTAGTACCTACCTATGAACCTATGAACCTATACCTGGCTTGGTCGCATGTGTCTTCTGTATTCCTCACACATACTGTTTCAAGGAGAAGCCATTCTTCTTTAACTCCACCTATTTCCTCTTCTTCCTGAAGTATTAAAGCCCTGAGTATTTCCTTAATATCTTGTGCTTTCTGTTCAGTCAAGTTCCAGGTCTTCAGCCTAGTTAGTCTCTGTTGACTTTAGAGCCTTCTATGACTACTGATTGCAGTTGTTTGTGGCAGCCAGTGATTTACACTGTGGTCTGACTGTTTCACTGAGGATGACTTAGCAATTGCTGATTCTACCCTAATGCCCTTTTCTTACTAGGAGGAAGTCTACCTGAGTTACATGTTAGCCACTCTAGTACATGACCTTGTGGCTGTTTCTCCTGCTGAACCATGTGTTGGCCACCTGATGAATCTGGGCATCTTGAGGCAATGTAGCAATTGCCTCATGTACACTGACAACCCTCTCCTCCTACCACCCAACACTACAACCTGTGAAAGATGCACTTATATAGCCAAAATGGAAGCCAGGCTCTCTCTAGCCAAGACTGTAGTAGACAGTCAAGAGGAGAAGGTAAACACCTGCACCACACCACACTCAACACACAGTCCATCAAAACCTACACCACCTAAACCCACACATAGTAACAAAAAACACACACCTACATTCAAGGAGGCTCTCAATAAAAATCTGCCCAAACAACAGAGACCTCCAAAGCTGAAACACAAGCAACCACCCCCAAATCTACCCAAATGACACATTGCCCACAAAATCAGTGTGCCACTCAACCTCAGCCCATAAGGCAAAACAACGTACCCAACACACTAGTCATAGGTGACTCTATAGTCAGGCACACTGATGTCACACTCACCAGGCTAAACAAGAGAAAGTTACTGTCAGCTGCCTGTTGGGTGCCAGGATCCACCACATAATGCAAGCACTCAGGTCACTCCACAGCAAGTAAAGATATGACCCTGTCATTGTGAATGTTGGTGTGAATGACCTGAGACGTACCGCCTTGAACTACATGAAAAGAGACATGGAGGAGCTCTCGGATCATGTAGTCCAGGCAGGTATGACCCAAGCCCTCAGTAGCACCCTGCCATCGCCCAGAATAATGCACAATACAAGGACAAAATGATTGACTTCAATAATTGGCTAAGCTTCTGGTGTCATTTTAAGGGGATCCAATGTCTGTCTGCCTGGGACAACATGATTGACAGACCACGATGCTTTGCCAGAGATGGCCTGCATCTATTGCCCCTGGGAGTCTGGATACTGGCTAAGGCTCTTGCCACCCCTATAGCGTCTTTTTTAGGCAAGGTTCAAATGACAAACTCACCACCGTAGCAGGTATAAGCAAGCAAAATCTGAGGGTAATGCTACTCAGTGCTAGAAGTCTAAACTTCAAATTGCACTCACTCGAGGCACTCCTTAAAATGGAGAACATCAACATCGTTGCAGTGACAGAGACCTGGTTTAAGGCTCCAAAGAGCACCCCTGCATTACCAGGCTATAACTCATACCACACCTTTCGGCCACCTAACCTGGACCGAAACACTAAAGGAGGACATGTCCATATTCATTAATGATATCCACACTTCCAGGCTAGTTGCTCACCATAATGCATCCAAAAGTATCCAAGGGCAACTAACACTAGGCAAGACTGCAATCCAGGTTGTAGCTTGTTACAGATCCCCCGTCATGCCCCAGGATGCCCACTCCATGTTTTTTGATATACTGGGTAATATTAAGGTACAGCCCAATACCCTAATAATGGGCAATTTCAACTACTCCACCATCAACTGGGAAAACTACTCATGTACTAACTCATTTGTTCAACGTTTTCTGAAATTCATAAATTCCAACGCCCTGGATCAGCTTGTCCATACCCCCACCAGAGGCAGCAATATCCTGGACCTGGTCATTACCAGTATGGGCAACCGATGTTCCATGCCAGAGGTCAACTCCTTGCTGGTCAGATCCGACCACAAGCTAATCACCCTAGACATCAATATCCCACCTCCACCCCCCATTAAGGAAACCACCACAAAAACCTCTCCAAAGCCAACTTCATGCTTCTTAAGACAGAAGTGACAAGCTTCACGACACCCATACAGATGGAAAATAGAAGTACAACTGCTGAATCTTATACAAATGCACTGTATAAGCACATACACTAGTGCATGGATCATGCCATCCCCAACAGAACCAAGACACTATCCTCTAAAAAAAGGAAGCCAATCTGGTGGTCCTCTGCCATAAACAAACTCTACAACAGAAGGAAGAAGCTGTTGCAAAAAAGAGTAAAATCCCCTGATTGCAGGAACTCCCTGGTCAGCCTCAGTAAGAAGCTGAGATCCCTCATAAAATTCTCCAAAGCTAGTTAGGAAAATAAACTCTCCACTGATTCTAAAGACAGCCACAAAGCATTCTATAGCTATGTCAAGAATCTCAATGGCGACACTCAGATCTGCTCTGAGCTACAGCACAATGGCACTAGATATACAGAACCAACTGATATTGACAACATCCTGGCAGATAGGTTCAGTGCAAACTTCACCACCCTCACCCCCCCAAAGGGCCCATCACTATACCAGAAGAATGCAAAGCCCCTGTAATCATGGCTGCACAAGTAAAGACCGCACTCTCCAAAGCCAAGAACACAGCATCCATGGGACCTGACAACATCCCAGGCTGTGTTCTGCATGAACTACAGAACAAACTGACACCCCACCTAAGTACCATGTTCAATGATAGCCTCACTTCAGGCTTTGTGCCTACTGAATGGTGCACAGTGATGGTTATCCAACTCCACAAAGGGGGCGCCACCATGGACCCCAGGAACTACTGCCCCATTAGCTTAACAAGCCTGGTCTGCAAGGCCATGGAATGTATCATCTTGGAGCTTATAAACAAGGACATAGGTAACCTCCAAACTCTGGACCCCTCTCAGTTTGGGTTTGTAAAAGGTAGGTCATGTCTCTTAAACCTGATTGACTTCTTTGAAGCAATCACCAGAGCCATGGATGAGGGTAAGGTGGTGCACACAGCCTATCTTGACCTCGCCAAGGCTTTCAACACCATCCTCCACTCTGGAATTATAGATAAACTCACTAGATTGGACATAAATGCCTATGTCACAAGATGGGTAGGCAAATGGCTCACTGACAGAACCCACACAGTGAAAGTAGCCGACTCCAAATCCAGCTTCAGACCAGTGACAAGTGGAGTACCACAGGGCTCAGCCCTGGGTCCTCTCTTGTTTGTCATCTACTTCTCAGAAGTCCAAGCTAATACAGCAGTTCTTTGGCTAATGAAGTTCTCAGATGACTGCAAACTAGGTGCCATAATAGAATCGCCTACTGATGTGGACATTCTACAAAAGGGCCTCAATGAGACTGATGCTTGGTGTCAAAGTCTTGGTCTCAAGCTCAATGCCAAGAAGTGCATTGTCATCCCCTTTGGGAAAAACACTGTACCCATGAACTAGCACATAGGCGATAGCCTATTAAACACCAAAAGTGTGATAAGAGACCTTGGGACATAGGTGGACAGTAGTCTCGCCTTTGATAATCACATCACCACAGTAGTCATGAAATCCTTCTACGTGGCACACCTCATCACAAAGGGGTTCACCTCCAGAAAAAAAGAGGTCATTGTTCCTCTCTACTCATCCCTCATCAGACCCATTATAGAGTACAATGCCCCATTTGGCATGCACCTAGGAAGACATCTACAACAACTAGAAAGGCCAAAGAAATACCTCACTAAGAGGATTACCATCCTCAAACAGATGCCATATGCAGACCGTCTCAAAAAACTACAGCTCTACTCCATTTCTTATCACCTACTCAGAGGTGACCTCTGCCTAACATACAAAGCCATGTCAAACCCAGATCTGTTGGACATGCTACACTTAAAGAAACCCCAATCCCTCCGAGCCACACTCTCCAGGGACCTAAACCTTGCCACCACAATAAACAGAACATGCTGGAGGGATAGATTCCTGTCCCAGAGACTTCCCATGCTCTGGAACAGACTGCCCATTCATGTCAAGCAAAGCTCCTCATTAGCTCTCTTTAAGAAAAATCTCAACAATTGGATGGGAAATAGGAAATTCACCCCGGGGATCACTTCTGTGGCTCTGCTAGACAGGGGCACAGGAAAATAACTTTCTTGGGTGAAGAAAGCCAGGGAACTTTTTTGGCTAGGCTTATATTGGCCCCAGGGCCGATAGCTTAGTACCTACCTACCTATGAACAATCAAGACATTTACCAGACAGTAGTCTGGAATGGCCACTCCTGCTTTATTCCAGTTGCCCCACACATGTGGGCTCAGATGGTGCTTGTTGCTCATCCTTCACTAGTATAGATGATGAACAGGTGGGGTAATTTGTTTATATGCTTTATTACATAGAAACATATCAGGATGGGTAGCACCATTACAAAATATAAACAAACTGATTAACTGATAGACTACACAGACATACATGCTTACATCTCAACAGCTTACTACAAAATGGAAGTCCGGCTCACACGTGCTCAGTATTTATACACTTGTGCAAGCCCCTGGAAAGATTCTTAAAGGTATACATACATATTGCGCTACATCCTCCCTCTTAAATAGTTTGCCCTCAATGAAATGAGATTAGAATAAGACATGCAATAATATAGACATTAGTAGCGAACGCAATGCTCATGTCCAAGTCACCATGTTATCTGTAACATAGTCTGAAAATGCAACCTACTCTAGTAACATAGTAATCAGAACTGGGTTTAGCAACAGGGACAGTCTTCAGTGAACAACTCGTATCAGGAACTTTGGGATTCATCTCAGGAACAGGGATATTTACTGGAATGTCCTCTGGAACTGGAATGCTGGATAACTCAGTCTGAGATGGAGTCTTTCTCACAGGCTAGGTGCTGTGGTACAGGCTCGCACGACGGCATCAAATGTTTCTAATTCCACCTAAACTCTTTCTTGTGATTCCACAATGTACGATCTCGGTTCTGGGAAAATACTCTTCACGACTCAAATCTGATCATAACCTTTGCACATTTGCATTCTCACTGTCTCTCCTTCATTTAATGAATTCAGTAGTTTTCTGTATTTATCATAATAAGATTTCTTGACCAGGCATTTCTTTAACAGATGGGCTTTCACTGATCTGTTATTCTTAGTACTCAGAGCCAATAAACTGCTGCTAACTGGTAATGTGGTTCTGGTTTGTCTTGACAGATGAACCAAGATTTTTATCATGAGGACTATTTCTGAGATTCAACAGATTCAGGAAAACATCACTATTATCTCATTTTGACTTCTCTAGTAATTGTTTCACACTTAGAACTGCACTTTCTGCCAGACCATTTGACTGTGGGTACTCAGAACTACTCGTAACATGGATAAAGTCCCACTCTTCAGCAAATCTTTTGAATTTCTGGCTAGTAAACTGTGTACCATTGTCAGAAATAACTTTGTGCAGACTACCATGGACTGCAAAATGATGCTTCATCTTACTAATAACAGTACTGGAATTACATTAGGAAGTAGGTCAATTTCAAACCAGTTAGAATAAGAGTCTATTAACACCAAGTAATGTTGACCATTCCATTCGAAAATCTCAGTAGCTACTGTCGACCAAGGTAGTTTAGGAATCTGGTTTAGCTGAAGTGGTTCCTTCTGTTGATGTGGCTTTGTGCTATTACATACAGAACAAGATGAAAGTACTGTCTCAATGTCTTGTGACATAGAAGGCTAAAATACTAGTCCTCTCACCCTCCTTTTAGTAGAATCAGTTCCTGGGTGGCCATGATGCAAGATAGCAATATACTCTGGTTGCAAGGACTTTGGAACAATGACACTTGGAACTTTCATGACAATACCATTGTCAGACAAAATATCTCTGTAAGGAAAATAAGGTTGCACTTCTTGAGGTAAACTAGATTGCTTTGACGGCCATTCTTGATTGATAAAGTGGTTGAGTTTCTGTAAAACAGGATCTGAGCCAGCATGATTTCTAAGCTCATCAAGACATGTGGAAGAAAAATTGCTCACTTACATGACTTCAAAATCAATTTTCTCATTCTCATGCTATTCAATGGTATTTCTGGGTAATCTGGATAAAGTATCAGCAAGATAAAGAAGTTTGCTTTTTGTGTAGATAAGATTGTACTTATCCTTTTGCAATCTCAACATCATACATTACAATCTGGCTGGAGCTGCATGGATAGTCTTTCTCAAAATAGTGAGTAGTGGTTGGTGCAAAGACAGGTGCATGCACAAATGAAAGCTCCCTTTCTATGGCTTCTGACCCAGCTACATTAAGCAGAATAAATGCCTTTGTATAGTCCTCTTTATCAGAAAATGCAGCCTGTATGAAAATATTATACCCTTGCTCAAACACTTTCCAGTTCTCTGCAATATTATGGTCAAACACAAGTGGAGTTGACTTTCAAAATCTGTCTGCCATGCCAACAAATTATGCCCAAACACACTGAAAAATATGGCCCTTGTAATTATGTATGAATGAGCACACAGCCAGCACTTGTAATAGCATTCAAATACACAATAAACTCTTTGAAATGCTTTACTTTGTGAAATATGCTCTGTAATGGCTGTATTTTATGAAATAACTGTACTGTACAGCACAAACATCAAAACACTTCATACACTTCGGACAACTCGAATAGCTTTAATTAATGCGAAAAAGTAGTGCTTAGTGAAAAAAATGTGGTTGTTTCCCTTAGTTTATACATTTTATGTGATTTGGACTTTATTTCAAACATTTTCTGTAGTTATTTTGAATATTTCTGTTAATATGTCATAGTTTCAAATATTTCTGTTACTTAGAAATTCGTTTAGAGCATTCTGAATGCCTTCTTTCATATTTTGCAAATAAGAAATAGACTGAGCAAGTTTTAATACCTGAAATTTGTTTCTGACATGTTTTGCAAGTTGTATGTGCAGTAGGGATGATTCACTGCTGTATATTCCTACAGTCTTAACTGAGTGCCTCTCGGTCTCGAACTGAAGAATCTGGATCCCATTCTGGCATCATGTTGTTTGTCCCTCTCTAGTATAGATGACGAACAGGTGGGGTAGTTCATTTATATGCTTTATTACATAGAAACACATCAGGATGTAATAACATTACAAAATATAAACAAACCGATTAACTGACAGACTACACAAACATACATGCTTACATCTCAACAGCTTACTACAAAATGGCAGTCAGGCTCACATGTGCACAGTATTTATACACTTGTTCAAGCCCCTGGAAAGCTTCTTAAAGATATACATACATATTGATTTACAGTCCTCATACCCTGTTCTGTCTGTCCTGATATTTACATTCAGGTCTCCCATTATCAACAACAACTCATACTGTCCTGCTTTATCTTGTAGGTTCTGCAACAACTGTCTAAATGCACTCTTTTTTTTTGCTATCACAACCCTGCTGTGGAGGATAGGCTGAGATTAAAAATAGCGCCCTGCCCTTACACTAGAGTCTAATTTCCATGAGTCTGTCATTGATTGTGATGGTATTTCTCAATGTCTTCTGAACTTCTCCCTCACCACAATTCCTATACCATTTCTAGTCTGCCCTCCCTGAATAGTAGATGCTGAATCCCAAGCCAAGTGGATTTGCTGCACTGCCCTTTCATCTTATTTCCTGATGATGTTCAGTCTCCTCCTTGCCATCATGTCATCCACTTCCAAGTAGCAGTCCTTAGTTCGTGTTTGGCAGGTTAATTGGTTTTATGTCCAGCTTTCACTCAACAGACCTATCCCAAGTAACCCAGGGTGGGCAATTAGATACTGACTGGTCAGTAGCTTAATGACCAAGAGGTGCTGGGCTTTATGGTGGGTACACACTGGCCATTTTGAGCAAATTAACCCTCCCACCATTAGCATAGATCCCTGGTATAGGTCATCCAGGTCCTCACCCCACTTATCACTGGTAAATACCCACGCCCATCTTTGGTGACATTAGTCAACATGACCAAATCAGCTAGAGCCAATTTTTACATCATCAAGAAGATAGCCCTGACACAGCATACAGTCAGTAATCCATACTCTCCTGCCTAGTAGGTACTGTACATCACAGCTGATCTCCAAAATGGTTGGCCTATACAACTCTTCCCCTGATAGGTACTGTCTAGAGTCTGTGTTGCTGCTCCTGTATAGACTCTTGGGTGAGTCTGAGGAGAAAATACCAAACTAATTTTTTGGAGGAACCCCAGTGAGACACTGTGAGAGCATGCAAACTCCACAGGGCATTAGCAGAAGTTAGGATCAAACCATATATCTTATGAGGTGAACACGTTAACCATTATGCCAACATTGTCCATACCCTCACTGAAGACAAGAAAAAAAAAACATCCTTTTTCATGGGGCAAGTCCTGCAAATATATACCAACTGTGAAACTGCACTACAACGAGGAAAGGACAAATTTCCCAAAACCAGCTGTTCATTGATCTTACTCAAAAATGCCAGTACAGCTGACTGGAAATTTACATAGTTAAATGATTTCCAATCAGCTGTACCACCTTCTTCACTAATCGATGAAAGCAAACATCAAAGAAACATGGACCATAGTAAGGGTTTCATCATGCTATGCCATGGGACCAAGTTGCTACAGTGGTATTTCTGTGTACAACTGGCCATATACAGCAGAACACATGCATGTGTGTGCTGCACTCCTGAGTGTATCCTCCTTGGATGAGATATCCAGTACAGAAGAAAACAGTATGCATACTGATAGGTTTGAACAGTGTTTATGGTAACTGGGGAGAGATGGTCAAGTAATGGGGCACTAGAATGGCTGGGTGGAGAACTGGCTGCAGGGGGTTGCTGGCTGGGGGGCGGCTGATCCAATACCCTGCCTAGGGCCCCATTTCATCATGATCTGGCTGTGTGTGTGTGTGTGTGTGTGTGTGTGTGTGTGTGTGTGTGTGTGTGTGTGTATAAGAGAGAGAGTGAGGGAGAGAAATATAATGTGAGTGCTGAAATTTGCAATATGGGGGATGAGCTATACAGGACCTTGGCACACCTCAGAGCAACTTACACTCCCTGAAAATCAAAAGAACTGTTGGTGCTAGGACAGGCAAGACAGACATTTGAAGGGAGCACAGCAGAAGCAGCCTTTAAGTATCATAAACACTAGAGAAAGTAAATGGAGTGATGTAGGGTTGCACAGGCTGCCATGCTGAATGCAAGCAGCACTGTGGAAATGATGGAGATTTTTTTCTAGTAGAGTTTTGCCCTCATTCTTGCTGACCATCAGGTGTCTTCCAATTAGATTTAAATGTTGCTGCTTCACTCTACAATAAGGTGCATTGGATTCTTGTATTTTCTTAATAGTTATGGTTTATTTCATTTTGGTTCAACCTTGTACTAGAACAATACAAATAATATTTACCTTGTTAAATTCTGGCTGTGTATTTTGTCTTCTGCAGTTAGTGCGTAGTAAATATATCAACAAGTTTCTAATGACATTGTTACTCTAGCAGCTAAGTGTTGCTTTCTGCTGTTAATGTGTAGCAGTTATATTAACAAGTTTCTACTGGCTGTTTTACATTAGGATTCAGTGAAACCATCTACTTTTTTTGCTCTTTGTAGTGCAGTTACATCAGGTAAATCTGTTGTGTGTTGACACCTGGCTAAATGTTATTGATTTTTTTCTTCTCTCTGCTAATCTGTAGTGCAGACTGAAGGTTTCTGTTGTAATACCTGTGTTTGTGTTTTTATGAACAGCACAGTTACTGGATAATGTAGGCACTTTGTTAATATATGATTGATTGTGAAGAGTTTTGTCATTGGCTAGGGATGCTTATTTTTCACATATGTTACACACCCTAGCTGCTTAAATATCACATTTTCAGACTGTATGCTGTGCATCTAAGAGTGGGAGCTAACAGATAGACATACTACATGTCCCTCTAACATCTGTACACCTACATCTCAGTAACCCCTAACTTGCATGTAAACACATACCTCTTGTTAGTTTAATTTTCTTTCTGTCCTTCTATACTGTGGAAGCCACCATTTCTGTTTTTAGTAATCCCAAACTTGCATACCTACAAATATCTCCTGTTCATAGGTTCATAGGTTCATAGGTAGGTACTAGGCTATCTGCCCGAGGGCATTTATAAGCCTAGCTAGAGTGTGTCAGCTTTTGCCGCCCCATTAATTAATTAACTGAGCCTTTGTCAAGAAGAGCCAATGAAGTGATCCCAGGGGTGTATTTTCTGTTACCCATCCACTCATCAAGGTTTCTCTTGAAAAGTGTTAGTGAGGGGCTCTGCCTAATGTAGTTTGGAATTTTGTTCCAAAGCATGGGGAGTCTCTGTGACAGGAATCTATCCCTCCAGCATGTTCTATTTATTGTTGTGGCGAGGTTTAGCTCACTAGAGCGAGTTGCTTGCAGTGACTTGGATTTCTTTAGGTGGAGCATGTCCATCAATTCTGAGTTGGACCTGGCTTTGTAAGTCAGACAGAGATCACCTCTGAGTAAGTGATATGCCACTGAGTACAGCTGGAATTTTTCCAGTCGGGCTGCATAGGAAATATGTTTGAGACCAGTAATCCTCTTGGTGAGGTATTTTTGTGGTCTTTCCAGCTGTTGGAAGTGTCTTGTGAGGTACATCCCAAATGGGGCATTGTACTCTATGATGGGTCTGATGAGTGATGAGTAGAGGGGCACTATAACCTCTTTATTTCTAGATGCGAACCCTTTAGTAATTAGATGGGCTACATAGAAGGATTTCCTAACTACTTTGGCAATATGATTGTCAAAGGAGAGATTACTATCTACTTGGGTCCCCAGATCTCTTATTACCTCTTCTGTATTAAGGGGGCTGCCACCTATGTAGTAATTCATGGGTGTTTTGTTTTTCCCAAATGGGATGACTCTGCTTTTTTTGGCATTTAGCTTGAGACCATGACTTTGACACCAGATGTCCATCTCAGTAAGTCCCTTTTGGAGATTGTCTGTGTCAGCCGGAGAGTCAATTATGGCTCCAAGTTTGCAGTCATCGGTGAACTTGGTTAGTCATAGTCCTCCTGTGTTTTCCTGTACTTCTGAGAAGTATATGCCGAACAGTAGGGGTTCCAGGACCGAGCCTTGTGGGTATTTACAGTATGTGTTAGAATGTACTATCAGATGTAAATAGAGATGTATACTAAGTAGTGATATGTGAGCAGCTGTTAGCTTTTGCATTTTCCTGTTTAAAGGCTAGAAAGCAGAAATTCACAACTGTTACATATAGTGCACTACCCTTATTTGCCAAACATTACTTAATGTGGCTGAGTATAGACAAATAGTACTGCATCTGTCTAGTTTAACCATCAAGCAATCCTTATTAACTTTTCTCTCTCTCTCTCCCTCAGTGAACCAAGCACATAGTAAGCCTCACTACTGCTGCTGCAAAAGTTAGCATGTCCCACTACCTAAAGAACTTGCACAGCTGAATTTCACCTGCAGTTGCAAAAGTTCACAAGGAACAACACATTGAGTTGAATCTATGTAAGGCAATTTCCAAGACTCAGACTAATACCTTAATTTGTTAAGTCATGCATTAGTGTGTTCTATTGTGTAGTGTTGAATCTGCTGGAAAGTTATCCTCATCCCCATTTACTCATCCATACTCACAAGCCTTTTACTGCTGAAGGTGAAGCTAAATTAACACTTTAGCATATTTTACATTTATCAGTGTAATAGATCCCTGCAAAGATTTGGAAAAGCCCATAACCATAAAATTAAATGCTGTGACTCAAGTCAAGTATTTAGAGTTCAGAGACCTTGTCTTTGTATCCATGAACTTTCTACCTCACTGATTGTTTTAGGTGGTAAACCATCTGGGGGGGTTCTTCCTGCTCTGTTCGCTTCACTCACTCTGCTCTCCTACCCTGCCTCCATATCCCACACACCCCAGCACCTCTACACATATCCCAAGCAAACCCCCCCTTATTCCTATGATCCAATTATATAAAACTCTACCTTGTCCACATCCACATTTCATTCACACCTTATCTGCTTGTATTTAACCAAACTTTTCTTCTCCCTTACATCCTTCACCTTGAATTCTCATCCCCCTACTATACTTCTTGGCTTCTTACTCTGCTTCACCACCTCAATACTATCACCACCGCAAACTATCTTACGTTAACTCCAGGCTTACCACCTTCTCTTCTACTATACACACATCACACTAAAATTGCACCATAATTTTACAACTTACCAATCACATCTGCCCCACCCCTCCTTATCACAAAGTACTGAGCAAAACACCTAACCACATTGTCAAAGCCCACCCTGAAGTCAAAATACTTCCAATGTTACCTGAAGCTGCTCACATATCACTACTTAGTATACATCTCTATTTACATCTGATAGTACATTCTAACACATACTGTAAATACCACTTTTACTATTTTTAAACCCACCATCACAGATGACATGCTCCTTCTAACCTGCCTAACCTCTTTACTCTTAATTCTCAACCTTGCTACAACTCTATCCTTGCATACCCCACACACCAATGCACATGAACAGCCTCCTCCAGCCATCTTCCCAGTAAAAAACACAGCTTTTCCAATATTTCCTCCTTCCCCTGTACTCTCCCACATTAGTCAAGCCACAGACTGGCCTCCTCACCTCCTATAAAACCACAATTGACACCATCACCTATTAATAAAAAAACACATCCCATGGTACTCATTTCTCATTACTTATCTTCTCAAATGTGGAGACATACAACCTAACCCAGGCCCATCACCTAATCCTAACCACAAGAGTAACTCCAAAGATTTAAACATACTTACACTGAATCTTAGATGTATATGCAATAAAATAGCCCCACTGCATGCCTGGATTGATCAAAATAAACCTGACATACTAGCCCTTACCAAAACATGGCTACACCCCAATGTAAAAAACTCTGAAATAATACCTCCAAACTCTGCAATAACTAGAGATAGATCTACAAAAAAGGGGGAGAGATAGGCTTCTATATTCCTCTATGTTCAATGTCACCCCCTATACCAGTAATACACCCATCTTTTCTAAAGCTGAGGTGCTAATCTCTTTTTTGAACCTCAGCACATCAAAAAGGATTTGCATAATAGTAATATATATCCCACCAGGTCACAATATGCCAATGCTGAAAAATATTTAATCCTGGACATCCCAAACAATAAACCTTGAAACAATAATCTTAGGAGATGTAAATATAGATTGGCAAACCATAGCTTCCAACTCCCCCACAAATAGTATGAATTTGTATTGTTTTTCTCAGCTTATCAATACTCCAACAAGATACAGCAAAGATCTTAACTGCCAGTCCACCCTAGACTGGATCCTAGTATCCCACCCCACCAATTACCCCTCTTCTGGTACTCTGCCAAGCTCCCTGAGCGATCATCTGTCAGCGTATTCCCTTAGAACAAACTCCCAACAACTAAGAGTACACACTGTAAAATCAGTTAGGAGTTCAACTAATTTTTGTCAGCATAAATTCAGCAATCTCCTACATGAAATAGACTGGACACCCCTTAAACGACTACCCCTTAATGATGCTGTGCTATACTTTAATAACGCCTTCCTTCACATACTTAATACCCTAACTCCCATTTGTTTGAAAAGAATGAAAAAAAAACTCAGCAACATGGTTCTCTAAGGAATGTAAACACCTGATGAAGCAAAGGGATCTAGCCTGGATGAGCTGGAAACTAAACAAAAATGAACAAAATCATTTCAAAACACTACGTAACAAAGTGACAAAACTAATCAACAGAGATAAGAAGTCATACCATTCTCAGTTTCAACACCAGCATAAAATCAACCCTAATAAATTTTGGTACTTCATATCTTCTCTACTTAACCCTGGAACAAACAGAGAGCACATCCTATCACCTGATACCCCTCCATCTCAAATAGTCGAAAACTTTAACAAGCACTTAATAAAATCAACATCAGACCTACTAACACCCCTAATGCAGGACCCCACCCTTCAAACTATTCAGGCACCACCCCTAGACCATCAACTACTTCTAACCCTGTCATTAATAACCCCCTTCTCAACGAAATGTCATACAAACCCCATTCTCATTTCAGCTCATACCCACTGACACCATCAATAAACTGCTACAAAAACTAAAACCCTGCTCCAGCTCAGCTGATAATCTTCCACCACACTACCTCAAACTGGCTGACAACTCAATCGCCCCCATCCATAAAGGAGGCAACTCTTTTGAACCATCCAATTTCCATCCTATATCCATCTTGTCACCCATATCCAAAAGTCTCAAGAGAGTTATCCATCAGCAGACAATACAATATCTATTGCAAAACAATTTTCTAACCAAAACCCAACATGGCTTCCGACCCAGCCACAGCACAGCTACAGCTCTATTATCCTTTACAGACACTGTGAACAAGGCCAGAGATGCAGGATGCTATACAGCCTCAGTATTCCTTGATCTCACCAAGGCCTTTGACACAGTGTCTCACCCCTTACTATTGAACACACTGTCTAACTTAGGCTTCTCAGGTAACACAGTAAAATGGTTTCAGAGCTATCTCAAGGATTGTAAACAAGCAGTGAAATTGTCCAATGGACTCTCGCCCTTTCTGCATAACCCTACTGGTGTCCATCAAGGCTCCATCCTTGGACCCCTAATCTTCAACATTTTCATAAACAACCTTCACACTGCCACTCACCTTGGAACCCTCATTTAATATGCTGATGATTCCAATCTGTACTGCTCAAGCACTACCAGAACTTCTTTCAAAAACTCAACAGTCTCTGGCTAAGAAATTCCCAACTCTTTCTTAATCCAAAGAAGACTAAACTAGTACTCTTTCACCCCTAAAAAACCTCCCCTGTCAGTGATCAGTTCAACATCCTTGCATCTGACACACTGACATAGAAATAGTGCAGGAAACCAAACTTCTAGGAGTTAGCATTGACAATAAACTTTCATTCGACCCCCATATACAGCAAAATGTAAGGAGAACTTATCAAAAACTGGGACTCTTATATAGAGACAAACATTTCTTTACTGCAGCAACCAAAACTATGGTTGCAAAAATATTTTTACTTCCTCCCTTCTTTATGGTGCTCCTATTGTAACTAACTTATAAAGTTCTGCCCTAAGCCAAGATGGAACAGTGCTACAACAAAAGTTGCAAAGTTTGCCACAAACTCTAAATATCACACACACCACTGTAAACCGCTATTAGAACTAAACTGGCTTGAACTCCCCAACCAACTTGCCTTTATTCAGCTATCCACCTTGCACAACCTTATTTTCAAGCCTACTGCCTGCCCTGCACTAGCCAATCTAGTCACACCTTACAAACCAAATCGATTCCTACAATCAGAAGACAAAAATCTATTAGCTATCTCAAAGCCTGCAAGAAAACCAGGTCACTCTCTGTGTTCCTAGTCTGTCTCTATACTATGGAATTCACTACCTCTTGCTACCAGGTCTATGCCTGGCCTAACCCATTTCAAAGCCTCTTTAAAAAATCATCTCAAAAATACATGGCTCTGCTCCTGCATAAAGCCTGCCTAATAGCTCTTCCTCTTCTTCCACATTAGCCCCATCCTCCTCTTCTGTCACATTTCACTCCCTCATAATCTGCAAGATCCTAAGGCTCTCCTAGCTCCTCCTCTGTTTTATACCATATCCTTAAGCTACTGCTCAGGCTGTATTGCTACTATTCTTCTTAACTCTCTCATTGTCTTTCTGCATCACTAACTTTCTGGCTATTATTTTCCTGACTGAAACCAACATTCTGTTTTTTCATGTACTGTAACAGTCAATGTCATACACTGCACTACCTGCATACTAGTTTTGGACAGTATCTACTCGTAGGCTATGTATATGGTGGGAGTGACTTTTATTGTCTAGAATGTTTTAACTCTATAGAATTGTCCGAGATGTGTAGTATATATTGCAATATCTTGTAACATAGTTTACATTCTTTCAACTTATTTGTGTATAGTATTTCTAAGGTAATTTATATTGTATTGGATTATACTGTATTTGTATTGTACTGTATGTGGAGCTTTTCTCCCCAGGCCTCTGCTGAAAATGGGTTCTGAGAGGTGAGGGCAGTGCAGGAGGGCTGTCACCCCAGCAGTACTGAGATTTGCTTGTGCCCCACCAGCATCCAGGCAATGTAGACAAATTGGACAGGCCTAATCCCTCTCCTTGGTGGAGAACAAGTGATCTGCATCACTGCAGGGAGATGAAAGCAACCTCTGAAGCAGCTTGGTGCCTGATCATCTACCCCTAGGCCAATATTCTTGTACAGCCACCACTCCCTTGGAGGATCCTCTCATTGGAAAGCAGTGGTCTACCCCCTCATAGAATAGGCATGAATATCCTCCCCATTATCACTCCCAACAGACACCCAAGCTACTAACTGAGTGTAAACCATCTGAGCCATATCCAGGACTTTGTCCTTTCATGCCAGCAGCGCTGGCTGAACAATGGGGATTGTAATAAGGGTGTACATCATAAGAACCTGTGCACACATATAGTGTTACTTTGGACATAGTGGGGACCATAAAATATGTCTCCATCACATATACACTGCATACATACATGTGTGTGTGTGTGTGTGTGTGTGTGTGTGTGTGTGTGTGTGTGTGTGTGTGTGTGTGTACAGAGGAGTCTAGTTGTTGGCAGGCTGGCAGTTCTACTCTATGACAGATTACAGAAGTCCAGAGTTTCAGTGACAAGGGCATGGAATGACATATCCCATTGCTGACATGCTGGGTAGAAGTAGGCAGGGGAACGCAATCACAAACTGTACAGGTAAGTAAAGTGTAGTTCTACAAAGAAATGCACACAGAGACACATACACACACACACACACACACACACACACACACACACACACACACACACACACACACACACACACACACACACACACGCACTGTGACAATTCTGTATTTCTAGTGCTTACCCTACATATTGTGATACTGCTCAGACTCCCTGTGCCACGCACACTATGCCAGCAGTTGGACTCTCTGAACCACGCTCATGCACACTAACAGACATATAATCTCCAATCAGTGCTACATATCAGCGAAACAGTGTTTGGTTAGTACAGTGTACTCATCCTGCTAGGAGCTGGCTTCCACCTCACTCCTGCTGTGCCATTATTTTATTGGGAAGGTGCCTGATGGTGGCCTTGGGGCACTAGGTACTTTGCTGACTTACTCAAAATTATGCAGTATGTAAAAAGAGATTGTTAGATCCAACTAACGGCTCTGGACAACCAAAATCATGATGAAAAGGCTGTTTTTTATTTTAGCACTCCATGACAATTCCGACATTATAAAATGATAATTCTTCTTAGCTTCTAACTTCATGATGCAAAGAGAAGACATATATCTGAATATACACACATTGTTGGTGGGTTGCTTTCTATTACACTTTGAAACTCATCTTTGGTGTTTATCTAGTGTTATAACGATGGTCATTGCAACCTCTTTTAAACAGTAGACTACATTATCAAAGAAATACAGTGTGAGTCATGTTTCTTAAACAATACTAAAGAACAGAATCTTGATGAAGCAGTTAGCAGAGAGGATTAAGGATGTGAACTGTTAATGGCTACTTCCTATGGTACAAGGTTAGAGTCCCTTAAACTTCATTTGCCTGCTGCATGCCAGTTAACCAGACAGTGATTTGGGACAATAGAGAATTTGTGCTAGGCTCTTTAATGATCTCCTGATCTTCAAGCCTAGAAACTACCTATGACTGCAGCTCGTAATACATGACCTTTTGTTAGGAAACAAGGATACAGGCTAGATGAAGGCTGTGAGAATTCTGGACTGAAATGGCACTTCACTTTCCTGCTGCTGTGTTTAGTAATTCAGTGCTATGTTTCTCCTGCTTACTTTTAAACAAGTGGCGCTTGCTTAAAGGGACATGGAGTTTAGTGCATTACAAGAAACATAAGATTGTCCAGAGATGTCATGGGGAAGGAATGCAGTCTCTACTAATAGTGAGCATTAATAAGGTAATAACCTAACCATCCTTTGGTTACATTTAATTTTCCAAATTAAGTTAAAAGCTTTCAAAATAAGCAAATGAAAGAAATGAAGTTCCAATTTAACAAACAACACTGCATTATTCCTTTAGTTGAAAAGAACACTACAACTATGCATGCAAATGTAATAAAGGGCTTAATCAAATACATATACAGAATTCTTAAGGAAATATTTGTTAGGTTCAAATAAATGTAAATTATCAAGGTGTGAAAGGGTCTTACAAATGTAATCAGCAAACATCAGGCATTGCAGATACAGTGATACGTGATTTATTCTAATTTCTGTCATCAGTGCGCCACCGTTATATTTTGACCTAGCTAGAGTACAGCTTACAAGCCCTACGGCAGTTCTATTTTTCAGAGTCACATGGAATCCATAATAAGGAAAAGAGAAGCAAACATGTCACGTCAAAATCATAACCAAGAAAAAGACAGCCCTAAAAGGCAAGTAGAAATGCTTTAAGGTTAAAGTTACATGGAAAGCACATCAAGTAAACTGTAAAACACTGCACAGTTGCACATACTCCTAAAATGAAAGTCAGCACCAAACGAGAAGCCAATAAGAAAGTAAAAATCTGTTGCAAAATTGAATTTTGGAAAATGTATTGACACCCACATAGTGTAGAAAATTCCTTTCAACAAGCACAATGTTTATGAGCATCAGCAAATATTGGGGTGATGGAGCTCTGTAGGGGAAACACTATCTGAATTTATGCTTATGAAACAACACATAGAATGAACTCAGAGAATGCTGTATGTGCAATGCTGGATTGCATACTTCTCACCCTCTAAACATTAAAATTCATAACAATGGACATTAAAATCAGAGCAGAGAGTCAGAAAGAGGAGCACTTTCTTATTTTTCACAACAAAAGTTTTTCCTATACTAAACCCTATATAAAACATTAGAGGAAATCTTTATATAGGCTTAATTTATTTATTTAAAAAGAGTATGCTCCCATTACCAGGTCTGCAAATCAGCAAATCTAGGAAGGGCAAGTCTAAATCTGACGGCAAAATCATAACACTATGCTTAAATCTTAGCAGTTGAGAGGTATGCCGGATTGTACTTTTGGGTGTTACATGGACAATAACAGATATCTGAAGTGATTCACTGAGAAAAGAAATAAATGCAGTGGAATTATAGCCCCAGAAATATTCTTATAGTCTTAAAACATGGAAAATAATCTAAGAGATGGAACCAAAGGTCCAGATAAAATATGTGATAAATGGAATGCAGTGAATTGTCATGTAATTATTAGAACTTTGGGCTCCATTTTGTTAGTACCAAGACTGGAATTTAACTGTACAGTACAGTAAAGTGAATTAGATTAGATTGGTGCAATGACGCAGTAGCTTAAAGACTAGATTCTTATAAAACTTTTTTTGCATACCGTGTAACTGTCATGAATGTGTTGGTCTGAATTCTTAGAACATATTGAACAAAAAGTTTATTTATTCATTTCATTTTGTTGAGTGGTAGTTACCATTAGGTTAACAATGTTTTTTTTCAGGACAGAAGAAAGGTATGTAACAATGTATAATAATAATGCAAGATTTGTACAGCATGTTAGAAAATCTTCATTACTCTTTAGCTGAAGAGCCTAGTAGCACAACTGTATTATGTGAAGGAAATGTGATTCCATGCATCAGATAAGCTACAGAAATGGCTTTTGAGGCATCCTGTACACTACTGTATTTTTACAACTGAGCATTCTCACATCACTGCAGAGTGACTCTGTCATGGAACATAATATGTGAATCAAAATAAGTGTTGAGAAAAAAAAAATCCAATTCAGTCAGTGATACAACTGAGAAGATGGACCACCTACCACAGGAAATAGATGCAGACAATGAAAACTATGTGTAGAAAGAGGATTTTAAAAGTTGAATCCCAGGATGCTGCTTGGGTGCAGGAGTGATGGAGAGATACAGAGGTCAGAGGTTCCATTGGGCATTGGTATAGAGTGAAGCTGTGTTTGAAGTATTAATACAATTTAAGACATTTTGTCATCTAATCTGGGTTAGTTTCTTCACAGGCATTACACTCTTAGGGTTCACAGCTGCATTGGCTAGCACAATGAACTATTGCTATAGTTGCACCAGTTTTTGTTAAGTCCTCACTTGTGACTCCAGAAGACACTGTACTAACTCTTCTTTGAATGATAGGAGCAAAATGATTTCAGTGCTGTTGGGAATTTTGTAGCACAAATATGATTTTCCTTTGGCAATATAGGTGCTGAAGGGATCTAAAAAGTATCTGCCAGTTTGTCAGTGCCCACATTTTCCACCAGGGTATGCTACAAGTAGATGCTAAATGCAGAGCTTATATAAGGGACACATTTATTCAAAATCTGCATAGTTTAATAAAATGAAATGGCTGGCCTATTGGCTTCCATTTCAAAGCAAAGCATACCTAGTACCTTTAGTTTATTTCCTACCAACAGTGTTCAGTCCACACAACCTCTCCAGTATACAGTATCAGTGTATGGTACAAGTAGATGCTAGAGGCAGAGCTTATATAAGGCACACATTTGTTCAGTAATCTGCATAGTTTAATAAAACAAAATAACTGGCCTCTTGGCTTCCATTTCAAAGCAAAGCATATACAGTATTTTTAGTTATTTCTTACAAACAGTATTAAGTCCACACAACATCTCCAATATACAGATTGCCTTTTGAAGAAAAGTCCAAAGCTTCAGTCCTCTCCCAGACCTAACTTCCAACCCTGTAAATAGGTACTTCCAGAAGATTCACTATGTAGCTTAGTCCTGGCTAGGCTGTCACACTCTAGGCTTTGAGTGCTTCTTTCAGATGATCCCCCCATCTGAGTAGCTAACTGCCTCTTTATATCCCTTTAGGACAGTTGCTTATATAGTAGCAATTTGCAGTTTTCACATAACAGCTATTTAACTAATCAGAGTATTGCCTAGCTACCTGTTTGTGAGAATGTTCCCAGACATTGCAACACACACTTAGACACATTATCCATTTCCTAGAACCAGAACCAACATGTTTCAACAGAAATATTTATAATATATATAGAGCTATAGGGGTTTGTTGTCTGATACCTGGAATGTTTTATTCTGTATGCATAGACACTGAGTTTCACAATGAATAGTAATGCCACAAATCATGACCTGAATTCTTTAATCTTATAATACATGTTTTATGTATTACACTAACCAGACATCTAAATATTCTATGCATCTGTTTTTTTTCTTTATGTCAGTGCTGTGATTCCATTTACTTCAAAGGGCAACTAAATAAGATTTTAGATAGTTTGCAGAGATTTTTTATTAATGAGTGGGTATTTATTTTTGTGAGGTTTCCATTATTTGAAGATTTTAAAGAGTTCTATTAGTATTTATTAGCTTTATAGTTTAGTTACAGATGTAAATGTAAGCTCTAACAGGCCTGCATTCAACTGGCAAGTAACACTTATAATGACGTATGTGATGCCCGTCCACTGGTCCAGCAATCAAGGCACCACAATCCTCACCACTAACACGAGTGAGGGGTATCCACATAGGGGAGGATAGCAAATACACACACAGTAAAGTACAGTTTCCCTTAAGAGCACAGAGATCACAATCAGTCTGGGGCTGGTCTCTCCCTTTCTCTCCAGATCCCCAATAAGAGTCCCCACTGGCACAGCTGTAGGGTCCAGATCTCAGTCTAGTGGGCAAGCTAGAACCTCCAGCACCCTCTCTGTCCAACCAGTACTTCATGTCCCTGCCCAAGTAGCTGATACACACACACTTTGAGATAAGAGTTATATACAACCACACAGACACTCCTGGGGATGGTTGGCATAGATTCTCCAGCTGTGCCCCCTTTCTGTCCAGTCTAAAAGGTAGTACCAGCTGCCACCACCCACTAATAACAGCTACTAAAAAGGCCCTTAACAGAGGGTGTCAAATTATTACTGTGCAATATTATTATCCAAATGGTAAGTGTGACGGAACAGCAAAGCTTACTGGAGTGACTTGGACAGTATCACTATATACATGCAATATACTCTAGAGCTTAAATTATCTCTACACAAAACAGCCACAGTTGAAAGGTTTAAAAATATTTAATAATAAATAATAAAAACACTATACAATACTTCTTACTACACAGTGCTAGTCAAGAGTTCAGAGATCACAGGAACATGCTTAAAATAATACAGTACAAAAGTTCTGACATCAATACAGAAAAAAACAACTCAATAATCTTCCTATTTCCTAGCTATATCTAAGAGAAAACACAGTTCTAAAATACACTTACATATAGAGCAAAGCAGTGCTGGCGATTGCGGATGTTCTGAAGACAAATGCCAAATGCCCTGAGTCTCTCTGTCCTTAAATTGATAACATAGTGCTGCTTCACATTACATCTTTCTTAACAGTTTTCTGTTTTTTCCCAGGCTAACAGAAATTCAGCGGTTAATAGCCCTTTTGATCTTGTAGCTGGTCAGGAAGCCAGCGCAATAAAAGAAATTATGCTTGTAAATTCTAGCCATTAACTCTGGCCTCAAAACAATAGGAAGAATTCCTTCATTTAGACATCTCGGCTCAGTGTTTTGACATCAAACAATCACACAATGCTTGACTTATCAGCTTTCCTACAACAGAGTGCACTGCTGTTACATTTTTGCAGTTCCACATTTAACAGCATTTTCTTCCATTTAAGAGAACAAGCCTGTGGCTTATCTTAATATTTACATATGACAGAATTATCTACAAATTCTATCTAGCTAGGCTGGCAGCCTTCACATATCTTCACAACTTATAACAAAAATACAAAAAAAATATTGGATTAACTAATATGAGCAATGGGGAGAAAAGGCAGGCAATTTGTACTAGCAATAATGAGAGAAAAGAAAAATTCTGCTGTGGCTTTTGCTCTCAGTATCAATATATTAGTAGACAAAGATTTTTGTTGCTTAAATGGTGTGCAAAATAGCATCATGTTTTCCACTGTCAGTCTAAAAAGGTATTTCTAAAAAAGGTATTGCATGCTGTTGTCTTTTCTTAATGTCCAACATATTACATAGGCAAGAAGATGTAGACGTTACAGCACAGAGTTTAATTACATTGTTATAAAGTTAAAGCAAGCAATGATAATAATGCCCCAGGTAGGTATGATAAGTTATGTGTAGGATATTAAACAATGCAGGATATTAAACAATATCATTAGCAGATGAAGTTAAACATCTGTGAACCCGTTTTTTAATGAAATAGTGAATTTTAAAAGTGCTTTGAAGAATAGAATACTGTGATTATAGAGGTCATTTAACCTTTTCAGAACATTTATTAAATGGCCATGGTGACATATTTTTATGAAAATCATGTTTAAATGTTTTATTAAGTTGGAATCATAGTCTTAGGAAGTTATGATATAGTGAAACATTTCCTGTGAGCAAGTTAGTAAAGTTACTTATGCTATTCGGGCCAATACTGGTTTGTTATTTTGTTATTTTTGTTTTGTAGTTTAGTTTTGTTTTTTTAGTTTATTTTTTGCCAGTTTAGATTGTTGGAACCATGTTCATTTTGCTAGTATTGTTCCTAAATAATTGGCCAGCTGTAGTCAGTGTTTTATTTTATTCTTTATTCTTTTACTTTAAATGTGTTGTAATAAGAATGGCTTTAATATCTACTCTCTCCACTACTTCCTAATTCTATTGGCATACCTCAAGACTCAATACTGGGGCCACTACTTTGCTCTGTCTTCACAAACAATCTGCATACCTCCACACAACAAGCCACACTCGTACAGTACGCAGATGACTCGGCACTCATCTGCGCAGCCCCATCTCTTCCTACCCTACAGCAGTTAGCCCAAGAATCCTTTTCTGCTGTTGAAAACTGGATCACTGACATCCAACTCATGCTTAACCCCAACAAAACTAAATTACTCTTGTTCATCCCAAATAAATCTAAATCCACTCCCCTAACTTTCTCTACTTCATCCAGAAATGGAACTCTAATCACTCCTTCAACCCATACTAAACTCCTTGGGGTAGAAATAGACAAAAATCTCTTCTTTGATGTCCATATAGCTCAAACTATCCAAAAGGTACACAAAAAATAAATGAGTACACTTTATAGACACCAGAATTTTCTCACTGATAAAGCAAGAATCACTCTAGCCCAGACTCCCCTTGTATCCACACTTAGGTACGCAGCCCCAATATTCACCCATATTAGAAAAACTGATCTTGACAAAATTGATCATGTTATAACAAAATTGCTAAATTTGCCAACAATTCTACCTTCAAAACCCATCATTGCCAAGTACTAAGAAATATTCAGTGGCTTGAATTTCCCCAGTTACTCACCTACCAACAGCTAACGACTGCTTTTAATATCCTGAATTACCCTGTAAAAACACCATCTCTAAAACAACTTCTCACCCACTACTCTACTAGTCGTCCCCTCCGTTCAACCACTAAATCTCTCCTTTGTACCACTAGGGCAAACAATACTGCAGGTAAATCTCTATACTCTCATATTGTAGCTAAAACCTGGAATACCCCCCCCCAATAACCTCCACCACAAATATCACACAATTTAAAAAATTACTCAAATCACATCTTATGAAAACCTGGATCTGCCCATGTATAACATGACTAACACCTCATTACTTAATCCACCCTGTTTCTCTTTCCTTTGCCACCTATAATTAATCCAATACACAATATAGGTCTTGACCTGTACACAGCTAACCTGGTAGACAGAATATCTCATTTCTCTATACCATGCATCTCTTCTATTTTTCTTTTGATATTGCCCCCCCCAAAAAAAAAATACTGTTCAGCATTTCAATTGTTTGTTTCTACTTTGAAAATATGTGTTAAAATGTGTTTAAATATGTTTTTACACTATTGTACTATTATAATGCTGTTTTATTGTTGTTTCTTGTGGAGCTTTTCTCCCCTGGCCACCACTGAAAATGGACCCAGTCCAGTTTGGATTATCCCAGTTAACAAATGTAAAATAAAATAAATTAAATAAATATGGGACTTATTTAGGTAAGCATTGTTGCTTTGGGGGCTGTGTGTGGATTTTGTGTAAGAAGTCTGTGTGACTGTGTTTTTTTTAGATTGTATTGAATCAGACATGCAGTCTCTGTTTCATTTTTTCACTGTATTTTATTAAAATAAATTTAAATTTGTGTTTAAGGGGTTGCTTTAGGTGGGCTAAGATATTTCAAGTGTATTAATGTCTATACTTTCTAAATGCATAAACTACCTGTTTGTTGCACCCAGTACTTGAGAGATGTATCCTACATTGCTCCTTCCTATCCACCTGCCTGAAACTATCTTGTAAGATCTCTGTTTCATAGCTCCAGTATGTGAAATTCAGTCTTGACCTCCAGTCATAGTCTGTGTACAATTTTGTATATTCTCTCTACATCTGGATGTTTCTTCTGCATAGTGTAGTTTCCACCTACCTCACACAAACAAAATGGCTGATTGTTTACATTAAATTTTTCATATGCATGTTGTAGTTTCATTTATTCTTGTGACCCTTGCTGTGGTTGAAAATAATTTAAGAGAGACCAGTTGACTTACCCCATCAACAGGTTTAATTCAATTATCCTTGATTTTGAATTGCACAAACCATTCATACAGTTTATTTCATTTATTTTATTTATTTATTGCCATTGGTTTACCAGGCTAGTCCATTGGGCCATAAAGAACCCGTTTTCAATGGAGTCCTGGGGAGAAAAGCTCCATAACAAAAGGTATATTCAACATTTAACACTAACAATCTTGGTACAGAGAGTTATTAATATTATGTAAACAGAATATAAGTAGAACTAATCAAATTTAGAATAGCAGTCATAACAGTTAATACATTAAGAAGAAACCTACTAGTAATAGAATAAATGTAAACATTAATACTGATTAGAGAACAAATATCATAGCTACGAAAGTAGGATATGGTATTGAAGGAGAATTAAGTAGAGTTAGTTATGTGGGGTGGGAGCAAGAGCATTCCCACTGTGATGCTAGATGTAGGTGAAGAGACTTTTTGAAGGCAGAGTGGTTAGAGGTGGTGCGGATGAGTGGAGGTAGGGAGTTCCAGAGGCAAGCGATGCTGAAGGAAAGAAGGTTTTTGCCTGGGGGATGAGTCGGTTTATGTACTTCTAGTAGATTTTGATTATTTGACCTTAGCACTCTGTTAGGTAGGTGCATTTTAAAGGCAGAGGAAAGAGAGGGACAGAGGGAAGGGTTGAGAATAAGTTTATGGGCTAGAGTTAGTTGAGTGTAAGTTAGTTGATTGGGAAGTTCTAGCCATTTTAGTTTATGGAGGGAGAAACAGTGGTGAGTGGAGGACTTTTGGCTGGTGGCGAATTTTGCAATTTTGTTATAGCAGGAGGTAAGCTGTTTTTTTAACAAGGACTGAAGATTAGTTAGTAGTGGGGCGCCATAGAGAAGGGATGGGATTAGAGAGAATGATTTTAGTGGCAGATGTGAGGTAGGCGTTCTGTCTATAAAGCATGCCAAGTTTTTGGTGTGTTTTTTTGATGTTTATTTGCAGGTGGGAGTTAAATTTAAGTAGGTTATCGATTTGGACCCCAAGTAGTTTGGTCTCTGACACTATTTCAAGGGGTGAGTTGAGTTGAGTAGTAATTGAGAATGTACTTATGTTGGGAGGGATGACTTTAGAAGGAGTAAATAACATTAGTTTGGTCTTGGTGGCATTGAGAGCTAGATGATTACATAGCATCCATTGCTCTGTGTAAGAGAAAGCATCTTGAGTAAGTTTTTGTAGTGTAGTGATAGAAGAGGCAGAACAGATGATAGTTGAATCATCCGCATATTAGATGATGCTAGAGAAAGGGATTGATTTGTGGAAGTCATTTATAAAGATATTGAAGAGAAGAGAACCCAGTATGGAGCCTTGAGGAACTCCTGTAGGGGTACTAAGGAAAGAGGAGGTAGCTTTTTTCCATTTTACAGCTTGACTTCTGTTAGATAGGTAGCTAGAGAACCAGTTCAAAGAGGAGGAAGATAGGTGAAGTTTGGAGAGTTTGTTTAAGAGCAGGCTATGTGAGATAGTATCGAAGGCTTTGGAGAGGTCAAGAAGTAAGGTGGAAACAATTTGTCCAGAGTCACGGGCTTTATTTACAATCTCAAGGAAGGAGAGGAGGGCTGTCATGGTGCTATGATTAGGTCTGAAACCGTGCTGTGTGGGAGTTATAAGATGGTTGTCTAGGAGGTGAGGAAGGAGTTGAAGTTGGACACATTTTTCTAAGAGTTTAGAAATGGGGGACAGGATGGCTATGGGACGGAAATTAGTAATGTTATTATTGTTACCACCTTTATGTAGAGGTATAATAAAGGCTTGTTTCCAGATTTGGGGAACTGTGTATTCTTGTAGGGAGCAGTTAATTAAAATGCTAATGGGGTAGGCAAGAGTTTCAGCGGCTATACTGAGAAAGTAAGAAGGGATATTATCAGGAGCATTGGTACATGGTTTCAATTTCTGAAGGAGTTTCTTTATAGTAGATGTTGGTATGGGATTTAATGAGAAGAGGGGGCAGTCAGGAGGGGGGGAATTTTGGGGTGGTGGAGATGAGGATAGAGTTTGTGTAGAAGAGGGGGTAGAGGAGTTAGTGGGTGGGGAGTAGGGTATAGAAGTAGAGAGAGTGGGGGTGGATGAGGGGGTATTAGATAGTAGAGAGGTGTTGGAGAATGAGGAGGTCAATTTGGAGATTGAGTCAATAAAGAAAGAATTAAATTGGGTGGCTAAATCATGTTTTGGAGCATTTGGGTCTGGGGTAGGAGTATCTGGTTTGCTAGGGTAGAGGAGAGTAGAGATCCCTTTCCAGAATTTTTGAGGGTTGTTTTTATTTTGGTTTTGGAGTGTAGAGAAGTAATTTTGACGATCAGAAGTAATGAGTTTCTTTACTTTATTTCGGAGCATTTTATATTCATTAAGGAGTGGTGCTGTCTTTTGTTTTTGGTAGCGTGCCCAGACTTTGTCCCTTTGTCTCATGATAGCAAGAGTAGTTTTGGAGAGCCATGGGGCTGATTTAGTTTTTATTCTTTTTGTCCGTAAGGGAGCTTGGGAGTCAAGTAATTTTAAGAAAGTTGAGTTGAAGTATGAGACTGCATTGTCAAGAGATAGTGTTTTTAGACAGTTCCAATTAATTGCTTGTAGTGAATTTGAAAAGATTAATGGGTCGAAGTTTTTATGGTCACGGATTGTAATCTGGTTATGAGTCTGTTGAAGGATTGTGGGAAGCCGGTGGGTACAGGTGGGTAAGTGGTCACCAAGTGGGTCGGGAAGAGTGCCACTGTTGGTGAAGTAGTGAGGATGGGAGACTAGAATCCAATCCAATATACTCCCATTGGACGGGTTTTTGGCAGGGTGGGCTACCAAAGTGATCAGTTGTGAGAAATTGTAGAGGTTGATGTTAGTGGAGTTTGTAGGATACTGTATAAGGGCCCAGTTAATATTTACATCTCCTAGGATTATGGTTTCATTACTAATGTTACTGGATAGCCAGGAAAGGATAAGTTCAAGTGTAGAGATATTATCCCTTGGGGGGATGTAAAGGGAAGCTATACATATATTTTTATAATTATTGATTTGTAGCAGGGTAAGGAGAAGTTCGGCATTGTTAAAGTGTGGAGTAGGTTTGTAATACGGAGTAACTACTAGGGAGGAAGAGTATAGAAGGGCTACTCCTCCGCCTTTTTGTGAGGACTGTCTTTTCTTATGATGGAGTAGTTAGGAGGAACTATTTCAGAGTCTCTAATGTGTGGTTTTTGCCAGGTTTCTGAAATAGTGAGGATGTCAGGTTTATTGTGTATGAGTCAAACATGTAGGTTTGGGACTTTGTTTACTACACTTTGAGAGTTTAAGGAAGTGAATAATAGGGATTTATTTATAGTGGTTGTAGTGGTGGGGCCTGGATTAGGATGGATGTCTCCAGATATGAGAGCGCTTATCAGGTGTAGTATGTAATAGTTTAGGTGAGTAGTTAGCAAGGAGATCAGATTGGGTTGTTTTGTGAATTGGAGGGGTTTGCTAACAGTTATAGTGGAAAAGTTAGCATGGTAGGAGATAAGTTTGTGTCGAAAGAGAAGGAGGTTTTCTGAGGAATATAAATGGGGGGAAATAAGAGAGTATGAGGGTGGAAAAGATGTGTTGTGAGGATTAGTTATATGAAACGGTTGGGAGTGGGTGGAAATTGTGGGTTGGAAGAGATGGTAGAAAGAGGATAAGGAGAATAGTAGTAATAGTGAAAGGAAGGTGAAGGAGTGTTTAGAGAGCATAATGGGGAAGAGTTAATAGAATAGTGGTATTAGAATAGAGGAGTACGGAATATAGCGGATACTATATATATAGCAACTGGATGTATCTAGGTAGAAGTGGTGTGTTAGATTGTGAGATATGTAGAGTTGTTATGTGGTAGATAAGATATATATAAATGCAAGAGAGATAAGTTTACATATGAGTAGTTAAGTATAAAAGTATAAGGTTGGTAGTGGAAAATAGAGTTTGGATTGGAGTGGGTGAGAAGGAATCCAATAGTTAAGTGGGATAGCTGAGGTAGATAATTAGAGGTTAAAGTGGGTGGGGATAGGGAGGGGTAGTTATTAGTAATAAGTGTTTAATTGGATAAGAGTTTCAGAGGGTGTGGCTATGGAGGAAATAAAGCTAGATGCACTGGGGGTGGGTGGAATTTGGGGGTAGGGTAGGGGAGCGGAGTGAGCCCGCAGGGCGAATGGAGCGGGAAGAACCAAAGAGGTCCAGAGGGGTTCCGGAGTCAATCAGTGAAAGAAGGTTAACAGAGGGGTAAGTAGGAAGGGAGAAAGACCTGAGGTGTTGGGCAAGAGTGAAGTATGAGAAGCTAGAGGGAGAGATTAGAAAAGGAGGTGATACAGCTAGAGTGGGCTAGAAGAGTTAGGAGATACAGTGAAATGGGAGAAGGTTAGAGTTAAGATAAAAACATGAAGACTTGCAGAGGATTCTAAGGTCTTGTACCACTTAGAATATCCTTGGGGCAATACTTGGAAAAAGAGGGCAGCTAGTGTGGATCGGGGGGGAGCTAAGGCTGCTGGCTATCCTGGCAGGCTAGAGTACTACAAAACATCTATCAAGACTAAAACATAAGTTATTAAGGGTTCAGCTGCAGTTACACATACTTCCTTAGATTCCAGTTAGTAAAATGTCCAAAAAACAAAGGGGAATGAGGCAGCTGAGAAGCCTGCTTTAGTTGTTATTTTGCTGGAGCAATTAAGAGAGCTGAGTTTCGAAGGAAGGTTTGAGGTATCCTCGTGGGTTTACTCGCAGGGGTAACTCAGGGCAGAAAGCTATAAACAGGGTAGAGAGTTTAGAGAGAAAATAGTGTTAGATAAATTAAAATATGGCTTGTTTTAAGATAGTAATGAAATAATAGTAAAATGTAGCACATCAAAACAATTTCTAGCAGTTAGAAGCATTTGAAAAATGAACATTGCATTTCTATGCCAAGTAAGTTGGCCACCAAAGTACCACAGCTTAGTAGTCGGTGTAACACAGTACACATTAAAATGCAGTTGGTCTTACAAAAACGCCAAATTACTTTTAAAATATGATTACAATCAACTAGCACATGGCATTTGCTGATCGTTTGGATCGCAAAAGCTAATACATCTATGTAGTGCAGTAGTGCTTCCCGCCACAAATTAGCTGTTAAATGCAGTCATCACAAAACGCAAAAAGGAGATATTATAGCAGAGATCAAAAACGAAGCACCTTGTAATTACACTTAAATCAACCCGAGCCCTTGCTAGTGCAGAGAAATCAACCAATAACACAGATAGGTAGAAATATAGTCAAAATATAGTCAGACTATCTCTAATCAATTAGAACCTTTTAGCAATTATCGGCAAATAGAGCACATAACAGACCTAAGGTAGATGTCTATACTCGCGTCTCTATTATAATGCAGCAGTTTAAAAAAAAAACAACCCGGGCCTTGTGCTTGATTATTATAATGCGCGAAGGTCCCAGTTATGAAGCAGACAGTCTATGAAGATACCAGATTAAAAAACAGCAAGTCAAGTAAGTGAAAGAAGGTTAACAGAGGGGTAAGTAGGAAGGGAGAAAGACCTGAGGTGTTGGGCAAGAGTGAAGTATGAGAAGCTAGAGGGAGAGATTAGAAAAGGAGGTGATACAGCTAGAGTGGGCTAGAAGAGTTAGGAGATACAGTGAAATGGGAGAAGGTTAGAGTTAAGATAAAACATGAAGACTTGCAGAGGATTCTAAGGTCTTGTACCACTTAGAATATCCTTGGGGCAATACTTGGAAAAAGAGGGCAGCTAGTGTGGATCGGGGGGGGGGGAGCTAAGGCTGCTGGCTATCCTGGCAGGCTAGAGTACTACAAAACATCTATCAAGACTAAAACATAAGTTATTAAGGGTTCAGCTGCAGTTACACATACTTCCTTAGATTCCAGTTAGTAAAATGTCCAAAAACAAGGGGAATGAGGCAGCTGAGAAGCCTGCTTTAGTTGTTATTTTGCTGGAGCAATTAAGAGAGCTGAGTTTCGAAGGTAGGATTGAGATATCCTCGTGGGTTTACTCGCAGGGGTAACTCAGGGCAGAAAGCTATAAACAGGGTAGAGAGTTTAGAGAGAAAATAGTGTTAGATAAATTAAAATATGGCTTGTTTTAAGATAGTAATGAAATAATAGTAAAATGTAGCACATCAAAACAATTTCTAGCAGTTAGAAGCATTTGAAAAATGAACATTGCATTTCTATGCCAAGTAAGTTGGCCACCAAAGTACCACAGCTTAGTAGTCGGTGTAACACAGTACACATTAAAATGCAGTTGGTCTTACAAAAACGCCAAATTACTTTTAAAATATGACTACAATCAACTAGCACATGGCATTTGCTGATTGTTTGGATCGCAAAAGCTAATACATCTATGTAGTGCAGTAGTGCTTCCATACAAATTAGCTATTAAATGCAGTCGTCACAAAACGCAAAAAGGAGATATTATAGCAGAGATCAAAAACGAAGCACCTTGTAATTACACTTAAATCAACCCGAGCCCTTGCTAGTGCAGAGAAATCAACCAATAACACAGATAGGTAGAAATATAGTCAAAATATAGTCAGACTATCTCTAATCAATTAGAACCTTTTAGCAACTACCGGCAAATAGAGCACATAACTGACCTAAGGTAGATGTCTATACTCGCGTCTCTATTATAATGCAGCAGTTTAAACAAAAAACAACCCGGGCCTTGTGCTTGATTATTATAATGCGCGAAGGTCCCAGTTATGAAGCAGACAGTCTGTGAAGATACCAGATTAAAAAACAGCAAGTCAATCAGTGAAAGAAGGTTAACAGAGGGGTAAGTAGGAAGGGAGAAAGACCCGAGGTGTTGGGCAAGAGTGAAGTATGAGAAGCTAGAGGGAGAGATTAGAAAAGGAGGTGATACAGCTAGAGTGGCCTAGAAGAGTTAGGAGATACAGTGAAATGGGAGAAGGTTAGAGTTAAGATAAAAACATGAAGACTTGCAGAGGATTCTAAGGTCTTGTACCACTTAGAATATCCTTGGGGCAATACTTGGAAAAAGAGGGCAGCTAGTGTGGATCGGTGGGGGGAGAGCTAAGGCTGCTGGCTATCCTGGCAGGCTAGAGTACTACAAAACATCTATCAAGACTAAAACATAAGTTATTAAGGGTTCAGCTGCAGTTACACATACTTCCTTAGATTCCAGTTAGTAAAATGTCCAAAAAACAAAGGGGAATGAGGCAGCTGAGAAGCCTGCTTTAGTTGTTATTTTGCTGGAGCAATTAAGAGAGCTGAGTTTCGAAGGTAGGTTTGAGGTATCCTCGTGGGTTTACTCAAGAGGGGTAACTCAGGGCAGAAAGCTATAAACAGGGTAGAGAGTTTAGAGAGAAAATAGTGTTAGATAAATTAAAATATGGCTTGTTTTAAGATAGTAATGAAATAATAGTAAAATGTAGCACATCAAAACAATTTCTAGCAGTTAGAAGCATTTGAAAAATGAACATTGCATTTCTATGCCAAGTAAGTTGGCCACCAACGTACCACAGCTTAGTAGTCGGTGTAACACAGTACACATTAAAATGCAGTTGGTCTTACAAAAACGCCAAATTACTTTTAAAATATGATTACAATCAACTAGCACATGGCATTTGCTGATCGTTTGGATCGCAAAAGCTAATACATCTATGTAGTGCAGTAGTGCTTCCCGCCACAAATTAGCTGTTAAATGCAGTCGTCACAAAACGCAAAAAGGAGATATTATAGCAGAGATCAAAAACGAAGCACCTTGTAATTACACTTAAATCAACCCGAGCCCTTGCTAGTGCAGAGAAATCAACCAATAACACAGATAGGTAGAAATATAGTCAAAATATTGTCAGACTATCTCTAATCAATTAGAACCTTTTAGCAATTACCAGCAAATAGAGCACATAACAGACTTAAGGTAGATGTCTATACTCGCGTCTCTATTATAATGCAGCAGTTTAAAAAAACAACAACCCGGGCCTTGTGCTTGATTATTATAATGCGCGAAGGTCCCAGTTATGAAGCAGACAGTCTGTGAAGATACCAGATTAAAAAACAGCAAGTCAATCAGTGAAAGAAGGTTAACAGAGGGGTAAGTAGGAAGGGAGAAAGACCTGAGGTGTTGGGCAAGAGTGAAGTATGAGAAGCTAGAGGGAGAGATTAGAAAAGGAGGTGATACAGCTAGAGTGGGCTAGAAGAGTTAGGAGATACAGTGAAATGGGAGAAGGTTAGAGTTAAGATAAAAACATGAAGACTTCCAGAGGATTCTAAGGTCTTGTACCACTTAGAATATCCTTGGGGCAATACTTGGAAAGAGAGGGCAGCTAGTGTGGATCAGGGGGGGGAGAGCTAAGGCTGCTGGCTATCCTGGCAGGCTAGAGTACTACAAAACATCTATCAAGACTAAAACATAAGTTATTAAGGGTTCAGCTGCAGTTACACATACTTCCTTAGATTCCAGTTAGTAAAATGTCCGAAAAACAAAGGGGAATGAGGCAGCTGAGAAGCCTGCTTTAGTTGTTATTTTGCTGGAGCAATTAAGAGAGCTGAGTTTCGAAGGTAGGATTGAGGTATCCTCGTGGGTTTACTCGCAGGGGTAACTCAGGGCAGAAAGCTATAAACAGGGTAGAGAGTTTAGAGAGAAAATAGTGTTAGATAAATTAAAATATGGCTTGTTTTAAGATAGTAATGAAATAATAGTAAAATGTAGCACTTCAAAACAATTTCTAGCAGTTAGAAGCATTTGAAAAATGAACATTGCATTTCTATGCCAAGTAAGTTGGCCACCAAAGTACCACAGCTTAGTAGTCGGTGTAACACAGTACACATTAAAATGCAGTTGGTCTTACAAAAGCAAATTACTTTTAAAATATGATTACAATCAACTAGCACATGGCATTTGCTGATCGTTTGGATCGCAAAAGCTAATACATCTATGTAGTGCAGTAGTGCTTCCCGCCACAAATTAGCTGTTAAATGCAGTCGTCACAAAACGCAAAAAGGAGATATTATAGCAGAGATCAAAAACGAAGCACCTTGTAATTACACTTAAATCAACACGAGCCCTTGCTAGTGCAGAGAAATCAACCAATAACACAGATAGGTAGAAATATAGTCAAAATATAGTCAGACTATCTCTAATCAATTAGAACCTTTTAGCAATTACCGGCAAATAGAGCACATAACAGACCTAAGGTAGATGCCTATACTCGCGTCTCTATTATAATGCAGCAGTATAAAAAAAAACAACCCGGGCCTTGTGCTTGATTATTATAATGCGCGAAGGTCCCAGTTATGAAGCAGACAGTCTGTGAAGATACCAGATTAAAAAATAGCAAGTCAATCAGTGAAAGAAGGTTAACAGAGGGGTAAGTAGGAAGGGAGAAAGACCTGAGGTGTTGGGCAAGAGTGAAGTATGAGAAGCTAGAGGGAGAGATTAGAAAAGGAGGTGATACAGCTAGAGTGGGCTAGAAGAGTTAGGAGATACAGTGAAATGGGAGAAGGTTAGAGTTAAGATAAAAACATGAAGACTTGCAGAGGATTCTAAGGTCTTGTACCACTTAGAATATCCTTGGGGCAATACTTGGAAAAAGAGGGCAGCTAGTGTGGATCGGGGGGGGGGGAGCTAAGACTGCTGGCTATCCTGGCAGGCTAGAGTACTACAAAACATCTATCAAGACTAAAACATAAGTTATTAAGGGTTCAGCTGCAGTTACACATACTTCCTTAGATTCCAGTTAGTAAAATGTCCAAAAAACAAAGGGGAATGAGGCAGCTGAGAAGCCTGCTTTAGTTGTTATTTTGCTGGAGCAATTAAGAGAGCTGAGTTTCGAAGGTAGGTTTGAGGTATCCTCGTGGGTTTACTCGCAGGGGTAACTCAGAGCAGAAAGCTATAAACAGGGTAGAGAGTTTAGAGAGAAAATAGTGTTAGATAAATTAAAATATGGCTTGTTTTAAGATAGTAATGAAATAATAGTAAAATGTAGCACATCAAAACAATTTCTAGCAGTTAGAAGCATTTGAAAAATGAACATTGCATTTCTATGCCAAGTAAGTTGGCCACCAAAGTACCACAGCTTAGTAGTCAGTGTAACACAGTACACATTAAAATGCAGTTGGTCTTACAAAAACGCCAAATTACTTTAAAATATGATTACAATCAACTAGCACATGGCATTTGCTGATCGTTTGGATCAAAAGCTAATACATCTATGTAGTGCAGTAGTGCTTCCGCCACAAATTAGCTGTTAAATGCAGTCATCACAAAAGCATAAAAGGAGATATTATAGCAGAGATCAAAAACGAAGCACCTTGTAATTACACTTAAATCAACCCGAGCCCTTGCTAGTGCAGAGAAATCAACCAATAACACAGATAGGTAGAAATATAGTCAAAATATAGTCAGACTATCTCTAATCAATTAGAACCTTTTAGCAATTATCGGCAAATAGAGCACATAACAGACCTAAGGTAGATGTCTATACTCGTCTCTATTATAATGCAGCAGTTTAAAAAAACAACCCGGGCCTTGTGCTTGATTATTATAATGCGCGAAGGTCCCAGTTATGAAGCAGACAGTCTATGAAGATACCAGATTAAAAAACAGCAAGTCAATAAGTGAAAGAAGGTTAACAGAGGGGTAAGTAGGAAGGGAGAAAGACCTGAGGTGTTGGGCAAGAGTGAAGTATGAGAAGCTAGAGTGAGAGATTAGAAAAGGAGGTGATACAGCTAGAGTGGGCTAGAAGAGTTAGGAGATACAGTGAAATGGGAAAAGGTTAGAGTTAAGATAAAAACATGAAGACTTGCAGAGGATTCTAAGGTCTTGTACCACTTAGAATATCCTTGGGGCAATACTTGGAAAAAGAGGGCAGCTAGTGTGCATCGGGGGGGGGGAGCTAAGGCTGCTGGCTATCCTGGCAGGCTAGAGTACTACAAAACATCTATCAAGACTAAAACATAAGTTATTAAGGGTTCAGCTGCAGTTACACATACTTCCTTAGATTCCAGTTAGTAAAATGTCCAAAAAACAAAGGGGAATGAGGCAGCTGAGAAGCCTGCTTTAGTTGTTATTTTGCTGGAGCAATTAAGAGAGCTGAGTTTCGAAGGTAGGATTGAGATATCCTCGTGGGTTTACTCGCAGGGGTAACTCAGGGCAGAAAGCTATAAACAGGGTAGAGAGTTTAGAGAGAAAATAGTGTTAGATAAATTAAAATATGGCTTGTTTTAAGATAGTAATGAAATAATAGTAAAATGTAGCACATCAAAACAATTTCTAGCAGTTAGAAGCATTTGAAAAATGAACATTGCATTTCTATGCCAAGTAAGTTGGCCACCAAAGTACCACAGCTTAGTAGTCGGTGTAACACAGTACACATTAAAATGCAGTTGGTCTTACAAAAACGCCAAATTACTTTTAAAATATGACTACAATCAACTAGCACATGGCATTTGCTGATTGTTTGGATCGCAAAAGCTAATACATCTATGTAGTGCAGTAGTGCTTCCCGCCACAAATTAGCTATTAAATGCAGTCGTCACAAAACGCAAAAAGGAGATATTATAGCAGAGATCAAAAACGAAGCACCTTGTAATTACACTTAAATCAACCCGAGCCCTTGCTAGTGCAGAGAAATCAACCAATAAGACAGATAGGTAGAAATATAGTCAAAATATAGTCAGACTATCTCTAATCAATTAGAACCTTTTAGCAACTACCGGCAAATAGAGCACATAACTGACCTAAGGTAGATGTCTATACTCGCGTCTCTATTATAATGCAGCAGTTTAAAAAAAAAACAACCCGGGCCTTGTGCTTGATTATTATAATGCGCGAAGGTCCCAGTTATGAAGCAGACAGTCTGTGAAGATACCAGATTAAAAAACAGCAAGTCAATCAGTGAAAGAAGGTTAACAGAGGGGTAAGTAGGAAGGGAGAAAGACCTGAGGTGTTGGGCAAGAGTGAAGTATGAGAAGCTAGAGGGAGAGATTAGAAAAGGAGGTGATACAGCTAGAGTGGGCTAGAAGAGTTAGGAGATACAGTGAAATGGGAGAAGGTTAGAGTTAAGATAAAAACATGAAGACTTGCAGAGGATTCTAAGGTCTTGTACCACTTAGAATATCCTTGGGGCAATACTTGGAAAAAGAGGGCAGCTAGTGTGGATCGGGGGGGGGAGAGCTAAGGCTGCTGTCTATCCTGGCAGGCTAGAGTACTACAAAACATCTATCAAGACTAAAACATAAGTTATTAAGGGTTCAGCTGCAGTTACACATACTTCCTTAGATTCCAGTTAGTAAAATGTCCAAAAAACAAAGGGGAATGAGGCAGCTGAGAAGCCTGCTTTAGTTGTTATTTTGCTGGAGCAATTAAGAGAGCTGAGTTTCGAAGGTAGGTTTGAGGTATCCTCGTGGGTTTACTCGCAGGGGTAACTCAGGGCAGAAAGCTATAAACAGGGTAGAGAGTTTAGAGAGAAAATAGTGTTAGATAAATTAAAATATGGCTTGTTTTAAGATAGTAATGAAATAATAGTAAAATGTAGCACATCAAAACAATTTCTAGCAGTTAGAAGCATTTGAAAAATGAACATTGCATTTCTATGCCAAGTAAGTTGGCCACCAACGTACCACAGCTTAGTAGTCGGTGTAACACAGTACACATTAAAATGCAGTTGGTCTTACAAAAACGCCAAATTACTTTTAAAATATGATTACAATCAACTAGCACATGGCATTTGCTGATCGTTTGGATCGCAAAAGCTAATACATCTATGTAGTGCAGTAGTGCTTCCCGCCACAAATTAGCTGTTAAATGCAGTCGTCACAAAACGCAAAAAGGAGATATTATAGCAGAGATCAAAAACGAAGTACCTTGTAATTAAACTTAAATCAACCCGAGCCCTTGCTAGTGCAGAGAAATCAACCAATAACACAGATAGGTAGAAATATAGTCAAAATATTGTCAGACTATCTCTAATCAATTAGAACCTTTTAGCAATTACCAGCAAATAGAGCACATAACAGACTTAAGGTAGATGTCTATACTCGCGTCTCTATTATAATGCAGCAGTTTAAAAAAAAAACAACCCGGGCCTTGTGCTTGATTATTATAATGCGCGAAGGTCCCAGTTATGAAGCAGACAGTCTGTGAAGATACCAGATTAAAAAACAGCAAGTCAATCAGTGAAAGAAGGTTAACAGAGGGGTAAGTAGGAAGGGAGAAAGACCTGAGGTGTTGGGCAAGAGTGAAGTATGAGAAGCTAGAGGGAGAGATTAGAAAAGGAGGTGATACAGCTAGAGTGGGCTAGAAGAGTTAGGAGATACAGTGAAATGGGAGAAGGTTAGAGTTAAGATAAAAACATGAAGACTTGCAGAGGATTCTAAGGTCTTGTACCACTTAGAATATCCTTGGGGCAATACTTGGAAAGAGAGGGCAGCTAGTGTGGATCAGGGAGAGCTAAGGCTGCTGGCTATCCTGGCAGGCTAGAGTACTACAAAACATCTATCAAGACTAAAACATAAGTTATTAAGGGTTCAGCTGCAGTTACACATACTTCCTTAGATTCCAGTTAGTAAAATGTCCGAAAAACAAAGGGGAATGAGGCAGCTGAGAAGCCTGCTTTAGTTGTTATTTTGCTGGAGCAATTAAGAGAGCTGAGTTTCGAAGGTAGGATTGAGGTATCCTCGTGGGTTTACTACAGGGGTAACTCAGGGCAGAAAGCTATAAACAGGGTAGAGAGTTTAGAGAGAAAATAGTGTTAGATAAATTAAAATATGGCTTGTTTTAAGATAGTAATGAAATAATAGTAAAATGTAGCACATCAAAACAATTTCTAGCAGTTAGAAGCATTTGAAAAATGAACATTGCATTTCTATGCCAAGTAAGTTGGCCACCAAAGTACCACAGCTTAGTAGTCGGTGTAACACAGTACACATTAAACTGCAGTTGGTCTTACAAAAGCAAATTACTTTTAAAATATGATTACAATCAACTAGCACATGGCATTTGCTGATCGTTTGGATCATAAAGCTAATACATCTATGTAGTGCAGTAGTGCTTCCGCCACAAATTAGCTGTTAAATGCAGTCACAAAAGCAAAAGGAGATATTATAGCAGAGATCAAAAACGAAGCACCTTGTAATTACACTTAAATCAACCCGAGCCCTTGCTAGTGCAGAGAAATCAACCAATAACACAAATAGGTAGAAATATAGTCAAAATATAGTCAGACTATCTCTAATCAATTAGAACCTTTTAGCAATTACCGGCAAATAGAGCACATAACAGACCTAAGGTAGATGTCTATACTCGCGTCTCTATTATAATGCAGCAGTTTAAAAAAAAAACAACCCGGGCCTTGTGCTTGATTATTATAATGCGCGAAGGTCCCAGTTATGAAGCAGACAGTCTGTGAAGATACCAGATTAAAAAATAGCAAGTCAATCAGTGAAAGAAGATTAACAGAGGGGTAAGTAGGAAGGGAGAAAGACCTGAGGTGTTGGGCAAGAGTGAAGTATGAGAAGCTAGAGGGAGAGATTAGAAAAGGAGGTGATACAGCTAGAGTGGGCTAGAAGAGTTAGGAGATACAGTGAAATGGGAGAAGGTTAGAGTTAAGATAAAAACATGAAGACTTGCAGAGGATTCTAAGGTCTTGTACCACTTAGAATATCCTTGGGGCAATACTTGGAAAAAGAGGGCAGCTAGTGTGGATCGGGGGGGGGGGAGAGCTAAGGCTGCTGGCTATCCTGGCAGGCTAGAGTACTACAAAACATCTATCAAGACTAAAACATAAGTTATTAAGGGTTCAGCTGCAGTTACACATAATTCCTTAGATTCCAGTTAGTAAAATGTCCAAAAAACAAAGGGGAATGAGGCAGCTGAGAAGCCTACTTTAGTTGTTATTTTGCTGGAGCAATTAAGAGAGCTGAGTTTCGAAGGTAGGTTTGAGGTATCCTCGTGGGTTTACTCGCAGGGGTAACTCAGGGCAGAAAGCTATAAACAGGGTAGAGAGTTTAGAGAGAAAATAGTGTTAGAGAAATTAAAATATGGCTTGTTTTAAGATAGTAATGAAATAATAGTAAAATGTAGCACATCAAAACAATTTCTAGCAGTTAGAAGCATTTGAAAAATGAACATTGCATTTCTATGCCAAGTAAGTTGGCCACCAAAGTACCACAGCTTAGTAGTCGGTGTAACACAGTACACATTAAAATGCAGTTGGTCTTACAAAAACGCCAAATTACTTTTAAAATATGATTACAATCAACTAGCACATGGCATTTGCTGATCGTTTGGATCGCAAAAGCTAATACATCTATGTAGTGCAGTAGTGCTTCCCGCCACAAATTAGCTGTTAAATGCAGTCGTCACAAAACGCAAAAAGGAGATATTATAGCAGAGATCAAAAACGAAGCACCTTGTAATTACACTTAAATCAACCCGAGCCCTTGCTAGTGCAGAGCAATCAACCAATAACACAGATAGGTAGAAATATAGTCAAAATATAGTCAGAGTATCTCTAATCAATTAGAACCTTTTAGCAATTACCGGCAAATAGAGCACATAACAGACCTAAGGTAGATGTCTATACTCGCGTCTCTATTATAATGCAGCAGTTTAAAAAAAAAAAAACTGGGCCTTGTGCTTGATTATTATAATGCGCGAAGGTCCCAGTTATGAAGCAGACAGTCTGTGAAGATACCAGATTAAAAAACAGCAAACCGGACCATGCGCTTACTTATTACAGATGTGCGCAATGGTCCCAGTAACAAACAGACAGTCAATAAGGTACCAGAACTAATTACACAATCAATCGGACCTTGCGTTTAGTATTACAGGGCGCACAGGTCCCAACACGGAAGCAGAAAGCATTAGAAATACACAAAGCAATTAAGACGAGAAAGCACAATATGAGTAAGTAAAAACAGGTACAACTTACAGTGATAGTACTCGCACAGCCAGAGTGCACAGCAGCGGAGAAGGGCGAAGTTTAAAAATGGCGCCCAGAAGTTAGGGGAAGTTTTATCACTTCCAGTAGGAAGGGGAGGGACAGGAAGGGGAGTTAGCCGGAAGGGCTGTGAGGTAATAGCGAAAGGGAGGGGAAAAGAAGGAAATATCAAAGAAATTTAGACTGGAAGGTACAGTTAAGAGAGTTAATAACAAAGTTATAAATGGAATAGACAATTATCACAAGAGAATAGGGTATGTAAGAGTACGGTTAGAAAATGGAAATACACATAGTACATAGTACATAGTACATTTACTTATTGCATTTTCCATGAATAAATGTTTCCTTATGACCAGATTAAAGCTACCTCCAAAGGCTTCATGTTGTACTCTCTCCGTCCTTTGTACTGTTTATTCTAATGTCTTACATGTATACCTCTCAGCTGCTATGATTTAGACAAAGTTGTGTACTTTTTGCCCTCAAATTTAACTTAACTTTTTCTAGATTTACAGTTTCTTCATAAAATGCAGTATTTTAAACATTTTTCATAAAGTAAGCCTATACAAAAGATCACTTTCATTGATTGCAAGTTGTATACTATCAAGAATGAAGTCCATCTGTTCTGAAAAAAAAGTATCCCTCTTTCAGATCCACAACTATAATTTTTGAAGATCAGGGCTATGATTGTTAATGCTTGGATGTTGTGAGCTCTGCTCACATACCCTGTTTTTATTTTGTACACTTAAATTGTAAACATTTTGTTCTTCTGGTCCCAAGTGAACAAAGCCCCATCCTGCACAACCTTTCCTCATATTGTGTTCCCTTCAGTCCTTTAAAACTCATTCCCTCCTGTACAGCTCTTTTGAGTATGAACCTTTAATTACCAGTGGGTGTGGCTTTAAAAAATTGAAGTCATCACCTTACAGGTCTAACAAATACTTATTGACAGTGATCAAATATCATTACAATTACATTTGCCATCATGAAAGCTTCAAGATAAAATATTCTGATACCTTGTATGTAGATTGGTTTTGAAATTGTTAATGCAGTTATGAACAAGCAATATTTGATGTCTAGAGGTGCAGTAGGAGGTAACTGCAGAGACGCCTGGAGGTGCACTCGGCTGTAATGAGCATGCTGATAGCCTTCCTCTGCACACTCTCCACTAGTTTACTGCCTCTTTTTCTGTAGGCTATAAAGATCTTCTTCTTCCTTCAGCTTTTCCCAGTTAGGGGTCACCACAGCGGAACTCTGGTCCACTAATGATTGGCAGTAGATTTTTACGGGTGCTGAGGTGCCAGCTCGACGCCCAACCTTCAGCGAAGGCACGCCCATTCTACGCATGTCTTTCGAACGCCACTCAACCATGGGGAGGACATGCAGACTCCACACAGAAGGAACTCCAGCCAAGAATCGAACGGGAGAACCTCTTGCTGTGAGGCAACAACACTACCGCTGCACCACCGCAGCTTCCTCTGTAGGCTATAAAGATATGGGCAGAATATTCCTGCTGTATTCTCACCAACACATTGCACACTCACATCATCTCCCTGCTTCTCAAGTCCATTGTTTGTTGTTTGTTTCATTTTGCTTAACTGTTTAAATGAAATGACCCAGAAGTCACTTTTTTCTTCTATGACCTTGACCCAAAGCATGAGGTATTATACAAAGTGATAGCAGCCAATATTAAGGTACTTAGGATTATTTACATTACGCCTGTCAGCTGCAAGACATTATGTATGGCATGGGTGGGCAGTGTCAAGATACTGTGCCGAATGCATTATCTACCTATGGCTAACAGCTGCAGCAACACTGAGAAAAGAGGACAGACTCTGAAAAAACAAACAAGATTATAGGCAGAAAGCAGTGCATCAGTTCAGTAGTAAAATACAGGCTAATATTTCTAATAGCATTTGACATGGCAAGCTAAACTATCTACTGCAGCTAATGTATCTACAACTAATCAAACTAACAATGAGCAAAACGCAACCTTAACAAATCTAAATTATCTGTCTGCTACAGCTAATGTACTTTCAAGTAGAATGCTCTACACACATATTCAGAAAAGGCTCACAGTTTCATGTTAACACAAATCTACAGCCAGAAAGGCGTCAACGCGTTTAACAATGTCACCCAAGCAGAAATAGGAGTAAAGTACTTGCTGGGATCAGAGGATTATTACTACAAACTCTGGGTATAAATTTATAGATACCCACCCAGTCATCATTTTTTAAGGTTGCCATGGAGTTGCTGTGTTTGATGTGGATAAGAAGTCATTTCTACAGGTTGTAGAAACACTGATTTAAGAACCTATTGTGCCGGCATGTCTTGTTAATCATAATAAAGGTTAAAGTCTTTAGGTGGGGGTGGATGTTACACTGTTGTTTTATGAAAGGTCTTTCATTACTCAATAACCTAAACAGAGGTCACTCCTCTTGAGTCTATACAAGATAGAGCAGAGAAAAATTTAATCTTTCAAGTAAGCTTATATTACCTAAACCATAGATTTTTTTTTCAGTTAAGAATCTTTGGAGGTCTTTCAAGTTGATCTATGGGCCTAGATAGGTATTTCTCAAAGGATGTACTATATTTGAATATAAGTCTAATTAGGGAGAAATATAGTGGAAATAAAACCTCTTTAGACCTGGATGAGATACACAGCCAGCCTTGTGCAAGACAGAAATACTTTCTCAGCACAACTTACATGTGGTGGTAAAAGGGAGTTCATTATCACCATAGGTTCCCAATTGTCTGATTACTGTATTGGATTTGGTGGTACCAGTCATGTAGTGAGAGGACTGAATGGTGGCTTTTTCAAATGGCAACTGTGCTGCATTTTGTGGCATTTATAAAAAGTCATTGGCAAACACACCAGATGCTTTTGTGATCATGGACCTGCTTAATAATCTGAATATTGGAAGTGGATTTGGCAGCTCCACCCAGAGAAAGTTTCCAAGCAATCTTACGGTGTTACTGCTCAATGTTAGGAGTCTAAACAAAAAAAAATCCACACCCTTCAAACCCCCCTCACTTTGGAGAATGTAGACATACATGCCATGACTGAAACTTGGTTTAAAGCTATAGAAAGTATTCTAGCAAAACAAGGCTACATAGCCTTCCACACATTTAAACCAATAATAGCACAGACTGGGCCAAATGTGAAGGTGTCTCAATCTATGTTAGCAACAGACATACATCCAGGTTGGTTAATCAGGATGATACCATGGAGCCATCCTCATACAAGTCATCATAGATAAGGTCCCTCACCATATCATGCTTAGCTACAGGTCACCATCTATGCCCCTAGATTCTCACGACTCTTACCTAGACCTACTGGAGGCACTCACCATCCATCCAAACAGGGAATTCATGGATGACTTTAATTACCCCTTTATAGACTGGGAAACTTGCACTGCCTCAAACTCACAGGCACAAGGCTTCTTGTATTTATTAACACAGACACCGTGGAATAGATAGTGCATGCTCGAACCAGAGGATCAGACATACTGGATCTGGTACTTACCAACATCAGAGAACATTTCACACCCTCCTTCCTCCATTTAATGGCCTCATAAGTGAGGTGGAATCATAAAGCTGTCTCCTTTGAAGTAAAACTCATCATGAAGAGCAACTCCATTAAAGCCAACTGCTTTCTTGGACATCAAAACAAAAAACTAAGAGGTCTAATTAAGTCCAACAATGCCACTTAGGAGGTTAAGATAGTCTTGCAGGCTAAAGACAATCACAAGGCCTTCTGCAGCTCTGGAACTTTAAAGGTGACACACAAAGCAGTGTGCTGAACTGGTGATGAACAGTACTCAGGTGCACCACCTACATGGGTCCTGACAACATCTCCAGTTGCCTTCTGAACAGTCTAAAACATGACCTATCAGCACTCTTCAACTACAGCCCTGAAACAGGCTACATTAGGCATTCAATACAAAATACACCTAAGAGTTGATCCAGTAGTAAGGGATCTGGGAACATATGTTGACAACAATCTGGCCTTTGAACAACATGTAGTTAGTAAGAAAAAGAAAATCATTCTGCACAACAACTTTATATGTATGACACATCCAGGTCCAGCAAAGGTTATAGTACACTGGCCCTTGGCTTGGCCCTTATCAGACCTATCATTGAATACAATGCTCCCTTTGGCATACATCTAACTAGACACCTGCAACAGTTTGAAGGTTCACAAAGGTTTCTCACCAGGAGAATTCAGGACATAACCCTGTGTTACACTGATCACTTAAAGACACTGGGATCTTTGCCTAGTTTACATGGCTTTCTCAGACCCAGCCCTATGGGTCTGTTGTACATATGCAAAGCAAACAGCACCAAAACAGAATGTGCTGGAGAGACAGATATGTGTCTCAAAGGATCCCCTCAGTACAGTATAGGCTCCCCATTCACGTAAAACAGAGTTCATCCCTGACTCTATTAACATAAAACCTTGAAATTTGGATGGGAAATCATAACTTTACTCTTGGTCTGGCACCCATGTCCCTTATGGACACAGGATGTCAATTAGAAAAGTTTTATCCAAATTAACAGATTCTCTGATATCTCTGAAAGGTAGATTTCCATATAGGTCAATGCAGATCTGGAGATGGGAGCTGGTAGAACATTTACATGTTACCCCTATCCATAAGGGACTAGGATGCCAAACCAGGGTGAATATGTGGTTTCTCATCCATTCTTCCAGATTACTTTTGAATTGAGTAAGGGAAGCACTTTGGTTTATGTGGAAAGGAAGACAATTTCAAGGAAGTGATATTCACTATGATACTTATCTCTCCCTCCAACACATTCTATTTATGTTGTAGAAGAGATTAAGATCTATTAGATGTGCAGTACATCTGATAGAGCAGGTTCTGTTAAGGCTCAGTATGTGAGGCAGATATTGCCTATCAATAGCCTGTGTCATATCGAGAAGAGGAACAAGGCTTTCAGATGGTCAATCTATTTTTTTATGATTTAGGCCCTTGATTTTTGTGGTGAAAATGAACTGTGGTCATTCATGTTGTGTTAAGTATTTGGATGGGTACATGCCAAAGTGGGCATTATAGTCAATGATCAGCTTAATAACTGCCAAATACAGTGGACTGATCACATTCCTGGACCTAGATGCCATACCCTTACTGATAAGCTACACAATGAAAAAGGACTTTCATAGAGTAATGGATAGAGGTTGATTGAAGGACAGGTTGTTGTCCACATAGGTTGCAAGGTCTATGCCTACTGGATCAATCTTCATAGGTGTCTCATCAATGTGGTAGTTAGAAGGTACATCATGTTTGCCAAAGGAGAGTATTTTACAGGGGGAGTAAAGTTAGAACTAAATTTATCTTCTAGTTTATCTTCTAGTAGATGGGCTATGTCCTTAGGTTCTGAGTATGCAATATCGTTTACTATTAGCTCTGTGCAGTGCTGGGCAATATTTCTGAAGTTTTTAACAAAGTTAAATAAGGTCTAATGGTTGTATTTTGCCCAGGTGACTATTTTTACCTCATATCTAACATTGGTTGACTTGATTGGGGACTGAAGTTCCTTGTGAACTTTATCAAGAGCATTTTTGCTGTTTTGTGAGTTACATTTATTATTGTATGCAATGAGTTTTTTTCTTTTATTCTAGAGCCTGTATGTATTCTACCTATGTTCCAAATTTCAGCTGTACACCACAAATCTATTAATTACCTTCATTTTTAAATTAATATTTTCTTGTTCATTCTCGCCACTGTAACTGTTGATGTGCTGCATACAACTGTAAAAACATGTCTATTGTAATTTGTGTGCATACTTATCATGTCTAAATATCTAAATGTATCTGTAATTTTTCTATGTGGAGCTTTTCTCCCCAGACCTCTGCTGAAAAAGGGCCTTTTTGGCTCAGTCAGACACCCCCGGTTAACAAATGTAAAATAAATAAAATAAATAAATAAATACATAAATGTTTAGGTTGTACCACAGAGGTTTATATTTAAATTTGACATTGTATTTAGTTTGGATGAGTAAGATGCATCTATTCAGTTATTCACATGTGCATATAATTTGGTGGTAAAGTATTCCACATATGCAGTGGGGTCATCAGGTTGGGGAGGAATGTTGAATTTAGCTAGGTCATTGCTCAGTTTTAGTAGATTAGTCTTTGCATGATCTCTGGATATTGAGATATTTGAAGATGCTTCTAGCTTCAGTCTTATGGGGAATGTGACTGATTTATGGTCTAGTTTGACTAGGGATAAAGTTACAACTGGTGGAGAACACAGCTGGCTTATATTGGTGGGGGTACCAAGTCCAGGATTTTGTCTCCCATAGTTGGGATGCAGACAAACTGGCCCAGCAAGTTTGTATTTATAAAGTCCAGAAATCCCTGGACATACTTATTAGGGGATGGTTAAGTCACCCAGTTGACGGAGGGGTAGTTAAAGTTCTTCAGAGAACGGTTTGGCCTACTGCATAATGACTCCATACTGATCAGGTAGGAAGTATAGAAAGGGATCCTGTAGTCAGCTATGATGTGATAAGGGGTTTTATTAATGGTAAGTTGGATATAGAGCAGTTCCAGGTCATTATCCTCTCTGATGAGGCTGGAGAAGAAATTTTGTTTAACAAATATAAAGACACTGCTGCTTTCAGTTTTAAAACCCTGCACTAACAGTTGGCTCCCAATGGTCTTAAACCACACCTCCATGACAATGCATATATTGGTGCACTCCAGTCATCTAGGAAGTTTGTAACCCTGCCAAAGAAATAACCAAACTGAGCAGACAAAATCTGCCTTTTATAAGTCAAAATTGGTTTTGGTCAAGGGTGTGAAGGTCTCCTATGTTATTGTCAATTTCTTCAGCAAACATGTTCCATACCCTTACAGACAATACTAGTGAGACCAATATGTCTCTAATTACTGGGGTCAGTCATGGCTCTGCCCTTGGGCAGTGGCATTACTATGGCTATTCTCCATGCTTCTGAGGTACAGCCTGCAGAGAAATTCAGGCTGAAGAAGTTTAGGAGGGGATTGGGTTAAGTGATTATTAACTCTTACCACAAACAACCTGGAATGTTATCAGAACCCATGGAATGAGCATTTTTGTTCTTTAAAAAGGGCTGATAGAGACTGTTCGAATTTGATGTTCAGAGGCACCAAATGGAGGGGGTTCATTGGGATATAGGATGAGTATGAAATTAGTACTAAATTTTTTGCAAGGATAATTATAACAGCTTCATGTTCAGTGTAAAACATGCCATTAGAAATAAGTTTGGTAAATTCCTAGGAGTGACTTGTGTTTCCTTGATATAACTGAAGAGGGCATCAAGGTTACCTTTCGTACTGATGGCTACTTTGAGTTCATCAATGGCTTTGCTGTCTTTTATGGCATGTTTAAAGGTTTTACTCACTAATTTTAGATCGATCTATACTGAGGAAGTGGAGGTTTCTTATAAAAAGCTAGAAGCTTTATCTTTTTATTGTAAAGTTTGTTGATGTTAAAATTTCACCATATGGGCTTATGTTTGAGCACATCACAATATTTTTGGTAATAGGAATAACCTCTTCAATATATCTGTCCTTAAGGAAGAATACTTCAGAGAAGTATATAGTCACATGTGGAACTTGGTAGTTTGGAGGACTGTGCTAATTATACTTGTCAAGAAAATTGGTAAGTAGTAAGGGGTTGTTTTTTGATAAATCACAAAATAAAGTATGATTTCTTTGGATATCAAGAACTGTTTTTACTGCTAAGTTGTCAGATCTAACTAGTAAGACAGTGACATTAGATGTGTACCAAGAAGAGCAGTTGGACAAGAATGTAGATGTTATCTCTGCTGTTGGAACTCCAAAAAAGAATAAACTGGTAAAATAACAAAAAAGCAAACAGGCTGTAAGTACTCCAAACCACACTATTTAATGTGAGCGGTTTTGTCAGAGACAATGCTCCAACTTCATCAGACAAAAGAAAAGACAACAATTAACCACTTTATATACTTACAAGTGGATGCAATTAAACCAATCACAAGTTAATCATCAGTGAATTACATTCACTAATTCATGTAGGGTTATGAAAACATCTAACTCCATTATGGCAAAAGTAAACAATTCCACTAATACAAGATATCTTCTCCATTTACAATGTGTATACTTAAACCATATGCAAAACATATCAGAAAACTATACATACATACATATAATAAAAATATACGTTAAAAATTAAAAATTATCAAGGTATAATACCCTTTCAGCTAAAATACTAGGGGAACTACACACATAGTTGATACAAGTATGAGTAATTATAAAGTAAAAATTAAATGATTTTTTACTTGATTATTCCTATATTTAAAAATGTAACTTATGAACATGAATATATATATATATATATGTATATATATATGTATATATATATATATATATATATATATGTGTGTGTGTGTGAATAAGAGACCAAAAAACATGGTCCAGTAGACAAGTATGTATAAATGCAACCTTAATGTAAATATTTCACTGACTGCAGGTAGGCAAACAAAGGCCAGTGTGACACTTACTATAGAAAGGCATACAATATATACTTAAACGCTTAGTTAGAAAAACTGAAGTGCTGGTCTACAAGCTATAGGCGCTACCTAGCAAGTGCTTTAAGCTTTAAAAGGCATTTGATTGATACATATTCGTTAAGGCCAGGAGGTATGTGGGTCAATGTGCGTACTTGCCACATAAGTTCACATTCCTCAAGTTTAAGTTCCCATGGACCTCCTCGTATATTATGTTTTAACTGTTGTATTGCTGCAAACATGAACTTGTGAGTGGGGTAATCTAAAATGTGTTTTGCCAAAGCATTTGTAGTAATCTGTTCGTGTATGCTGTACTGATGTTCGTATATCCTTTGTTTTATTTTTCTTTTGGTTTTGCCAATGTAGTATGATGTGCACCCCTCACACAAGGCTACATAGACTACCCCTTTGGATTCACAGTTAAATTTGCCTTCTATATTGTATGTTCTGTCCCTGATACAAAGTTTGTTGCCCGTTTTAATAAATTTACACTGAGGGCAACTACCACATTTTGCCATACCAAGACTACCCTTACATATTTTTCTCCTTATACATCCCTTATACTCAAACCAGAAAGACAACGTACTACTGTCTGGTGAGAAGAGCATCAGTGTGCCTGACAACAGACTCACCATTAACATGGACTTTTTGATTCACTGGCGGACTTTGTGGATTTTGGGGTACTGGCTTGCAGTCTTGATGATTCACAGTAAAACGTGCAAGTTCTGACTAAAAATCTTAGTTTTTCCATAGATTAATGAAGTTTGTTAAATGAGTGACTGGGAGACATAGGCCGTGATTTTTTTCACCAGCTCAGCCTATGTTAGGTTAATGTTATGCTGCCCTGTTATTTCCTTGCTTTCTTCAGTTCACAATGGACTGAATTCTCCCTACTTTGTTTTACAGCATTAAGGAGAAAGAGTTCAACAGGGAAACCAATCTGAATAGAGCTGATAGACCTTCCAGGTTAGGAGGTATGTATAATATATCCATAGTTGCACTGTGCAATTGTAGTTCTATTCATAATATATGTGTATTATTGGTTGTATTTTGTCTCTATCTGTTTCTTTCTTCATACTTCTAGAACTAGCTATGGATGAGGTTGAAGAATAGTGGCAGGTAGCTGGGTCTAGGCCAGATGACCCAATATAGTATTAGGTAACCAGAAGTCTCAAGACCTGTCTCTTAGGTCCCTTAGCAGGAGACATAAGTCACCTTAATGAAGGCAACCTTGAGGGCTCACTAGTGGCCTCCATGACCACCACTCAGCAAGGGAATGGAGGGTCTTCTTCTTAGTGTGCCCAGAACATGTTCCCTGTGGTCACCTGGTATCAGATATAGAGGTTGTTTATGTCCCAGGTGCACTGGCAGTTGCAGTACCACATTAGTATCAAAGAGCATCTCCTGTTGCAGCTAGTAGAGTTGTGTGACCAGCCAGCCCAGACCACTGGACCACCAGAAGCAGATTCTGCCATGAAGTCAGCCATGGAAGTGACTAATGTAGGGATGGGCTGTTCTCTGGGACAGTCAGGCAGGCCTCCTGTACCCCAATGTATCCCCCTATCCCAGTACTCCTCTGTCTCATGTATCTTGCCCTTTACCCTGAATGTTGTCCAGATGTCCCATTCACCAGCTGTCTTCCCTCTGCACACTGTATGTGCCCATACCACCCCATGTCAGCCAACATTTGTGTTTTATGCTTGTTTTTCTACCCCTTTTACCTTTCCTACACTATCTATCCTCCTAGCACAAGCTCCTTTTTACCTTCTACATCTACCCTTTTTTATCAAATACATAAAAGTTATGTTAGTCTGCCCCAAACGTTGTCCATTTTTCCTCCCCAGCTATTATTCCTGATGGTTAACCTTGTTTGTTTTCCTCAGGTTGCTGTTTTCCCTTTTCTACTTTTACTGTCCCTCCCTAATTACAAAGATAAACTGTGTTGTCATTTTGCTGACCCACTGTGGGCAACTGACAGCACCTGAGTTGTTGCTCGCATGTGCTAACATAACCACAACAAGCCACCTTAATGCTCTGGTCATGTTGGTCACGTAAATGATAGTGGTGTAACTCCTAAACTATGGTTTGCTAGCATGACTACTGCCAGTAGTGCAGGTGCAGTCACTTGTATATAGCCTTTTCTCAGACTAATGGTACTATGTAAGCCCTACTATGTAGCTAACAGCAGTTCTGTGGGGACTTGATATTTTGCACTGGCAAAGCAAATGTTTCTGAATACTCCCAGTGATAATATTGTTGGTGCTACAAACACTGAAAATACACAAAATTATTACAGAAAACAGTGACTGTTACAGTTTGACAGTAGCAGCAATGTAGATAAGAGGGAACAGGCTCCATACCCATGTGAAGCAGAGGTCCTATCTAATCCAATTCAAGTGTAACTTGGACAATTGGATAGGGAACAAGAAATTCATCCAGGTTTGGTAACTATATCTCTAATAGACACAGGCAGCCTGTAAGTAGTCCATCTCCCAGGACCTGGCTTGTCATAAATGTTTTATCTCCCAAGCCCCTGATCACAATTATCAAGGGTACTAGCACTTGTTAGAGATTTGGGATGCATGTTAGGCTTAAAAAGGTCCTTGTGGTTATTCGCCTAGTAAACACCAATGAACCTAAGTCACTAAAAATAATCACATCATGACCTAGGAGCTAGAATGTAAGAGAATAGAGACAGAAAAGCAAATTGCAGAAGCAGAGAGATAATATTACACTAAAATTAGATATGAAGGAATAAAAGTCTCTGTAGACATTAAAAAGATAAGTTCTGATAATGAATGAAATTAGTAGGGTGAAAGTGAATGAGTCAAAGAATAGTGACAGATGTTAGAAATACATATAGTTACTGTTATGGCCCTGTGAACTACCATACCACCACAGGGAAGAGTGAAAACCCTCTGTTAAGGGCTCTTAGTTGTACTCTCTGCATTTCATTTCCCACTGTACTTTTATATGAGTGGCTGAAGGACTGATTAACGTGATTTCATAAGACTTCAATGACATTAGAATAACTGGATGTTTTACGTCATCATATCCTGTTGATCAGTAGCGTGAAAGTGAAATAAACCAAAGGAAAAGATTAATACAAACATCAATCTAGACACTTCAAGGAGAATTTTGTACAGAAATTTATGATAAAAGTAGTACAAAGATGAGGCACCTTACACTGGAAGCACATTATGTAAGAGCTGAAAAGCAGAATACAGAAAGCTTGCTCTGAGAGAGTGGGTCTAGCATACAAGTAAGGTGTCAGAGGAAGAACTGCAGCACATCTTGTATTGGAGGGGGCACTCAGCTGGCTGCATTAAAAGCTGAACCGTAAGTGGCAACTATGACACAGCAAATTATTTGTCAAGGGGCATTTAACTGAAAAATTCAGCGAGAGCAAGGATAGGAGGAAGAGCTATATGTGATAAGGCTGCCTACCTGTAGCATTATGGATTAAAAAGGCTTCTGTTATGGCAGCAAATGATATGTGGAAAGAGACTAAACGAAAGATAATATAAAAACTGAGAAGCTGGAAGCTGTTGTTTATGGATACGGATGGCAAGATACAAGCAGTGAAGATGTCATAGTCCCTTTATTTTTTTATAAAAGATCAAGCACTTTTTGTCAACTAAAGGAGAAGATGTGGACAATATTTATGAAAGAGCTGATGGAATTTATTTGTGAGGGGAAAAGGGTAAGGGTCAAGTGAAATAAAATGATTCTTCCAATAGAACTATCCTTCCACTAGAACTAGCTGGTTTAGTATTACCTGATTTGAAGGGATATTTTAGATCTACATAGTTAAGGCTCATATACTTAAAACAAGCAGAAAGTTACTATTCATCATGGAAAGGGATGATGATGAAATGGGAGAAATTCAAGAAAGGAGATATTGGGATTTTGAATGCAAATCCTTAAGGAGAATAACAACAACTGTATGGAATATTATATTCATAAAGTATGAGAAAGTATTCTAAGAACTAAGCCAACACTAGAATGGAGAAAGGAGATTTTGCCAATAGGAATGATTGCAATTAGGGGTACAGAGAATAGGCAAGAGGAGACTGGAATTTGTTGGAGAAAACTGGCAAAGGAACCAAGGTATTGGGAGCAAAATACCAAAGAGGGAAAGGTAACAGAATGGGAAGAGGCCAAGAAGACATTCAGACTACAGGCTAGATAATACTGATTTCCCTGTCAAAGAGTGATATCAGAAAGGGATAGTGGAATATTAATTGAAATACTTGCTCTGGTAAAGTTTTTATTTGAACCTATAAGAGAAACTGATGTTAAAAAGGAGTAATTAGTAGGGCATATAAAGTATTGCACAATAACCGTAGGAATCAACCAGAGGATGTTAGAAAAGATTGGGAAGAGAGACTGGATAAGCAATTCACAAGGAAACAATGGGAGGACATGTGTATTGCTCCCCAGTATGCAACAAAGTCTAGAAGATTTAGGATTTTTGTTTGGAAGTGTTTGCAATAGAATTGTTTATACCCCGAGCAGATTCTAGAGAATTTTTCTTCAGGTAGATAGTAAATGTTGGCAATGTGATGCGGAAGAAAGATGAAGTGTAATGAGTTGGCAGACTTTAAAAATGAGTTACAGAGCACTCAATCAAAAATATTGGGTGAGCAAATGGGGGTAACAAAGGAAATGATTCTTCTGAACTGGGACACAGGGTCTTAATTTCCTAGACATAGTAAGGCCTTGTTAAGGTAATTCTGGTGGCTGCTAAAAATCAGTTACTAGAAAATGGAAATCAAAGTCTAAACCAGCTGAATTTGAAGTATTGAATATTGTAATAGAAATAAAAGAACTAAAAGTGGGACATGTAGAAAAGGGTAGGAGTAAATTACTTAGAAAAAAATGGAAATTGTGAGAAGGATCCATGTAGAATAACGTTTTGGAGGAGGAGTGAGGTTTAAGGGAAGAAAGAAATTGAGCAATTTATGTAATGTTGGATTGATGATAGTTATACAAAAGAACATGTGATGTATAATATTTGTAACTGGGAACAAGTTGATATGGTTTGATTTCTTTTATATAAGTATATGTTTGCCTATGTCTTAAGTGATAATTCAATAAAGGTGTTATTAAAAAAAGACTTCCTACCTGTAGCATTCACAAATGGTGTGGCTACCAGAAGGCTGCAAAAGTTTATTTTTGAAGCCAAACAGATTGTTTTGGTTCCTGACCTCAGGATGAAGAGCATTCCTGGTGGTAGCAGTACAAGCTGCAGCTGTTCTATTATCCACTCTGAGATGTATTTTGGGATGGGAACCTTAGATTGTGAGTTAAGGGAATAGACTTTAGTGATGCAGCACCTGTGGGGCAGCAAAAATGAAATCGTGAATGTCAGTATGGTAATACCAGTGTTAGTTCTATGATTAGCTGGAAGACCTTCTTCTCATTTACTCTTTGGAAAATGATATGGTGGTGTTCAGAATGAAGGAGAGAAGCAGGAACTGATAATGCTTGCAGCACTGACTAATCACTGATGGATGACAGAAAGGGCAAACTGTGGCATGCATACACCCTTCCTTAGAGCACCTCTTGCTTCTCAGTTCTGTTAAAAAGGGCAGCTAGTTAGACATTTTCACATTTAGACAATAAATGTACTGGAAGAACATAGTATCTAGCCTAATGCCAGGATAGAAACAAGTCAGTGACATCTTGGATAATGACATGATGACAATACACATCAGGCATTACTGAAATTAGTTTTATGGGGAAGCAAACATCATAGTTTCTGCTTTATTGAGACTGAGAACAAGCTATATGAAGGAAAAGTTGTCCTTCATTTTAAAAAATAATTTTGAAGTAATTCTTTGTTTACTGTAGATGGGTGGGAGGATGCACTTCTGACTAATCCTTGTATCATCTGCATACAAAGTTAGTCCCAGATCAGGAAAAACAGAAAAGGCAAACCTGATAAAAAGAGTGAACAAGTGGGACTGTATGCCATAGCCTGGGAGAGTGTTCAATATGTTTTTAAAGTATAGCCAAACAATCATCTTATGGTGTACTGATGAGGTCAAAAAAGGCTAAAACATTGATTGTATGCAGCATGTGGGGTTTGGCTTATTTGCCTGTATGTAGCCATAAAGACGTAAAAAATAAAAAGCTATGGGCATTCAGAAGATGTGCAGCTGAAACATAAAGGTAGAAAGATAGTTTTGAGTGTTGGGGCTTGCCCCGATGGCAGAGGGTTCTGGGGGCTGGGCAATCTGTCATAAAAAATATTACATTGTCACCATGTGTATCCCTGATTTGGGTCCGCTATGACTAATTGTGTCTTGTTTAATCAACAAGCAAGTATTTGAACAACAAAGTGTTTGGCAACTTAGGTTCATAGGTTCATAGGTTCATAGGTAGGTACTAGGCTATTGGCCCTGGGCCTATATAAGCCTAGCCAAAAAGGTACCCTGGCTTTCACCACCCAGGAAAATTATTTCTCTGTGCCACTGTCGAGCAGAGCCACATAAGTGATCCCCGGGGTGAATTTCCTATTTCTATCCAATCGTCAAGATTTGTCTTGAAAAGTGCTAATGAGGAGCTTTGTTTGATATAGATAGGTAGTTTGTTCCAGAATATGGGACGTCTCTGGGACAGGAATCTATCCCTCCAGCATGTTCTGTTTGTTGTGGTGACAAAATTTAGGTCCCTGGAGCATGTAGCTCGGAGGGATTGGGATTTCTTTAAGTGGAGCATGTCCAACAGCTAAGAACCACAAATGGGAATTAAATCTAGAACTCAACAGAAAATGCCAGCAAGAGCCAGGTGTCAATTTAAATAATTTATTTTTGCTTATCTCAATGAGTGCTTTTCTCCAAGTTAATGACAAATAATGGACTTCATCAGAACAAAATGAAACCACTTACATAGTTTGCATTAAATAACCTTTCACACTCACATAACACAAAAAGCACCAATTAAAATTTGTTACAAATCCTTATATACAAACTTTCAGACTAATGCTGATACTATAAAACATGAAACTGTGTCAAATTGTTCAATAAAACCATTGTTTTTGTATATAAAAACTATCTTAATACAAACTAAGCTTCTGTTGTATTTCATATTTTATTTAACGTATAATCATAATTTTAAATTTCATATACTGAAAAAAAATGTTTTAAAATTTAGCCATGCACATTTTTAAAACACTAACAACATAAATTGCATCATTCAAACCTACAGGGGTACAAGCATTTAATCCCAACTGCCATATCAGTTCACAGAATACTGTTACAGTTTCCTAATATTTCCCCCATATCTTTATTAGTTTTTTCCTATTAATGGAATCATAAAAAAGCTTATATTAAATTTCCACTCTCAGTGGTATGCTTATATAAGACATTGGTGTTACATTTTTGTGGTGATATATATATATATATATATATATATATATATATATATATATATATTTATTTATTCACATTTGTTAACTGGGTTAGTCCAACTGGGATTTTGTCCCATTTTCAGTGGAGACCCGAGGAGAAAAGCTCCAGATAGTACAATAAAACATTACAGTAATAGACAAGCACAGCAAACAATAGAAATAAAACTAGCATTACAGTAGTAAACAATAGAAAACAACACTAACAACAGTTAAATGACAGCAAATTTTTTTTCAAAGAAAATACTATGTAACTGTACTATATATATATATATATATATATATATATATATGCTAATATATATATATATATATATATATATATATATATATTATATATATGCTAATAAATGATTTTGCACAAATATCTAGTGATACAAATTATTCCTGATGATGCAAATGAACCATCTGCTGTCAAAAAAAGCCAGTATTTTAACTCAAAACATATAAAACCTTAGGAAGTCAATAGTACAAACCAGCAGCACTCCCAATATCACAAAACATAATAAAGTTTTTTTTTACATGGGGGTCAGCGCTCTTGCACTCCCCATCATGGGGCCAAGCCCCAACAATAGCAACTCTCTATATAAATCAATTCTGAGATCACATGCAAACCCAGGGAAGAGGGGGAAAGTGAAGAAAGATCAATCAAAATCTTCACGATCTTATCAGAATCTACCCACTGTGAAAAGATGGTAGTGATCTTTTAGGTTCAACATTCTGCGCATTGATAAACTATCTGGTGGCACACAGTAGAGCTCCCTGCTCTTGTGACTAGTAACTTCTGAAGTTATTATATGTTTTAGGTTTAAATAATTGAGTATTGATTAAACAAGATATGGTTATTCATAGTAGATTCCATTCCTATTTATCTAACATGAAACAACCCTGCAGTTAGAATAATTAAGCAGCATGTATATGATGGGTGTAGGGAGGCAATGGAAGCCATAATGCAGTCTACCGGTATGATTAATTGTGTGTCCCATGTATGTATAAGGTTTCAGTTTTTGTGTTTTGTGTTTTTATTTGTAGGTCTATCTATTATCCATCTTTGATATACTAAACATGTCACAGGATAGTTGAGTGCTACTCAGAACATTGAATTAAAATGATTGTGAACATCTGGTCACACTGGCCAGACTCAGAGAAGAGCATTAAGGTGAACCTTTTATTTCCTCACTTTCATTCTTTTCTCCAAATTTGTGTGATCTTAGAGTTGTTACGGAGAGCTTGGCTTTCAAAATGTGTTGCACTCAGACACCATGATGCACCACGTGGTCTAGTGTGGGATTGGGGGTGCATCTCACAACAGGGCTTCCTGTAGTGCCAGCTCCAACTGCAAGGTGTACAGGACAATAGCAAAGACATGCAGCCACACAGCAGTATCTGTAGTCCGCAGTGGAAGGGTTTTACAGCATTCAGTGTGCAGCTGCACTGGGTGGGGGTATGCAGGTATTACAGGGATAATTCTGCCCCTTTGCTGGGTATAATGCTTAATCTGTACTGGAATGTAGTGTTCCCACATAAAATGAAATAAGCCTCAGATGAAAAGTCATCACAGACAATGGTATACATGTTGGGAATGCTCCAGTTGTGGAGGTAGCTAAGGGCTAGCAGCCTCTGGATATGCAGAGCAAACATGGGATCCCATATAATGTGTACAGGGGGACTTGTACTTTTGCATAAAAAAAAACTATGAGAGCTTTACATTGTTGATTCCACAAGATGCAATTACTCCTACTGGACCCTCCTATACCTAATGGATGTAAGAAATAGTAGGGCTACTATAATGGTGTCTATGCCTGCAGCAGTATCTCTCAAACTTTAAGCACAACAAATCTGGATAAAGCCAAAAATATGGGGAGACAAAGGCCCAAAAGCACATATTTTTTTTAAAATATTGCTTTTATAGACTTGTAAAGTTGTTAAAATAAAAGGTTTTATGTTAACATGCATTTTTCTGAAGGATATGAAGTCTGAAACTCAAATGTTTGTCATTATTTAGTGAATTCAGTCCTTACTGATTTGCCAAAAAACACAACTTTTATGGGAAACAGACAAAAACATGAGGAAAAAATCTGGGCATTCTGCAAAATCTGGATAGTTGGGAGGTATGCCTACATCCCTGTGACAAGCACGTCACTGCTGACAGTGAGTGATGCTATATCTAGGTCACAGAGAAGAGGGCCCTTTAGGATTGCAGTACTAGGACACACCTAGAATTATGTACCTGTCCAAGACTGAAGCCTATGCAAAGCAAGATGTCCCAGGAAGGGAGTTTTGTGGAAGAACTGGGTGTGTCTGTGTTTGTGGAACCTGGAACTTCCCTATAGCCTGTGACACCCTCATAGAAGGGTAAATCATGACTAATGATAGATGGCTATCTACATATACATGACTGTGTGAGAGGCAACAAGTCTTACTGGTATTGTGTGTGGAAACAATGACAGAAGTGGAAGGTCTGGACCATTACCACAGTAGGTTTTGGAGTTGAGGTTCTGCTTAACTCTGTTGCACATTACCCTTCCCCAAGTGATACAGTAAAGGAGGTCTCTGATGCTCTGCATGAGATGTATGACAGAGATTTCTGGAAGCCAAGACAGCCCTAGTGTCATTCTGCAGGCTGCTTAGTGCAACATGCCAGATCTGACCATGTTACAGCAAGAAAGTACATTACCAACAGATGGAGGGCAGTTGCCATTTCACAGCCAAAAACGTTGTCCTCCATGAAGGGTTTTGACCCAGTCCACAGTGAATGACATGGTGATAAGGACGGACAACTGTTCAGTGGCTCAGCATACATAAGTTGTGATTTTGAGAGGCTGTCACATAGGCCCTGCAAGTAACCTTTACAGACACCTGTCTCTAGGGATGCAGTCTCCAGTTTGGTAATAACATCTCACACCAGGTATAGGTACAGGCGCTGTTTTCTCTGTATGGCACAGATCCCAAATTTGTGCTGCATATAGGATGCTGCTGACCTTTAGCTACTACGATAATGGCAACATCTGTGAAGAGTTTCCACATGTGGTAGATGGCTTACACCATTTTACAGAGAAACACTACATCTGGGGACAGAAGAAGCATTATGGTCTTTAAAAGGACAGGTTTCTCTATATACCCCCACCTACTCCCAACTTCTGGAGCACTGTGGAGCTGCTCTATGCTAGTTTTACTTGTAATCAGAATGTCATAAAACTTGACACAATTAACAGCTAAGGTGACCACAGGTATCTGTAAGGTTCCTTCTCCATACCTTGAAATGACAGCATGAATGCAGAGTGGAACTATGGGAATCTGTATTAAGGGGTATGCCCCCACCACTTCACAAGTCCATGGGGTTGACCATGATATCTCACTGCAAAGCACCTTTGATAAAAATAATGGTGGGTGTCACAAAAGGAAATACTGCCAGCCCAGCTATCTGGAATTTTGTAAATAATTCTATGTCATTTGTGAATATTGATATGATTCATACAGAAGTGTTTGTAAAGGTGTAAAGTACTGAGCTAAAATGTAACCACAGCATGCCCTGCTGGCTTAGAACAGAAATGTATATAAACTATGGTAATTATGTAAATGCATGTTTTAACAGTAGAAACTAGAACATAAAGGGTTAAGTTGCAAAACTTTAAGAAAATAAGTTGAAATTAAATTATTTTATGATTGCACTATAATGTTATCTCTCAGTTTCAGTTCAATAGCAGACACAATGTCTAGAGCTAGAAGTTTTTGTATTGTCTTAGAAGAGACGTAATTACTAGGTTGGAGATGCAGAAGTGGTTTATTGTTTTATGGCTTCCAGGGTCTTCAAACATCTGAGGGATATGTATCTTTCACATAAAGATGTTAAATTCTGTTAGTTTCTGACAAAGGAGGTTTAGCTTGGGGACTAAGGTCAGGTGACAAAAAGTGATGTCATCCAAGCTAACCCAGCAGTAATATTTGATATTAATTTAAGAACTCTTAGGGCATAATAACTCTTTTAGATTCAGACAGGAATATAGTAAAGTATAGCTTAGATGTTTTCTTTTCTTTATTTGAGACTGTACTGCAATGTTGTTTTTAATATTTCCTGTGATTTTAAACTCTGAAGTCACTGTGAATACATATTTAGTATTGTCTTGTTCTTTTCTTATTTATTATTAAATATATTTAAACCTATCTTTGTGGCTGGTATTTGTGATACATATTTAAGATGTTAGAGTACTTGCATATCTATATGGTAACACTGTACAGGCCACTCCTAAATAGCCTTGCTCTTGGTCAGACTACCATTTGGATAAAAGTAGGATTTGACACCCTTTATTAAGGGTCTCATGTAGCTGATAAACAGTTGGCTAGTGGCAGTCAGAACTACCTTATAGTCTGGGGCAGAAGGGGACATAGCTAATAAACCTGTGCCAGCCTTTTCCAGGTGTGTGTGGGTGTGCATATCAATCAAATCTCAAAGTGTGTGTGTGTGCGCCATCCACTTGGGCAAGGACATGAAGCACTGGTTGGACAGAGATGGTGCTAGAGGTTTTGGCTTGGCCACTCATCTGAGAGCTCAATTCTATAGCTGTGCCAATGGGGAGTCTTATTGGGGATCTGGAGAAAGAGGGAAAAACCAGGCTCAGACTGACTGTGATCTCTATGTGCTCTTAAGGGAAATTGCACTTTACTATGCATGTACTTGTCATCCTCCCAGTATGTACATTCCCCACTGTTGCCAGTGGTGAGAATTGAGGGTCCTTGATTACTGGGCCAGTGCAAGGGCATCGCAGTGAGGATCTGCCTTGGAAGATACTACTTTCTTGAATACTCTACACTTCTGATGTGTGCATGGCCTGATTGTGCTGTCACCTACTGTATGTGTGTTGGACACTTAGGATAACTGCCCTCCAGTCAAGACCACTGACCTTCAGCACTGTGTTGCTCCTCCTCCCCTTACCACCATAGTTATTCTTGCCCCTTAATGCAGTTGATGTCCACACTGTTGTTTGTGTATATCTGCTAATAAATATATCGCTGATTAAATATGAACACCACACCATTGTTGATGTTATGAAAATATCCTTGTATAACAATTACTCTGCCATTGTCAATGTTCTGATACCTGTAGCCCCTCTCTACTGCATATGTGCAGTCTTCTGGGTCCCTTACAAGGCCAGCAGTCATGTGTGAACAGCAATCTTGGTCCTTGCCTTGTGGCAACATTTTTGCTGGCCAATCAGCTCACACAGTTGCTGTTACTCTTGTCTATGCAACCTTCTGAGCTGTTGCTCAATGATCCACCATAAGATCCTCCTACTAATGATCATGCATGCTTAACTTTCTGTTCTGAAACCATTAGTAGGGCTCCCAATTTGCTGTTTTCTTCAAGGCTATGCGTTCACTTTGTTCATATGCAATTTTCCTTCAATAATTTATTAGTGTAGTTAAACAATGATGAAAACACCATTTTTATTGAGAAAGGGTACTGAAAGTATAACCTTTGAGAAAGATATGACATAGTAGTGAGCAGAGATGGAAAACAGTGAAACAGTAAAAAAAACGTTGCAAATTTTTTAAGAGTTTTCTGACAAAATGTGACATGCCCAAACATATTGACATCTTTTGTTTTGATTTTAATGTAGTAAGACTGGCAAAGCGTGATGGGATTAAACATGGGGCGCTTACTGTCTCAAGTTACTGAGGGTATCATTGTCAGAAACTTTAGAAAAGGAGGCTAAATGCTTATTCACAGCAGATGGATAACATAGCGGTTAGGGCGTACTGATGCATAAGGAGGAGAACAGCTAAGCAAAAGAAGGTAGTTGTATTCAGCACTTCTGTACTGCTTGTTCTTCATCATTCATCTTTGTACAATTCCCCCCCTTCACCACACTTCAATCAGTAGCAAATGGATTACTGACTTTGTTTTCACTTGACTGGGGGGGGGGGCACACTTATACTTGGTTAAGTGTACAGGTTGGTGCAGAAAGGTAGCTTGGATATGAATAGCTTAATAAATTCCATTTAAGCAGGACATCAGGAATTTTTTAAGGAGGTGAAATTTGCATTCAGTTACAGTCAGGGAGGCACAGAAGGGAGTTTTACTTCAGGAAATTATAAGATTTCTCCATGGAGAATCTTTATTTTTTTGCTGTACCCCCCAAGGTACAGAAGATGCAAAAGCTTTGAAGTTATTGGGTTGCATTGGAAAACCCTTTATGCCTGATAGGAGCATGAGGAAATCGTTTTGAAACAGTATTAAGAACAGATCATATTTATAGGGCAGGTGTGTGCAGGTTGTTGAATCTCAGGGGTAGTTATTTTTGAAATTTGTTTTGTTAAAGAATTTTGGAATTTGCTAAGAGGACAGATCTTAAGTTAAAAAGGATAGGATGGTGGCAGTTTATAAAAACCTGTAGGGTGAAATATGAGAAAAGAGATATTGCATGTTACTTTTACAATATACTATTATTTCTGCAGACCGATTTTTGTGGTGAAGGGCAAGATTGCATAGAAAATGTTCGGTCTGTATTTATTATTTTCTGTTTTCTGAGGCTTGATTTTTTTTTAATCAAGTCATGTATTTTTATTGTATGCATTCTGTGTGTATGCTATATAATTTTAAATATCTAATTTGTTTTGTAAGAAATATTTGAGCCCCTACTCTTTATCAACAAGTACTGTAAGATGATGACACCCACCAGAAGTATCACCAGTTCAGGCAGATGGGACCTTGGTGTACTATAATAACCACAGGATGATATATCAGGGATGTACCCCCCCCCCCCCAAGTCACAATCTGTATTACAGGGTCATATTTAAAACCCAAATTCAGGTTCATTGAGAACAGAACTCACAGCTTCCTACTTCAAAGGTGAACATGCTACATGATGAGTTACTGTCACTAAGAGTTCTGAGTGGGGCCACTGCCCTTGAAGCATGTTACGCCATAGACTACAGCTTTTGTGCATAGTATGTATAGCAGATATGAACAATAGAAATGAGAATATTCAGTAATATAAAATTGAATATGAGCAATAGAGATGAAAATATTTAGTACTATAAAACTGATTAAGAACTACAGAGATGAGAATATTCAGTAATATAACACTGTTATGCCAGTAAGTCACAATAAAACCAGAGATATTTCCTTAAAGTCTTACATAGTTAGACTATGGACTCACCTCTAAAAGATTGACTCTCAGTGTAAATGACCACTTACACTTGAGAGCAGGCAGAGAGCAGATCTTTTGGAATCTGGCCTCCAGTGTAAGCCTGTTTATAGATAGGTCTTACACTGAAGTAAGTTACTTGCACTGAGAGCAAATCTTTTGAATCTGGCCCTATGTCTAACGCTACAGAAGAAGCACAATTTAGACCCGACAATTTGTAAACAAAATCATCTGAGAAACTGAGTTAAAACTGAGTTCAAAAAGCTAATGAAGAAAGTAACATCTTCAAGTAAGGGTCTATCACTGGAGAAATAATTCTCATATGAGAAAATACACAAAATGTTAGTTCAGCCAGTGTTATGAGAGGCTGTCTTTATTTGTCACACACACACTGTACGCAAGCAAAATGAAAGAAAGAAAGTTATAACTTAAAAAATACAGGAAATGCAACCAGTAAAACTAAAAGCAAATACATGCAGCTAAAGACTAAAAAGCAATTTAGCAAAACTGGAATACAAAACTAAATAAACTAAAAAAGGCAGAAAATCAATCAAATAAAAAAAATTATTTCATTCACAATATGACAGTGGTTACCAAAACACAAAAAGACACATTAACAAGGCTTATAAAAGAAATACAACATAACTCCACTGTAAACATATACAACTCAATAAAGTGTTAAAGTGCAAATAATACTAAAAATATGCTATTGCAAAAATGCAATGTTCAGTGGATGATCATGTGATATGATACATATACAGACTCATAGAAATGAGGTATAATAAATTGGTCTTATGTCTATACCAATCATATAGTTATACACTTTCCACAGCCATGAAAATATTTTGCATATCATATGCCCGACAATAAGGTAGGTATATATACATAACTATATGCTGCAGTGAAACTGATGACCTGTTCTTGTTCATGATTGCCAATTCTATTTGAAATGTTATGTAACAAACCAAGCACTGAAGCTACCAGTTTTGATGGTGTGGGAGGCGTGTACAAAACATTAACATTTTTGTATTTAAGCTTATCACTTGTCCTACTGTCTGCATGCTAAGGTTCCAAAAAGACAGTCATCTATTGGATATTGTGGTCAGCATGGGGGAAAGAGAGCTTACTGCACTGCTCAGGGACCATGGGTGCTCAAGAGATAAAGGTCTGTTTTCTACAGGAAGAACAGTCGCACTGGCCAAAGAACTATGCAGCAGTCCAGCAAAAGTTTAAATGAGGTGTGAGCATGAACTACAAATGAAGGTAGGATATGCTATTTTAACTTATCCTTCCTGACCTAGATAAAGTGACCAAACTTAGTTTAAAAGCTTAATTAGTTACATCAGAGAGGATTCTGGTTTCAAATCCTGGAAAGACAGGTTTGGAGGCCTACTATAAGGTCAAACCAAACCAGTCCAAAGATGCAATTTATGCAATCAGATCTATAAAAAAGTCATATTGTACAATGTTGTGGAGAAAAATATGGCCACCACAATGTTGTAAGTGTAGGCTGTCCACGATCATTTGATTTCATGTCAGAATACCACCATTATCATCATCATCAGCAGCAGCAGCAACAGCAGCAGCAGCAGCCATGAAGTGGCAATTAGATGCCAGACAAGAAAATGCATTCATGACATGCAGACATAGATGGCACTATCAGACAAACTGAACTGGAGAGACTAAAGTATGTCCTACATAATTCAGTGTATCCAGCCCCCATAAATTTACAATGCAATGTCAGTAGTTTTATATCTCATTTCCATTTCTACATCTGCTGGGTCAGGTCTGTTGCTGGCCATTGTTGTTATAATCCCTACTTGTTAGTTTCATGAATCACACATTATCTGCTGCAGTGTTGTAAACTGTACAGTCTCTTGGCATTGATTGCTTTCATTGTCATAGTTTTTGCTTTAATGTTTCATAGTACTCTGCACATTATCTCCCGGAAGTCATTGGCAAAGATGTTAAGCAAAACAGAAAGACCAAAAGACATTTACTGCTAACTATAAATGTATCTTTAATATGCAGTATATTTTTGCATGAAATAAATAGCTATATTATGAATTCTATTATATATACTATACTGTGCAGCAATGACGGAAATTTAAACAAGATCCACTGTTCTGCAAAACATTTTAGCGAACCTCAATGTAAGGCAAAGCACAATTAATGCCTCGAGCTACACGATCTAGGGATCTAAACCTCACCACAACAATAAATAGGATGTGCTGGAGGGATAGATTCCTGTCCCAGAGACTTCCCGTGCTTTGGAACAAGATTCCAATCTACATTAGGCAGAGCTCCTCGCTAACACTCTTCAAGAGAAACCTTGACGAGTGGATGGGAAACAGAAAGTTTACCCCGGGGATCACTTCAGTGGCTCTGCTGGACAGAGGCACAGGGATCTAATCTAAGGGGGCAGCGAAAGCCAACACATTCTGGATAGGCTTATAAATGCCTTCGGGCAGATAGCCTAGTACCTACCTATGAACCTATGAATATGAGCAACATAATGTTGTAGCAAATAATCTACATCACAGCGTATTTTAATGTGTGTCTGAAGCTGTACTGGATTGCATTTGAAATGTTTTTTGTTTCATTAATCATTTGTTAATCAAAGTAACTGAATAAATATGAGGGAATCAGAAATACAGCAGGTTTTAACTTGGAGCTCAGTTCATATTGCAACATGTTCTAATTCTGAATAAATACTGCAGCACTTTGTAATATATTCTTTAATCTATATTGTGTCTTATTTCCTTATTGCCTGGGTCATACCTAAGAAGGCTATATGGAGCAACACCCTTACCCAGGTAACAAATGTCTAGATAAATAAAAAAACTATAGAACTGCATCCTTTAATGTGTATTTGAATCTTAATTGCAGTAGCTTCTTTTCTGTAAATTTATCTTTATATCGTAATTTGATGTGTTTTTAAATTTCAAATGAAATATGTTTTAAAGGGGGAATTATAGTAATTTGGTTGTCAGATTTAATGTCCACCTGAGTCTATAATATAGTAAACCATGTCTAATGTATACATGTCTTTACAGTATGGCAGATTTTAATATCTTTCTTAATTTTGTCCTAAATTGTGTTATATGCTCACCAGGAGCTGTACTGCAATATATTTTAATATGTACCAGAATCTGTATCACAGCAGGAATAATGCTGACCTAAATCTACACTGCATCATATTTTAATGTCAACCTGAATTTAAAGTAAAGCATATTTGAATGTATGCCCTAATCACACTAACACTGCATTTAAATGTGTACTCTGACTGATAAAACAGCAGAGTTTACTGGGTGCTTTTCTTTTTATCTGGTTAACTTTAGTAGGATTAACACTGCTGAAGTAAGAAGTGTTTAATTAATTGAGCTCTTGTAAGGTTTTGAAATAGCCTAAGGCTATTGTTACCAACTAGAGCTTCTCTAGATTATTTGTGTCACTCTCAAGGACAGGCTGTGGTTGCTAGGTGACAAGGAAAAAAAATAAGCTGCCAGAGACACCTGTTTAAAGTCTGCTGAAAAAAACGGCCTGTGAGATCTTTCAGAATTATGTCAAGAGGTGCTATAGAAAGAGAAAACATTACACTCCTTTTCAGTAACAAAAACTTTTCAGTGTTCTTGAAATATCAAAGTTATCACTTACAACCTCTCATCCGAGTAAGGCTGGAGGGAGCTGTACGTGCATGAAGATCATACCTGTTTTGTAAGCAGCACACATTAGTTGACACATTCTGCAAATAAATTTTGTTGTTGCGATTAATTTTTTTGCCATCTGCTCTAATTCAGAAGACATTTTTATTTTCTAGATAACAGAAACCCAAATAGAATTTCTGTAGAGATATCACTGATGGTTAACGTGTTGTCAGATATTTTATGAATATTACGATAACTGAGCCTATTCCGCAGACAAAAGGCAATGTATTTACTGGTTATGTTAAATTGCTATGAAATGCACATTCTAAACAGTAAAATTTATATGCAATTATTTAACTCTATTTAGGATGAACAACCCAATTAACATAATTTACTTTTAATGGTGATCAGAGAGGTTAGGGTCTGATTTAATTACTTAAGGTCAATAACGTTGTATGTAAATCAGAGATTGTGGGAATGGAACCCAGGTCTGCATGCTGTACTTCATCTAAACTGTTTATTTAGCACACATTGAGGTGGAACTGCTGCTCTTATCTGTCAGACTTTTTTACTGCTCTGCTGACTGAAGCAGGCATATTGGCAAGAACACAAATCTTAACATCATTTTCATCTTTCACTTTATTGTCCCATTTGTTGACCACTGATACAGGTTTCTCACATTCTCTGAGAAAGTTTGTTTCATAATCTTCTTCTTCTTTTGGCTTTTCCCAGTTAGGGGTCGCCACAGCGGATCACCTGTCCGCTCATGATTGGCAGTGAAGTTTTACGGTGTTGAGTTGGCAGCCCGGCACCCAACCTTCCACGGAAGGCTCACACATGCACACACTCACGCCTAGAGCCAATTCAGAGTATCCAATCCACCTACAACATGTCTTTGGAATGTGGGAGGAAGCCGGAGCACCCGGAGGAAACCCACACGACCACAGGGAGGACATGCAGACTCCACACACAAGGCACCCCTTTGTTTCTCATTACATTGAGAAAGGTCATTAGACCGAAACCGGTCTGTACATTGTAATAAACGTAATAAATGTTTGTTTCTTCGAATCTGCTGGCCCTTCTTTTGTGGTGACCCCTTTGTTTCATAATACTTTTACTTTAATCTCTGACATGTTTGAAATCTCATTAGAACATGTAAGGATGGCTTAATGTTTCTAAATAACTGACACTGCTGCTCATCTTCATTGCAAAGAATGCTGAATTGATTCCTCCCACAATTATTTGTTACAGGATGAACATAAAATCTTTTTTTCCTGCAAATATTGTCTTCTGTACAGTTTGTGATATCCAGAACTCTAAATTGCACATGCCTTCTATTAGTAACTATCTCTGAGCTTTATTTATCCTAGACTTGAAAAAGGAGGCCACAGTCATAAAGGGTAAGTGTGAGTTTGTGCATGTGAGAGAAATGAGGAATAAAACATGGCAGTTTGGGCAAAACATCCATCTGAAGTGAAAAGGTGACTCTTATCTGTTACCTTGAAGGTCTGTACACCAGCATTCATTTAGTCTTTATGGCATCAAATGAACCTTACCATGTTTATTGCTCTGTATGTATGAGGTCCACTGTCATTAAACATGTCAAAAGTGAGTTTCTTGAATAGTTTAAACATTGCCTCTACTGGACCCTGCATTGAGAATATATTATATTTGAGATGGTAGGAGCCTTAATAGTTACTATATGTAATTAAGTCATCCTAAGCTGTTTTGTCCTTACAGTTAAGGGGCTCTATCATCTATCTCTTCCTTACCTAGTGCAAATATGCCCAGCTTGCCGGAGCCTGCGGCTTATGATTTTCTAAATTGGTCTATTACTGGCATAGAAAGTGTAATTCAAAAGCAATTTAGAATTTGTAGCATGTAAGGGAGGATGAATAGATGGGAAATAGAGGGATCCAATAGGAGTAAATAAGGCATCAGTAATTAGAATCCTAGGAAAAGGAGACCTTGAGAATACAAATGTGTAATACAAAGTTATGGGGTGAAACCAGTGAATGTGATCAAATGCAGAAAAGACCATGTCAAATAATATGGTAATCAAATCAAGAAATGTGATATGTTAATCTAATAATCATTTATGTTTATTAATGTAATAAATTGTATAAACTGGATTTCAGTAAGGATGATAAGTTGGAAAAAAAGTGCAATCCATGCATTTCTATAGACCGTAGGACCTATTTTAGAACAGGATCAGTCAAATCATTTCAAACTGTAGCTGATTCTAAAACTGCTAAATGCTATGACTTCCTGACTAATGCAATTCCTAAATATAGCTGATCCTTCTAGATATAGTGATCTCAAGGTTATTTATATGTAGTAACAATGATGGTGACTTCCATGTAGGGAGAGTTATGACCCGGGGACCTTTCTAAGCCTAGCCAATTTTTCCTGAAAGAATAATGACTTCCTGTATCCAAATAGGATATTGAAGACCATGCATTTGTTGGCTACTTCTCTCCATAAGGGACATGGGTGCCAGGTCTGGTGTAAATTTCCTGTTCCCCATCCAATGGTCTTGGTTGCACTTAAATTGGGTAATAGATGAACTCAGCTTCACATGCATGGGAAGCCTGTCCCATAGGAGGGGAAGTTTCTGGGACACATATCTGTCTGTCAAGCATGTTCTATTTAAGTCATAGAGACAATTCAGGTCCCTAGACCTTATATTTCTGGTACTATATGACTTACAAATATGCAGAAATGTCATAAGTGTGAGGTTTGCAGATTGCCTTGTAAGCCAGGCATAGATCACCCCTCAGCAATCTATAAGAGACTGAGTAGAGGGAAAAGACTTTAAGGCACTCTGTGTAAAGCCGGTTTGTTATGCCTTATATTCTTTTTATGAAGAACCTCTGAAGTTACTCTAGTTGCTGCATATGTCTGGTCAGGTATATACTTAAGGGTGCATTATACTCTATGATTGGTCTGATAAGGGCAGAGTGCAGAGGGATAATGACCACTTTGGACCTAGATGCCATGTCCTTTCTTATATGTTGTACAACAGAAAAGGATTTCCTCAATACTGTGGCTATATGGTGGTCAAAGGTAAGGCTACTGTCGGCATGCATACCCAGATCTCTGATCACTGGGATGACTATTAGGGCCATATTATCAGTATGATACTTAGCTGGGATGGTTGACTTCCCAAAGGGTACAATTATGCATTTCTTACCATTGAGTTTAAGACCATGGCTTCAACACTATTTGTTAGGCAGAGATAACTTTCCTGAAGAATGCTAGTGTATACAGGGGAGTTGATGATAACACCAACTTGCAATAATCTGTAAACTTGGTCAGCGATAAATCTCCAGCATTTGCTTCTACATTAGAGAAATAGGTGCCTAAAAGGAGCAGGCCCAGTACCGAGCCCTGGGAGACTCCACTAAGGACTGTTGGTGGAGGTGGCCTCACCTATTTTGACCTACTGGGTCCAATCAGTGAGCCAGTTCATAGGTTCAAAGGTTGGTACTAGGCTATCAGCCCTAGGGCCTGTACAAGCCTAGCCATAACAATTCCCTGGCTATTTCTTCCCACAGTATTTACTTGCCAGGTCTATATTAGAACATCGAAGTTTCAAAACTTCGAATGTTCTAATATCAAACCCTATTCAGCGAAAGCTGAAAATATCGAAACAACAGAAAACCAAATTTTTTTCCTAGGGAAAGAATTTGGTTGTCTGTTTCTGTTGCCTCGGTATTTTCAGTGCTGTGGTGGAAAGTTAGGAGTCATATTCAGGTAAGTGTGTGATTGTGTGGACGTGAGGGTTAGGGTGGGTTAGGTGAGTTAGGGTTAGGGAGTGGGTGAGGTGAGTGTGCGATAGTGACAGACCTTAGGGTTAGGGTTTGTGTTAAGGTAAGTGGATAGTTAGTGGTGTGTGTATAGTTTAGTGTAGGGTTAGGCGTAAGATTTTAGGTGTATGTGTGTGGATTGCTGTTTGTTGGTGTGCTTGTGTTGTGTGTATGCAAATTATTTCCCCTAGGAAAAAATTTGCTGTTCTGTATGTTCGATGTTTTCAGCTTTCACTGAATAGGGTTCGATATTAGAACATTTGAAGTTTTGAAACTTTGATGTTCTAATATAGACCCTACTTGCCTGCACCCCTGTCTAGCAGGGCGACTGATGTGATCCCCGGGGTGAATTTCCTACCTCCCATCCAATCATTAAGTTCCTTTTGAAGAGGGGGAAAAAGGTGCTCTGCTTGACATGTATGGGCAGTCTATTCCAGAGTCTGGAGAGTCTCTGGGTCAGGAACGTATCTCTCCAGCATGTTTTGTTCATTGTGATGACAAGGTTTAGATCCCTGGAGCATGTGTCTCTGAGGGATTGGGATTTCTTTAAGTGTAGCATGTCCAACAGCTGTGGGTTTGACATGACCTTGTATGTTAAGCAGAGATCGCCTATGAGTTGTCGATATGCGACAGAGTATAGGTGGAGTTTTTTAGATGGTCAGCATAGGGCATCTGCTTTAGCTCTATGATTCTTTTAGTGAGGTATTTCTTCTGCCTTTCCAGTTGTTCCAGATATCTTGAGAGGTACATACCAAATGGGGCGTTGTATTCTATAATGGGTCTAATGAGGGATGAGTACAGTGGGACAATGTCCTCCTTTTTTCTGGATGAAAAGCCCTTAGTGATGAGGTGTGCCACATAGAAGGATTTCCTGACTGTTGCGGCAATGTGTTTATTGAAGGTGAGACCACTGTCCACCTATGTCCCTAAGTCTCTTATCACACTTTCTTCTGCCTTTCCAGTTGTTCCAGATATCTTGAGAGGTACATACCAAATGGGGCGTTGTATTCTATAATGGGTCTAATGAGGGATGAGTACAGTGGGACAATGTCCTCCTTTTTTCTGGATGAAAAGCCCTTAGTGATGAGGTGTGCCACATAGAAGGATTTCCTGACTGTTGCGGCAATGTGTTTATTGAAGGTGAGACCACTGTCCACCTATGTCCCTAAGTCTCTTATCACACTTTCAGTGTTTAGTGTACTGCCACCTATGTGGTAATTCATGGGTACATGTTTTTTCCCAAAGGGGATAACTATGCATTTCTTGACATTGAGCTTGAGCCCATGGCTCTGGCACCAAGCAGCTGTTTCTGTAAGGCCCTTTTATAGAATATCCACATCATTTGAGGATTCAATAATGTCTCCCAGTTTGCAGTCATCTGCAAACTTTGTTAGCCAGAGTCCCTTAGTGTTGGCCTGTACTTCAAAGAAGTAGATGCCAAACAAGAGCGGTCCCAGGACTGAACCCTGAGGTACTCCACTTGTCATTTGTCTGGAGCTGGATTTAGAGTTGGTCATCCAGCAGATGATAAAAGAGTTTATACCTAATTTAGTGAGCTTGTCTATAATGCTTGAGTGGGATATTGTGTCAAAAGCTTTGGCCAGGTTGAGGTAAGCTGTGTGCCCAATATTGCTGTCATCCATTGCTTTGTTGACCTTCTTAAAGAAGTCCACCAGATTTAATAAACTTGACCTTCCTTTAACAAAGCTGAATTGTAATGGGTCCAGTGTTTGCAGGTTACCTATATCTTCATTTATCATGTCTGTGATGAGTCTTTCCATGGCCATACGTATGAGGATGATTAGAGTTATGGTCCTGTAATTACCTGGATTGGTGGTTGGACCTCCTTTGTGCACATGAATGACTGTAGTCATCTTCCATTCCTTGGGTACAAATCCTGACTGTAGGCTCCTGTTAAAAAGTGGTTAAAGTGGACCAAAGAGGTCATGTTTCATGCTATTTTAGTAAACATCCCAGGATGTTATCAGGGCCCATTGATGCAGTGTTGTTTGGCATTGGAAAGTGCATTGATCACCTGTTCCCTAGTAATGGTTTGGGAAATTGTAGTATAAGGTATTTCCTTTGGACTACTGGTGGGGTGGGGAGTGGGGTGAGAAATATGAGCTGAACCTGTCAGCCAAAAGGTTGACAAATGCCTCTGGTGCAGTGAGGGTGATGCCATGTACAATAAGTTCTACGCATTGTTGCATATTTCCCTTGAGGTTATAGACATAGCTGTAGAAAGTGTTGTGCTTGTCCTTTGCCTGAGAAGCTATTATTTCTTCAAGTTTAGCCATTGAAGTATTAATTAACCATATTAGCTGCCTGTTTAGATTGGTCAATGGGCTTTTAGTATGCATTGCTTTGTTCCTCCTATATTTGGCCAAGATTTTTTTTTCTTTTGTTGTACAACTGATTGATATTGTGATTCCAGCAGGGTGGCTTGTCTTTTTAGTTTTTCTTATTCTTAACTGGGCTTGGGGGTATTTGGAATTTAGCCAAGGTGTCACATAGTAGAGAAAGTTTAGCCTTGGAATAGTTCCTAAAAGTGTTTGGTTTTGCTGGGTCCCTGGATTTAATTTTTATTTCAAACAATACTTTCTTCTGATCAGATCTGATGAGCAAAGTAATTACATTGGGTGAAGAACATCACTCTACCATATTTGTGAGTACAAGGTCAAGGATGTTTGTACCATGGTAGTAGAATGGACCATCTTTTCCAGGATGTTTGTATTTAACAAAGTTTAGGAACCACTGTGCATTAGAAGTGGTGTAGTATTCCCAATCTATAAAGGGTTAGTTGAGATCACCCATGAAGATCGTATTGGGTTGAATGGTGAAGGATTCCAGTACAATGAGATAGATAATATGGGTTTCCTGGGACATGGTGAGGGACCAGGTAGTAAAAATAAGAAGACAAAGAAGAAAAGTAGAAAAGGAGATTAGTAATGGAGAAGTTAAAGAAATAGAAACTGAGGTTATGGAGTACCTGCGAAGTGAATGATTCAGTGTAGAAAATCTAATTTAGAAAGTACCACAACAGGATAGAGCAATGGATGTCAAAATTAAGGGGAAACCAGTGGAATGGGAAGCAATTGAGCAGGTGCCATATGAAGATATTTTGGAGCCTTTTACAGGAAACCAGTATAAACGTTCACTTTAAGCTGGACAGCAAGAGAAGCAACAGGGAACTGAAGAAACTCTGACACATATGACAGAGCAATGGTTGGCACAGGATGAAATTGAAGAGAATGTGCCACAGGAAGATGCTATAGAACTTTCTACAAAATGCCCACAGGAAATGGAAAACAAAAAATGTGCCCTCAGTTTAGAAGAAAATGAGCTAGGAGAAGAGTTGCTTGATTTAATAGAGATAGACATATTAAGATCAATGAAAGAAATAGACTGCAGAAGGTCAATAAATCACCAAAAGTCAGAAGTTTGATAAAACAAATGAACACAGTAATTAAGACTGTCCATAGAGATCCAATGCAATATAACAGAAGTAAACAGGATATATTACTGTGCAGCTAAATTAATAACTGATAAAGTTCTACCACAAGAATACAGGTTAGTGAGGGAAATGAAGGGAAGAAATCAAATACCGTCAAGGAAGTATTGAATAGAGAAAGCAATAAAGCAGTTAAGACAAGACGTGTCACTATTAGAAGAGTATAGAAGTGGGAACAGATCAACAAAAATACTTAGAAAGATAGACGTGATAAAAAAATGCATAGTACTAGAACAGATCAGCATCTATCGTGCAATATTTCAAATAACAAACTAAAAATCTCAGCACAGGCAGGAAAAACTTAGAAGATACACAGATAAATATAAAGGAAAAGTGCAAAATAAGCAATTTATTGATGACCCAAAAAAGTCTTATAGAGAATTGGGAAATAAGGTAAAAGGAAATGAGAGATCACCAAAAAAGAAGAAATAGATATATTTTGGAGAAGTATTTATGAAGATCCTGTTGAACATAACAAAGATGCTAAATAGCTAGAAGAAGTAAAAGAAAGAATAAGAAGTTTAAAGGTACAGGATATGAAATGGGATGAAGTAACAACTAGAAAGATTGAAACTAAGTTAGGAAAAGCCTCTAATTAGAAAACCCCAGGCCCAGATGCAGTACCTAACTTCTGGTTAAAAGTATAAACATCTTTGCACGAATATTTAGCCATGAGTAAGAACTGTTTATGTGCACACCCCGAACAGACACCAACCTGGCTAACTGCAGGAAAAACAATGCTCCTACTTAAGAGGGAAGCTGCAAGCTACCCTAAAAATTATAGACCAATAAATTGCCTTCTGACAACATATAAACTATACACTGGAATTGATGCTGACAGAGATTATAGTCATTTAGAAGAAAACTCAATTATGGCAATAGAACAATAGGGCAATAAAAGAAAGTCATATGGAGCAAAGGATCATTTGTATTTAAATAAAGTCATAGTGGAGAATTGTAAAAAGGGGAAGAACCTAAGTACGGCATGGACTGACTACAAGAAAACATTTGGGAATATCCCACATTCATGGATAGAAAAGTCCTTAAGAATGTATAAGATAAACCCCACACTGATAGACTACATTACAGTGACCATGAAATAGTGGAAGACAACTTTGCAATTAAGCCATGATAAAGGACAAATTATTATCCCAGGGATAACAATTCAAAGGGGATATCCTAGGGTGACTCTTTGTCACTGCTGCTGTTCTGCCCTTCCCTTAACCCATTACGCTGTCTACTTAACATATTAGGTTATGGCTATAATATGACTCCTAGAAAACAACAAAGTGTGAAGACTTCTCGTCTTCTCTTTATCGATCATTTAAAACTGTATGGCTCATCAGATAAGGAACTGAAAGCCAACTGCAAATTGTCAAAACTTTTTTCAGATGATATAAGAATGTCATTTGGTCTTGATAAATGTGCAAAAGCAACCTTTAAAGCAGGAAAACATCAGTTTGGGACAATAATGTGATATAAAAGAACTTTAGCAAGAGAGTGTGTATCACTATCTGGGAATTGATGAAGGATCAACAATCAGACATGAACAAATACGGATAAAACGATGTAAGGAATACTTTATAAGATTTAAATTAATCCTGAAAACAGCGTTGACATCTAGGAACAAAATTCAAGCTCTACACAAATTTGCTTTTCCTGTCCTAACTTACAGTTTTGGAGTGATTGATTGGTCCCAAAATGTGTTAGACAGATTACACAGGAAAACAAGAAGGATGCTTCATGCTCACTAAATGATTTATAAAAATCAGTGCATATGAAGAATATATATTCCCCATTCTGAAGGAAGGATATCCCTCCTTGAAATTAATTACATGGATAGATCTGCAATTGTGGGACTGCACACATATCTGCTGACCTGACAAGACCCAAATATAGTGAAAGTTTTGAAACATGAGCAGAATAAATCTAAGATGACTTCTTTGCTTAATCTAGCAGAAGCATATCGGCATACAAACTCGAAGTAGATAAAAATCAGGCAGCAACTGAATGTGCCAAAAAACAAAAGAAAGAATATGAGGTGAAGGACCAGATGTGAAGGCAAGAAATGTGGAAAATGCATAAATAGAGTTGCAAGTACAGAAAACTTCTGGAATAACCTCATGTTGATCGGGATCGAATGCAGGAATGGTTAAGGAAAGGTGAATTTAAACCAAGAGACGAAAGGTTAATATTGGTGGTCTATGTACACATTGGTTTGCAAAATCAATTGAACATGTGGAAGAAACATGTGTAAAACAGAACTGGAAACAGTTGCACACCTCGTTGCTGGTTGTGACATACAAATGGCAGAAGGACTGTATACTGAAAGGAATAGCAATGTGGCAAGACTGTTGCACTGGGGATTGTGCAAACATTATGGTATTAAAGTGGCTAAAAAACACTGGAAGCATGAGCCATAAATCATCACAGGAAATGATGAAGTCTACATCACATGGGATTACCCATTACCAACAGTTCAAAAGATAGATGCTAGAAAACCAGATATAGTGGTCCATGAAAAGAAGACAAATGTAACATTGATCATTGAAGTCACCACACCCAGTGACTACAGTGTCTTGCATACAGAGAGACACAAAGTCATAAAATATCAGGATTTGCAGGCAGAAACGAGAGCAATGTGAAAGAAAGATACTCAGACGGTTCCAATAGTAGCAGGAGCAATGTGTGTTATAAAAATAATCTACAATCATATTTAGATACCTTACTAACACATGTAAACCCTACGAATTGCAGAAGGAGTCATTACTGGCCACATTGCAATTGCTGCAAAGAGCACTTCTGGTGAACATCAAAGATTGAAACAATACTAATTTCATGAATTTAATTATTCCTGTCATGGTATTAGAAACCCAAAAGAGTTGGATAAATTAAAAAAAGTTGCAAGGATAAGGTAGAAGAGCCCATTTATAGAGAGTTTCATATGTATGAGTTCCAGTGGGTCATACACTTTAACTAGTCTGGATGTGAGGTTGTCTTTAATATAGACTGATACTCCTTTCCCTTCATTATAACCTTGCACTGCCGGGATACTGTCCATGACTGTAAACCATGTCTCCATTACTACACAGATCTTTACACTCTCCAGGGAGAGGAAGGCTTGCAAGGAGTGGAGTTTCTTGTTAAAACTTCTAGCACTGAGCAGTTACACCTTCAGATATTCCTTAATATGTTCAATTAAGTCAGGAGGCTTATCAGTTTGGCATTACCTAAAAAAGAAACTATTGAGGTAGAAAAGGTCATGCCAATATCTGAAAGCCTAGAGGACATAAGTGCAGACCATCCCTAACAAAGAAGCGTGCCCATCACCCATGACTTACTAAGCCATCAAATATTGTACCACCTTGGGTTGACACCAGAAGCTAAGCCAATTGTTAAAACAATAATTTTCTGTTGGTAAAATGGCATCATCCTTGGAGAAGGTGGTGAGGTGTTCAATGCTAGTCTCATACCAGCCTGAGACTCGTAATCAGTGAGCTTGATCATATCTTGGTTTATATAGTCAAGGGAGCTACATCTCAGCTTCATTAACAGCAACATGGACTATGACAGAGGCATACTGGTACCTGTGATTCAAGGACCTGAGTGCCCATGTGACTTCATAAATTCTTGCCCCAGAAAGGCAGCTAACCGTGTCTGTCTCCTTTCTCAGTCTGGTGAGGGGAACATCAGTGTGCCTCATTAAAAAATCACCAATGACCAGGATATTTGGCTATGCACTGGTTTCCTTAAATGCTTAACAATAGAAGCACTGGATACAGTGTTAGTCTGTGAAGTTGTGGGTGGTGTTTTAACAGAGTGTTTATGCAATGGCTGAGGATCTTTTTTTGACTGTGCAGTGCAAGAACTCTTAGTGTTTTAAGAAGGTTACCTGTAAGTACCTCAGCATAAGTAGTTTTATTTGTAGGATATTTACCCTGTGCAATAAGGATGGTATGAGTGTCACTGGCAACCTCTATAGGATTAGTTTTGGTTGTATGAGAGAGTTTTGCCTCCAGCATTAAAGTGTATTTATACTTTTCACACATTTTATCTGTTTTAGCAGTGTACATGAGGCAATTGCTACAATGCCTCAGAATACCCATCTAAACCAGGTTTGCCACAGAGAGTTGCACAGTCCATATCCATATCTAGTGATCTACAATAGAGGAGTGAGGGAAATTTAAATATTGAATAGGTCAATAACAGAAGGAACCTGATGAGCAATGCTCAGCTACGTTCAAACTAGATGCTCAAGTAGTTTAAAAAATCTGTCTAAGCAGTAAGGGAAACTTACACTATGAGACGTCAGCATCTGTATAGATTACTGCTAAGCAATGCTGCTTGGACAGCAGCAGTTCTAACTAAAAACTGTGAAAAAGGTCAAGAAGTGCTGATACAGTGGCTATGGTAAAGTAAGTCTTAGCTTACTTGTAGGTTATAAGCCAAGTGTTGTGCCACTGCGACGCTTAAATAGCAGAGGAGATTTGATTAAAAAAACCCTCAAACACTGCCCTGTGGCAATCAAAAATAGTCTTTTTTCCTTCACATAATCCTGGGCCAGAAAATGACTCAGGTCCCATCTTCTCTCTCTAAAGTGGAATCATGGCAGTTTTAACCAAAGCCTGTAAAAAAGGTCAAAAAGTTCAGATATTCAACACAGAAAGACTCAATTAGTGCAGTAAAAACAAGTGCTGAAACAGTGGATATGATAAAGTAACTCTTAGCTTTTGTAAAGTTTAGCAAAAACCAGCAACACAATTCTTCTCAAGTAGAGTGGTCTCCAAACATGACCAAAACCCTCAGAGCTTGTATGTTATGAGCCGAGCTTTGTGCAAATGTGATATTTAAATAACAGCGGATATTTGATTAAAAAAACACAAACAAGGCCCCGTGGCCAATCAAAAGCAGCACATTATTTCTTTCCTTTGCACAATCCTGGGCCAGAATGACTCAGATCCCCTCTACTCTCACTAAATTGGAACCAAGGTAGTTGCAACTAAAGCCTGTAAAAAAGGACAACAAGTGCAGATACTCAACACATAAAGAATCAATTAATGCAGCAAAAAACATGTGCCAAAACAGTGTATATGATAAAGTAAGTCTTAGCTTTTGTAGAGTTTAGCAGAAACCAGCAACACTCTTCTTTTCAAGTATCATAGTCACCAAACGTCACTAAATGTCTCAGGCACAGGAATTCAAATTTTAAACAACATAGAACTCAAGCCAATCAAATAAAGGCACAGTAAAACTTATATTAGCACTTCCCAGCTGAGAAGTGTGTAGTTATCCTCTCCTGCCACAAGACTGTAGATAACAGACCTTCTTAATGCAAAATAACTGTTTGGAGCCCAAGTGCTTAAACCAGAACAAAGACACTTAGAATAACAAGCACAATAAGCCTTCAACCAGCAATTCCCTACTCAGAATGATGTAAGCTAACTCTCCTGTCATTAATTTATTCACTATTTGTTGATTGTAAAACATTTACTTGTGTCTTTGTCTAGACTCAGGCCTCTGCAATCACCGTTGTTTTATCATTAACACAATAAATACAATCTTTCCACCTAGTGTATACTTACATGCAATGACACTGAAAGGGCCCATTTTGCAATAGTTAGCAGTCCATAATAGCAATGTCAAGTGCTCAGTCCACCACTGAATAAAGCAAACTGTCTCATTTAGACAACTGTGGCAAAACTTGGCACCTATATGCTGACCCACACACAAGATCTAATACCTTTCATTGTATACGTGGCAGCAAAAAAGCTAGTGATGCAGTATACATCAGCAGTGCAATATGTCTGAATATCTATTATCATGTTGTTTTACAAGTCAAACAACAAAAGCTTATTTTTCCATGCACATGGATTTAGACTCAGTCATAGCACCAAAACAGTGACACAGTCATTTCTAAATAATGTAAATCAAAAATTGAAATCAAAGAAAAGTTGTAGCATCCATATTCCTAAACTTCTCAACAGCTTTTTTATACTGTATTACATCAGCTGCTGGCCAGAATTTCAGAGCTTAAGAAGTGTGACCACAGAACATTCAGTGTCTGCATTTTTACTTTTTCAATGGCTACTTTCTTGATCTTTTCTTCCTCCAACTATAGGAGCTCCACAATGATCCATTCTAGATCCAGCACTATTCAACATCTTCATTAATGAAATTCATACCTCAACAGAACAAGTAAAAATCATTCATAGGTTCATACTGCTCCTACTATAGAAGCATTTAAAAATTTGATGCACAAATGTTTCACTAATCTTTAGAGTTGGTTACTACATTCCCAACTACAACTGAATACTAAAAAAATAAACTAATACTGTTTTCTCCTGCCAGTATACTGGAAAAATAGTAAAGAATTTACAATCATTTTTTCAGTATCACAACCACTGAACAAGAAGCCCTAGCCAGAGTATTAGAAGCCAATATGGATCAAAATCTAAAATCCTGACCATTACAACAGCAACATTGTTAATAAGAATAGCCAAAACTGATGCTTAATCTTTAAAGTCAGTCTATATCTTTCAGAATATATTCTCTTAACTATATCTTCCACCCTTTTGCTATCAAGTCTATTCTACATATCAAGTCTAACTAATATTCAATAAACAAACTTCAACAAAACTATAACAAAATAGCCAACACCAAACCAGTAAAATAGGATCATCTATTGCACATATTAGTTGTAACCAGCATTCAGTCAACCCACTTAAGTAAACTTCAACAAAGCTATAACAAAACAGCAACGTTTTCAGCAAATCAACAAAATAGAATACACCACTGTAATGCTTTTATGAAAACAATGTGACTAGAATATCAACATATAATGTATTTTTTACAAGTAAAATATCAGCCAGGAAAATTTTCAGCCATATGTAACCTACTAAAAACTATAACTCCTTGGAAGAAAACCTAGATCCCAGAATCAGAATTTAATTTATATACAGGCATTTAACAAACATCACTAAGATTCTCCATGCTTTGCATGTGTAGAAAAAAAGGAATTCAATTCCTTGTGAACTAAGACAATAACCTAATCTCAAAGCTTTTGTACAAAACTACAAACACATGTATGAACAAAATGCATCTGTACATGCAGAATAACATATACATAGACCAGTATATATTACATTTTTTCTAGTATTAATACCTACAAGTACACCTTCTACACAGAAATAAAGAATCATCTTCTATGATTAAGCATGTAAGTGTTTAAGCACACATACATCTACATAACATGTACTCTCTACTGTAACTGTAAAACAAAAGATCAGGCCTCCTTATACCCCCATATCTATCTTAAACCATGCATTTTTTCTTACGTTGTTTTTCTTTCTTTCTTTCTTCTCAGTAACATAGCCCATCTTTTACAAAGTTCTCAAGGATGCCTGCAGCAAAGTATTTTATAGTTGCTATATCAGTTACTGCAACAGATGTTTATTTTTTATAGATATTTATTGTGCTTGAAGTCATACCTCTCAACTGTCCAGATTTTTGCCTGTTTTTCATAAAATAGTGTTTTTCCGATAAATCTTTGGCAAATCACTGAGGACTGAATTCAGAAAACAATGGCAGGAATTTGAGTTTCAGACTTCATATCCTTCAGAAAATTCATGTTAATGCAAAACCTCTTAGTCTATCAACTTTCTAAGTTTCTAAGAGCAATATTTAAAAAGTGTCCCTATTTTTGGGCCTTTGTCCCCGCATTATTTGTGGATTTGTCCAGATGTCTTGCTCTAAGAGGTTGAGAGGTATGCTTGATGTACAATGTTATATTTGTGCTTTTTAGGTAATGTAATGTGAAGCTTTAGATGTGAAGCATTCGAGATCAAATAATTAATAATGTGCAGGAGTGAATGGATGATATAACTAGCAAAATGTTCCTGTGGTGTGGTCTACATAGGAAAAACTTCAAGAATGTTGAAACACAAAATTTCTGAATGTCTTGGTGATATAAGATGCCAGAAATTGCTAATGCATTATTCAAACATACTTTGAAGCACAGGGGGACACATTTCTTATTTTTGGGACTAGACAAAATCAGTTTGCACTCACCACTCAAGATGGGCTATCAATGAATACGCACAAAAAGGAAGAAAGTGGATTATTTCCCATAGGACTTTGTTTACACCTGTCTTAAATGAACATCTGTGATGTGCTGTTATCCATCCAAGCTGTGAAATATTTCTTTAGATATTTAGGCTTGGCTATGGTGGAACTGATTTTTTTTCATGAAGAACAAACATTTGCCTGGTAAACAGACTATCATTAGCCACCCTGGTGAATCATCATTTATTATAGCTGTATTTAGCTACTAAAAGTCACAGGATAACTTGCTTTATCTACTAGTTTTTCATCTTTTGAACTGCTTGATAATATGAGGAGTGTTGTGATTTGATGCAGAATGCTATTAACTTGATTATAGTTATTATTGTTTTGAATGTACTGATATTTTTCATCTAATATATCTTAGATGATAAAATATATTTGCATGAGATAGTGAGATGAACTACTGGGGTGGCCACGGTGGTGCAGCGGTGGTGCACATTGCCGCCTCACAGCAAGAGGTTCGCTGGTTCGATTCTCGGCTGGGGTGCCTTCTGTGCGGAGTCTGTATGTCCTCCCTGTGGTTGCGTGGGTTTCCTCTGGGTGTTCCGGTTTACTCTCACATCCCAAAGACATGTAGTAGGTGGATTGGACACTCTAAATTGGCCCTAGGTGTAAGTGTGTGTGCCTTCTGTGGAAGGTTGGGCAGCAGGCTGGCAACTCGACACTGTAAAACTCCACTGCCAATCATGAGCGGACAGATGATCTGCTGTGGCGACCCCTAACCAGGAAAAGCCAGAAGAAAAAGTGAGATGAACTACTGCTTGATATTGCATTATCTGAAGCACTAGAGTTCAGTTCTTGCAACTTTTACTTATTACAGATTCAGTAAAAAAAAACTTTTTAATTGCTTTAACTTATCACAAATAATATTAAAATGTTGAAAATTGGATTTTTTTTATTTCATACCATACATTTTATTATTACATTTAAAACTGGTGTATTAAAAATAGTCTTAATGTACTCAGAGTGAGGTCAGTCATGTGACCTGTTCCTGAACATCATGTAAACAACAGTTGTTTTTCTTTTCCCTTTTTTTCTATTCAGAAGTTGAAAATGGCATTTTTTACTTTGTTATATTATACATTCTATGATTATGTTTAAAAGTAGAGTACTAGAAAAATAATCTTTTTGTATTCGGATAGAGGTTGGTCATGTGACCTATTCCTGCCAGTACTTAAGTTCAGTGGTTCACTAATTTATTTAGTTACTGATGAATGTGCATTTAGCAGTGAAAATGCTTTTTCTGCTGTGCTGTGGAGTTTACTACCGCTACTGTTGGTGCTTTTGACTGCTGCTCTTTACCTATTTGAATGTACTAGTAATTTGATTTAAATAGACTCAAGTATATATGACTGTTTTATACATTAAAGGTCTGGTACTGAGTAGTCTGTTCTTCTTGAGATCTGCAGAGTATACATGTCAACTTTTTTAATCCTTTGCAGGGCATTTTATTCATACCTTGTCTCTTATCTCCTCAAAGACCTTTGAGTCCCTTCTCTACTTCTTGTGTTGTCATTCTTTCGAATGTCTATTTGCCCCCAGCCATGCTCCATTCCATGCAGGCATCCTGTTATGCTAGTTCTGAATAAACACAGAGGTGAAGAACTCATTCAGTAGTTTTATTTTGTTGACTGTATTTTTACACATTTATCTTTCTCTTTAAAGTACAATACTATGATGATTCCTTCATATTCCCCATTGTATAAAAATGCTTCTTGTCTACTTTTCATCTTCTCCCCACCCATTTCTGTCTTCCTGTCTTTCTTCATATGGCTATGTTGACCTACCAGATACATTTTCTTTTTTTTAACAGCCTTTTCAAGTGTTTTCTCATCCACACTTCCATTATGCATGTATCTTTTGGCTTTATCTTTGTCTTTAACTATCTGGAGTCTCTACTTCAAACATTTTATTATCATTCTGATATGTCATTTCATACCTTTCCTTAAAATGAAGTGAAGAGACTCACAGTGACTGTATTTACTTGGCTTTACTGTTTACATATATTTATACTTCACTGGAAATTAATAATTGCACATTGAAATATTACAACTGATATGAATGCAGCAAGGAAATGTAGGATTTGATAGCAGGTAAGGACCACATTACCCTTCTAATTTGCCTATTTTACTACATTTAATAAGCTGCAGATCCTAGTCATTCAGTAAAGTATTAGTTAGTTATTTAATTCGTTAGTTACCCTGTTAGTTAATTAGTTAGTCTTCTTTCACATTTTCTCACAGGATTTACCTACTGTCTATTCAATGCATTCTTGGCTTATGTGACTTGTTTTTTTTAACTTGTTCTTGCTTCAAGGCAGTTATTCCTACCATCAACTCTTTCAGTTTAACAGTTCTCCCCTGTGTCTTCTTTGAGCAATTTAACTTCCATTTTTTAAAAGATGGCACTCAGACAGGATTCTGCTAAAATGCTTTAGGATTTCTGTCATGTTCCCCACATTCTACAGTCTTTGATATATAGACATTAAAAGGAAATGCTCCCTGTATTGAGACATGATTTGTTACAAAGACATTATTAATATTACCTGATTTTCACTGGATTACCTGAGAATTTTGAGTTGAATTCTTTTATATTTCATTGTCTTGTGTACCTTTAGCTTTTCAGTTGTTTTAAAGACCCTGTCTTCAGTGCCAGAATCAGACCCTGAACTTCTTCTGACTAGATCTGGTAAATTCCTTTCTTTTCTTCAGTATTCATTTAGCAGCCCTATTTTTTACTTAATTTTAAGTCAGCCCCTCTTAGCCACTCTTTGATCCATTATAAAATGAATTTCATCTTTCACTGTGATTAAACTGTCTACTCTTTCCTATGTGTAGGCCTTTGTTTTTGTGTATTTCCTACTTCCTTCCCTTTGAACTGCTATTTTTATGCCTTTTTCCCTGTTTTGTGGTATGTCACAAATGTTGTATGCTTTTTTCTAAGACTACATGCTACTTTCTTATAGAACCACAAGTATTTTTCACTTGTTTTTGTCGTACATGTTTGTTTTACAAAAAGGCTTGGTAATTCAATTATATTTATTGTTTTAACCCAATCCCCTTCAATATTTCCACTCCCCTGTAGTACGAGTTCTGCTTTTTGTCTGATGATCTCCACCATCCATAACCTTCCTCATTTATTCCAACAAGGGGAGAGTGTCGGGAAAGTGTTGATGGTATATTTATTGCTAGGGTATGCATTTCCTTCTTTAGCCTTATTTTTTGCTTAAAGTTCTCTTAACAGTGCTAATGCAAAGACAACAAAAAAAAAATATTGGTGAGCCAAATCTCCCTTCTACAACAGCTTTATACCATGCCTTTGTGAGTAAATATTTCCATCTGTCATGCTATTTGCTTCTAGTGAGATACTGTAGGCTAAAGCACTGGGGCTTCTAGCATCCCCAGTTGAGACAAACAGGAGGAAACCACTCAAGACCACCACATTACTACTCTGATTTGGGTTGCTGGTGGCATGGGTGTGTACTCTGCTTCCTGCTATCAAGCTGACAAGCAATGGCATTTTTGGTGAATCTCCATTGTTCTTCAACATTAATGACTAATTAAATTATAGAGAATGGTATTAAGGATTACGTGATATGAGAAAGCACATTTTCTGAAGAGCATTCCCTCAAAATTTAATTTGCATAGTCTTTATAGCAGTACTAGAACCAAATCTGTACTATAAAATAAGGTACCTGAAACCCGCAAGACTTTTTGATACGGGTTATTTAAGCAATAACCCACGTTTGGGTGTGGGTTACCCATGGTTGGTGTGGTTTGGTCACGAGGGCGAAGCCCGAATGGGCAAACAAAGACAACTGTGGGTAAATCTAGCATTAGCCACATTCAGATGTGTTTTATTGCTATTATACAATGACATTATTTAAGAAAAAAAAATACTTACTTTTCTTAAATAATGCCTTTGTATAATACCTGCGTGGTGCCCTTCTGCAGTTTTCCGCTATCCTGGGGATTTTTCTGATGTACCGCAAATGTGTATGCTTATGCAGGACATCACAGCTGTGTTGAGGAAGCAACAGAGAAAGGAAGATCTCCATTGCCTTTTTTAAAGCTATCTTGCTATGTTAAATGAGATATCTTTAAAAAAAGCAATGGAGAAAGGAAGATAGAGAGATTACAGTAATGGAGATCTTCTGTTGTCCGTTGCTACCTAACAGAAACAAAAAAAAATCAAGACTTATACTAATGGTAAAAGTCCGGGTGACTGGATCTTTTTCCATTAGTCTAAGTTGGATTTACAACGGTCACGCTGGTTGGGCTGGCCAATCAGCGTGCACGTTTTGGAATACTAATCGGCAGTCATTGTATAATTTAAATGTCTTCACCCTGGTCTGATGAGTTAACTAAATCTCCTCCCAGAAGAACAGCCTAATTATGAATCATTGCTTGCACTGTACTCGGTATGTAATAAAATCAAGCAAGATGCCATGCTGAACTCTTAGAAAAGAGAAAGCAAGGAAATAGGGAAGAAATGTTGAGGAAATTTAAAGTAAATTGACTTGTAAAGAGATGAATAGTGTGGTATTGTATAATAAATGTACATTAGATTAGAAAAGGACAGTTATTTATATTTCACATGTATAATCTCACTAGCATATGTGCATCATTCTTTTTGTAATAAAGACCAAAGCAAAATGAATTGATACAAAATTATACAATGGCCATAGATATTCAAAAGCTGCAGACACAGTGATGTTTGTACTGAATAACATTACTATTTCTAAATCAACCACAAGGGGAATATCAGTGTTATTACACATAAACCATTATATAATCCATGAGATTATGTAAAATGACATCACACGTGGAGTGGTTGACACAATGAGATTATGTAAAATGACATCACACGTGGAGTGGTTGACACACTGCATCACCTCATGCATGATCCCGGTCCAGATCTGATACTATGTACTGTAATATCTTTGATCATCTCTGTAAAATCAAATAAATCCTTTAAAAAGGATTTGCAATAACTTTATTATACTCCTTAGAATCAATGACATTAAGACAATTAATGGAAGATTCTCTTGGGTAATCCAGAGGTCAATGGGAATCTTGACGATAAGGCTGTTTTTAAAGACAAGAGAGCAAAGAACTTTAGAAGTATTTTTGAGACACTTGGGGACTGTAGTTTTTTTTATTTTGTGTCAAAAAGAAAGGACACACATTTGAGAAGGTTGTAACTTTTGTAAGATTGTAACAAATTACCCATATTTGAATGTGCAATTCAATAAAGTCCTAAAGCTAGGCTAATTTACTTGTGTTTTTCTATCAAAGTAGATCTAGCTTCTTTTACCAGGTACAAAGCTTTCCATGTGGGAATGACTACCCAAAACCTCCCACCTGGAATAATAAACACCAATATGCAGTCAAATATAAACAAAAAAGTTTGTACAAGCAAACAAGTAATACGTTTGCTTTCAATGTGTATGAGTACAGGAGCCATAACTTGTATAGAGGACTGGATTTTAAAAATCAGTTTGACACTAAATAATTCAAATGGTAAGTTCTTCTTAATGCTTGTGCCACTGGTCTCAGTGATGTTATTTATGTTAAATGTGATTTGAAAGCAATGGGTCTCAAGTATTGACAATGGTTGGGTTGGAGTTCTTTTTAATTCATAGGTTCATAGGTTCATAGGTTCATACTAGGCTATCTGCCCGAGGGCATTTACAAGCCTAGCCCATAGTTTTGTGGCTTACGCCACCCCTTTAGTATGGGGAACTATACCCATTATTTTGCTGTGCCTCTGTTGAGCAGTGACACTGAGGTAATCCCTGGGGTATATCTGCGATCTCCCATCCATTGGTCAAGATTTATCTTGAACAAGGCCAGCGAGGTGATCTGCCTCACATATACCGGGATTTTATTCCACAGCATAGGGAGTCTTTGGGTGATGAATCTATCCCTCCAGCACGTCCTATTAATAGCCGTGTCGAGGTTTAAGTCTCCGCCCTTGTGACTCTGACAGATCTAGATTTTTGAGGTGAAGCATATTCATCAAATCTGGGTTTGACATGGCCTTGTATGTTAGGCAAAGGTCACCTCTGAGCAAGCGGTGGCGACTGAATAGAGCTGGAGTTCTTTCAGTCGGGCAGCATAGGACAGATGTTTGAGACCCTTTATCCTTTTGGTGAGGAACTTTTGTGGCCTCTCCAGCTGCTGCAAGTGTCGGGTCAGATACATTCGAATGGGGCATTGTACTCAATCATTGGTCTGATGAGTGATGAGTATAGGGAGACTATGACCTCCCTTGATCTAGATGAGAATCCCTTCATGATAAGGTGGGCAATGTAGAAGGTCTTCCTAACTACTTTAGCTACATGGGTGTCGAATGACAGACTACTATCAACCTGGGTCCCCAGGTCCCTGATAACTTCTTCTGTGCTCAGTGGATTGCCACCTATTTGGTAGCTAGGGGTAACCTTGTTTTTCGAAGGGTATGACTATGCATTTTTGGCATTTAACTTTAGGCCATGGCTCTGGCACCAGTTATCCGTTTCTGTGAGACCCTTCTGAAGGATATCTGTGTCAGATGTGTTTTCTACTATGGCACCCAGTTTGCAGTCATCTGCAAACTTTGTCAGCCATAACCCTCCTGTGTTTGCTTGTACTTGGAAAAGTAGATGCCAAACAAGAGTGGGCCCAGGACTGAGCCCTGTGGTACACCACTTGTGACCGGCTTTGAGTCTGACATGGCGCCAGCAACTCTGACCCTGTGGGTTCTGTCACTCAGCCAGTTTGCAACCCATCTTGTGATGTATGGGTTAACATTTAAGCTGATGAGTTTTTCAATGATACCCGAGTGGGGTATTGTATCGAAGGCCTTCGCCAGATCGAGGTAGGCTGTATGGACTGCCTTTCCCTCATCAATGGCTTTGGTGACTGTTTGAAAAAGTCAACCAAGTTTAGAAGGCATGATCTGCCTTTGACAAAGCCAAACTGGGATGGATCCAAAGTCTGCAAATTCCCTATGTCTTTATTTATGAGGTCCATTATGATCCTCTCCATGGCTTTGCAGATAAGGCTTGTCAAGCTAATGGGCGGTAATTTCCAGGGTCGGTGGAGGCACCGCCTTTGTGAAGTGGGACCACAGTTGCAGTGCGCCACTCCTGGGTGCGTATCCAGCCGTAAGACTATGATTAAACAGCTGTCCTAGCTGTGGGTTTAATTCCTCGTTGAGTTCGTGGAGCACACAGCCAGGGACACCATCAGGTCCCATGGATGCTGTGCTTTTTGCTTTGGAGAGAGCAGTTCTCACTTGGGCGTTGGAGATGTTTGGGGGGCTGCAATCGCTTGGTATAGATATCTCTCCTTTTGGGGGGGGGGAGAAGTTTGCACTGAACCTGTCAGCCAGTATGTTGGCAATGTCTGTAGGATCAGTAATCTTCACATCATTTTGAACTAGTTCTGAGCATATCTGGGAGTTTCCTCCCAGGTTTCTAACATAGCTAAAGAAGGCCTTATGATTGTCTTTTGAGTCTTTAGCTATTTTTCTCTCAAAATTTGCTTTGGATGATTTTATGAGAGCTCTTAGTTTTTTACTTATAGTGATCAAGGGTGTCTTACCTTTTAAGGATTTTGCTCTATCTTGTAGTAGCTTCCTCCTTTTGTTGTAGAGTTTGTTTATGGCTGGGGTCCACCAGACTGGACGCTTGCCTTTGGTACAAAGAGTCTTTGTTTTGCTTGGGATTGCCTTATCCATGCAGTCCTGCAGGTGCTGGTAGAAGGCATTTGTAAGTGATTCAGCGGCTTGAGTACTGTTTTCTGCCAGCTCGGGGGCCTTAAAGGAGACCACACTAGTCTTTAGAAGTGTGAAGTCGGCTTTCGAGAAGTTCTTTACTGTGGTCTTTTTTATTTCAGGTGGGGGTGGGATGAGGACCTCCAGCGAGATTAGTTTGTGATCTGATCTCACCAGTGAGGGGTATACTTCCGGTGTTGAACATTGTGCTCCCATGTTCGTGATGATGAGATCAAGTATGTTTTCTCCTCTTGTGGGGATGGTGACTAGTTGTTCCATGGCATTTGAGTTTATGAATTCCAGGAACTTTTGGGCTAGGGTGTTCGGGCTTAATAGAAGTTTAAATGCTATTGCCTTTAAAAAATATATTATCTTTAAAAACCTGATTAGTTTGTTTTTATTGAGTGATTACTCTTCTAAAGATTAACTTGGCTGAATACAGTATGGTTTTCATTCAGAAGAAATCTCAAGAAAATTGTGGGAGAGTGCATACTAGTTCTTATTTTTACTTACCATTAAAGCTGCTAACTCATTTTCACAGACAAGTTCTAATTGTATTTGTTTTTCTTTTTTGTTTTTAAAGTTTCAAATATAACATACTGTCCTTTCTAAGTTTACTTTGTGTTTTTTGTTTTGTCTATATAACAAACCTAATCAGAAATTGAAGTAGGTTTACATTGACTAGCTTAAGAACCTAGTTGTGATATAAGGTCTCCTTAATTTGATTCATGAAGCTCCACTGTATTAAAGACTTTCCATTATTTAGATGAGTGAAAGTCAGAATGGGGAGTTGATAGGTAAGTCAGAAACATATTATTAGCATAATGGAAAATTCAATAGCCTCCACTTTTTCAATTACCTTAACACATGTTGGTATACAAGCAAACCAAATACTATCCATGGAAGTCTCCTACTGTTATTTGAGATTAAAAGTGAGAGATTAGCATCCTTTTCCTTTCTACTTAACATGCAGAAAATGAAATGTTCCTTGAATTAGTGCTAGGACTACTTCCAAGATGCAAATACTGCTAAAGATGTTTAAGTTACCCACAGGAAAATGATGGGTAATGTAATTGACAAGAAACATTGACTAATGTAGAAACACAGCTTCGTTCACTTTTCTGGAATTTATGTGTCAAAAAATGGACTGATGATCATAACTAAAGCAGTATGATTTATACAGTCCCTTCTTAGTCCATACTGACTATGAAAAAGAACACCATATGTTTTGAAGTGATTGATAAACTAATAATAGACTGCCCTCCCATGGTCCTAGCTATCTAATTAGGCAAAGAAACTTACCTATAATTAGAAAGAAGCTTAGAAGAACAACATGAATATAAAGGCAGTACAAGGGCATTATTCAACACATACTCTGTGTGGTTTCCTTTCTGTAATAATCATATATTCAGAATTAATCCTGTTGAAGCCTTTATTCTTTCTATTCTAGAATTAAAGTTAACTCTGTCATGGAGTGGAGCATACATATAGAAGTCGCATGTTCAGATTTCAACAAAGGCATCAAGAACTGTTGAATTAATGATGCTAGTTTTCTTCAGAAATGATATAAAGCGCAGACTGTTCAGTAAGGACAAAATCATGCACAGTATTGCATTTTTAAACACTGGTTTCATACATGAAATGGTTTAGGTGGCCCCTGAAATATTTTTGGATTCTCACTAAAGATTTAAATATAATTTATTTAATGCTATTTAGCTGAAACTGGTAGCATTACACTTGTTTGCCATTTAGAAATATAGCCAGTTAGCATTGTGGTTTCATATGTTATCCAATTTATCATATAGTTTCTGAAAGATGCATTCTTAATATCAAGTGAAAGAAGAACTATAACAAAGTATGTCAGGGTAGTAAATCTACATAGAGTTGTCAAGAAAAACTTCAGAAAAAAAAAGAAAGTGATCCTTTGCCTTATGAATCCTAGGGATATTATCTACTGATTTATTATTCCAGTTGGTTTAGACTGTTAAGTTATTAATACATTTAATAGTCATAATACCATCTGGTCTTATTCATCTAATACCTGAGATAATCCAGGAATAATACAGCTAGTTCATGATCATGCATTATGTCCAAATCATATTTAAAGTGAACAAGTTATACCCTAGTAAATCTTCCATAATAGGGCATTTTGAAAGTTAAAACCAATTATAGTTAGATTTCATGCAAGAATACAGTGAGTGCAGGATGAGGCCTTAACTAAAGACTATAATAAGCAGAACAGCTTGAATGATGAAGGATTTATCCAAGTCTGCTTAATCAATCTGAATAAGCTTTTACAACCATTGGATAAGCTGTATTAATAAATATCACTCTTTTGTTTTAAAGTATCCTTCCTAAAAATAAAATACTAATAACAGTAGCAGCCACAGACACTCGTCTCAGAATCTAAGGTGGATAGTTTCATTCTCGTGTTAGAGATTATGAACAAATCTTGATCAGGCAGAATGAGCACTAACTAAAACTCATGACATGTAGGACATAGAATAACTGGAAATATTTTGATATGCATGAAACACTGACATTTGCAGATATCCTTGACATAATTAGATGAAGATTCTAGAGTCACATGGCCATAATAAGAACCTAGACTTTTATAAATATATCTTACAGACATTAGTAATATAACAGGCATTTAACAAGTATTTAAATTTGTAAATTGGATGACTTTCATTTTGATGTCTGTACTTAGTGAAATGAAGAAATTATTCCACCTAATTAGCTATTGTGATTGAGAAGGTGAACAAGGTGAAAAAATAATTACTCAAGCAATGTTTAAATGTTCAAAAGTACAATTTTCAGAGGCTTGTACCACTGGTAACACCTTGATGTGGCTGGAGATAGCACACTCTTGTAGTGGTTATGTTGGTTTAAGCTGCATTGGGCAGGAACTTTCCTGCTGTTTTGGGGAATAGGTGGTATGTAGGGAAGCAACATACATAGCCTGTCCAGACAAAGATATAGTAAGTCTTAAGACAGCCACATGGGTAGGCTGTTCTGAGGGGGCAACTACCTGGCAGACTCCCTATAAACTGATTCTCACTGCTGAGGGAATGGATGGACTGAAAGGGCTTCCCATTTCAGAAACAAAATAGGCCATATTATCCTTATCAAGCCTGGAGATACCCATCTCCTGTTACTGTGCAATGAATGGGCTGACTGAGTACAGATAGTGGAGCCATCGAGCAGAGTCCCTTGGAGTAGTACTTTGTCAGAAATGTTGGGGGGGTATGTGCTAATGTTTGTAACTATGGAAATGATTGTTTTGAGGTAGGACATGATCTGAATTGCATAAATATTGTAAAACCTTATTAATTTTAATGCACTTAACTGGTAGAAATGCAGCTACTAGAAAATGGAAATCAAATTCTAAACCTATTGTAACTAAAGTACTTAATATTGTAAAGGAGATAAAAGAACAGGAGGCAGGATATTTAGAAAAAGTAAGGATCAAATTACATTTAAATAAATGGATTTTTTGGAAAAATACATGCAAAGTAATGTTCAGGAGGAGTGAGGTTTAAGGAACGGCAGAAAACTGATCAATTTATGTAAAGGAAGAGTGAATGATAATTGCTAGAAATGCATGCTGCATGAAAACAATTAAAATGCCACTACAGTTTGTTTTCTTGACTATTAATGTATGTATACCGATGTCACAGTTTCAACTGTGATTTACTAAAGATGTTTAAAAATAGTACAGATTCATGATAATTACTATATTGAAAAAATTCACATGGCATAAAGGGAAATTTTGATCATATTACCAGGACAGGGTATGTTATCAGCATCATTGCTAAACATCTACTTCACTGTAGAACCCTAACATCAAAGTGGATAACATAGTTAGAGAGGTGTAATCAGAAAATGAAAGAATGGAAACACAGAATCAAAATGTAGTAAACCAAAACAGAATAAAGAAAAGACTTTAAAGGTAAAACAGGCAAGCTTATGGTGATATAAAATGTAAACTATTTTAATTAACAAGCTCAGACATTTAATTTAAAAAGCTACTAAAAGAAATATAGTGCAACCATTATAGTCTGCACTGTTAACTTCATGGTTACTGTGAATAGTATAATTACATTAATCTGTAAAATATCGATATAGTTCGGGTCTATATTATATGAACGAATCGCACAAATTGTGAACGCTCATAATATCGAACGTACCGGACCTCAAACTTCCTATTGTGGGGGGCCGCACCCACCCACCCCCTGCTAAATATATATTCCAACTCTGAGATCGCACTACAGTGAGGAAAGGGCAAATATTCCATTCTTCACTGTACCGCGATCTCAGAAAATTCACGTCGCTATTATGAGCATTTGCAATTTGTGCGATTCGCTCATATGATATAGACCCAAATAGTTCTATACTGTTGCAAACACTCTAATAGAAATGATATTAGGAAAGAGGATTCGATTAAGGTGGAAATGACCAAGCATTGCATTTCAGAATCATACTTTTTAAACAAAAATAATACCTATGGGAAGTCTAAAGATAAAGGAATGGAACCAGAATCAAAATTTTGTAAGTTAAAAGAGAAATAAAGAAAAGATTGCCAAAGTAATAGCTTAACAACTGCTGATTTATAACAGCAGTTACATGTACACTATATATAAAGTTTTAGGAGATATAGCCATTTAATATACTGTAGCTGCAGCATGACTCGGGTTCTTCAGGAAAATGCACAACTTCCTAGCAATGTCATAATCTGTGCCTTCTGTCTATGAGAATCTATCCATCCACAACCCCTTTTCCTATTTTTGCACATGGGGTCGAGGTGTCACGTCAGTAGTGACAATCATCTAGAGCCTTTTGGGGGAAGAAGATCCGAAGACTATGATTTCTGTCTAAGAACTTTAAACTCTCTGCACCCCTGTGATGTTCAGCTTCAGGTGAGATACAAAATAAACTGCTGTCCTGGTTCTGTAATCCCTTAGTGGAACTACAGTGGTCCTGTGTACTTGTCACAAAACTGCAACAAAAATTTTAAAGGAGTCCTCACCGTAACTTTATTAGATAGTATGCATTTCACGTTGGCACTCTGCTGTGCGAGAACAGAAAGCATAGCATGACCTGTCCAGTCAAAAAATCAAAATTGTATTTTTAATTTATTCATGTGTTATCCAGGTATGTGAACTGGTCTGTCTCTGACCCAAATAGCATAGTAAATAGAACTGAAAGCATGGCATGACCTGTCTAGTCAAAAAATTTAAATTCTATTTGTAATGTATGCATGTGTTATCCAGATATGTGAACTGGTCTTTCTCAGACCCAAAAACATAGTGAATAACTAAGGAAACAGATCTGTGCACTTTTTATCAACAGCTTTCGAAGGAAACTACCAGGAAAAGGCAACAGACTTCAAATAAAAAAACTATTTAAATTATAAATCTTTTGATTTAAATTCTGGCTACTATAAAATACTTGGAAACTATATTTCAGAAATGTATATTTATATATATTCAGAAAATATAGCTTGAGCATCATGCAGTATAGATTTAGATTCGTTTTTATGAAATTTTCAACAAACCTGTATGCCAGGAACAAGCTGTTAAAAGGAAATGCTGGCAACTGAGTTAGACCTTTGATGAGTTTTTATACAGTGTAATTTTAGCATCTGATAGTCTATAACTAGGGAGCAGATTATTCCATTAGGCATAGATCTGGATAACAGACAGACATTTTAACGTACACAGTGAAAGGTAAAGCATCTCCTATATGTTTTGTGGCATACTGCACAAGTCTGTTTTGCGACTGCTTTATTTTGACACATTTATGTTGCAGGTTGAAAAAGGGAGACAGAAATGGGTAACAAGTTATGCAAACGATACAAAAAACGTGGGAAGAGAAATGAACAATACCACAAACGTCAGTTCACAAAATGGTCTGTCAGTACGTGAATAATGTCTGAAACCTCCAAACTTTGTGCAGTTACTGTAAGAAGCCACATTTCAGTTTCAACACTAAATAAGACTCTTAAAGAAAATGGAACATGAGCATTAAGCGACAAACTGGAATGTGATCTATAGGAGTACTTGTAGACAGCAGTCTGATGTTTTATATCATATCACAAAACAGTTATTACTAACACAAGGAAAAAATGCTAATTCAATGTCTGGATGGTAAACAGAAGCCATATTTTTACTATGCGTGTTATTGATAAGAAGTACTCTAGAGTTTCATTTTCATCTTTGGGGATCATAACAAATACAATTAACAACTGGCTGTAGAAACTTTTGCTTTCAGAACAGGGTAAGGAAGGAACTGAGACCCCACTAGGTTCTATAAGGCTGAGATATGACATGATTTCAGTATAGATGAAACATTAAACAACAGGGACTTGGATATTGTACCCACAGAACTATTACAGCTTGTCATACCATGTTTAGCTGACTCAGTTATCCTTTCCTTTCTTCTTAATTCCTCTTCAAAAACTACAGTATAACAAACAATTGTACAAATGTACATTATTGTAGCGCCCTTCAAAACCAATGCTTAATATCCCCGAACACTTTTCAGTGATTCAAAGCATGTCACGTTCTCCTAATTTTACTTTTAGGTCACTTTAAAAAAGTCTGAAACCATTAGTATAATCAATCTGATCCAAATACACATGGATTGTGAGGCCTTCCATTTTCTACAGATTCTGCGTTTTGCAGTACAACTATCATAATATTCATCATTAAGGTGTGTGCACTATAATTAGGAACTGAAGAAACATATATATGGATGCCATATTATACTACCTGCCACCTTTTATGCCTAGTTAACCTTGAACTTGCCATGTTGTGTTAATTAAATATCATTTTCCATCATGGATATCAGATATCACCCCTCTATAACCCTCTGCTTGCTGTATACCCCAACCTCCACCAGTCTCTGACAGGCATCTTGTCTTCCTTCTGTATGTGTGAACATGCAAATAGTTTGTTAAGTCTAATGAAGATTTAGGTATGATCCCATTTATTCTCATTAGAGGTAACATATAATTAATGACCATGTGATGGGTAAGGCCAAGGTCTAACCAAATGGAATAGATTAATTTGAGTACAAAAAAAAAGGAAATTAGCTAGGTTTAAAATGGCCCAGAAGGGCAGCTAGCATAGTACTTACCTATGAACCTGCCAGTGATTCTGCTTTTAAATGAATAACTGTCAAATATAGTATTAGTAGAAAGTACGCTGTTATCTCTTAGAAGACAGAGTACTCATAATAGCTGCTACATGTATACGTACAACCAACCAACAATGCTTTCCTTATTGTAGCTCACACTTCCATTGAGGCAGCCCTCTGTTTTGTGATCGCAAACTCTACCTGAGCTGCACCCAGTCAGGAGCTTATATGTATCCCTCTACTTGGTTCTTCTGCTGAGGGTTATATCAACGGCAAGAACAAGACCAGTCATTTTCACTTGGTAAATCTGGTTCCAGAACCACTGCTCTGTATAGGGATAAGAGCAGCTAAATTTGGCTGATACTTCTGACCTCATGAACATGCTTAAGCTCCTTCCTCAGCATTGAGGTGACATTCCATAATTCAGTTACTGAGTTCCACAGTAAGGGCTAGCCCATTTTTATCCATCCTGCTCCTGCGTCCTACTTGATCTGCATCATATTCGACCACCACACTTCACCTTGTGGATAATGAACTTATTGGTGCAGTGTTCAATATGGTACAGCCACTGGTTTCATAGCATCACCGGCAGACTTCTAGAATCATGTAGGGAATGATGATAATACCTGGGGGGATGCGACTGAGACCTGGAAAAGAGTGGTTGGTTTTAGATTCTCATGCTTGTCATGGATTATCTAAAACAAACATCATGCTCACACAAGGATGCTCATAAATGTACTTGGTACCAAAACTCCCTGAACCCAAGGTCAATGGCTGACATTGTTGTCATATTACTCTACCTGAGACTATATGCTTTGGAACTCAGGTCAAGGGACATGCTTATGCATCAACAAATCACAGTTAGGAGGCAAGTTAGAGCAGATGGTGGGGTGGCAATAAGACAGACCTAGTAAATGTAAAGTGTAATAATGGGGCTGGGGAATGTATATTTAATACTTCTATGCAAGATGAGTCCAGATTTCACCTCCATGAGAGTGTCCAATATATCCGAGAAGATGATGAATATGGAGTCTGAACGAATCCTGTTTTTGGCCTCAGTCATTGAGATGGTGGTAAGGAACTGTAGCCAAAAATAGTGGTCAATGCTTTTCACAGTAATAATTCTGGGACTTACTGATGGACACAAGAAGTGACTGAAGCTATGAGGCTAAAGAAAGGGAGCTTTACAGAAATGTGAGCAGTGGTTCTCTAGATCTGATTGAAAGATACCAATGAGCCAAAAAAACAGCAACTTCAGTAGCCACTGAAGAAAAAACCCAGATGTGGAAGGTGTTTAGTGAGACCATACAGTGTGATTTTCATATAGCTTGAAAATTGGTCTGGGAAATTATCTGAGATGTTGATAAACTGTCCTCAGCAGTGGTGAGGAAATGGTGACCTTAAGTGGAGACATTGTTATGTGATGAAAAGACCATTGTAAGGAATCACAGACTGGTAGCTGTGCAATTCTCTGAGGA
>NC_056739.1:1612170812-1612213312 GCF_019279795.1 Protopterus annectens | reverse complement strand
ATGCCTTAAGACTTCTTTTGCTTGATGCTTTGCTAGCTATTGTATATGACATCTGCTCTTGCAGAGGAACTCCTTTTATACTATAGTTGGGAGCAGAGGTAGTGTGGGGATAGGAATTTAGGATGCTGTGGTCACTAAACAACTGTAAGGAACTGATTTTTAATAATTCTGAAGACAAAAGAGTACAAAGAGCTGAATATCATCCTTTAAACAGGGAGGCAGAAGGAAATATGAATTTGAATGGCACCCAAAAATCATGAAATAATGCACAAAGCAAATGATAATATATTACTTATAAATATATATATTATATAATGGAAAACAGTGCAAAAAAGAGTGATGTGATTATATAAGGTAATGCAGCTACTAATAAGCAGTCAGTAAAATCCTCTCAAACTAAACTGTGGGCAACATTTGTTCAACTGATAGACAAAATAAGTGAACTCAAAAAATTGTAAAACTCTTAAGTATTCAATTTTGTCTCTTTGATTTCAGTGAACAATTTTGTAGTTTCCTGACTGTAGGAAGCAGTGAGAGGAATATATTTCAATCAAGTGAACTGATGTATTAGGAAGTGTTATCATCCACTGACCGGATGTCAGAAAATGCTGTAAGGTTGCAATATGGATGCATTTTTTTTACACAAAAGATGCTAGCTGTGCATACAGGGTTTAGATTCAAGTGTAGTAAGAGTCAGTATACTCACTTAAGTGAAATGCAAAAATAAATAAATAAAAAAAACATGTCTTGGTAGATATGACACTGCACAGAAGTCTAAACTAGTGATGGAATGCTTAAGCAGAGTATAAAGTTGAGAACATAAACATGAATAAACATGCAGCAGAACATAAGCACAGATCAGACAGCTTGTTCTTAGAGGACTTGATAGAGTCCTTTTGTTTAAATTTTATGTATGTAAATATTCCCAGCTTAATGAAATGACAATTGGTGGCCCGTGGCATTTGAATAGAATGTTACTTGGCCAAATATGAACGATGTGGTACTTCAGTAAATCACTAACTTTAGGATTAGGTTAATAGGTTTGGCTTATGGCTAGTAATGAAATTAAAATTTTAGTTCCTATTAGGATTAGGGATACTGTTGGCTTTGGGGTTAGGGTGAAGGAGAGGTAAGTGTTAAGATTAGGGCTAAGTGAAAGTTTTGGCTGGCTAAGCTTATATCGTTTATGTTTAGAGTCAGCTCCACCTTTGGGTTAAGTTTAGGGTTACAGATAGTTTTACAGTTAGGATTATGTCTGCATGTGCAGGGCTGTGTCTGACTGTGGACAGTGGGAAACTGAAACTGACATAAATAAATGCCAAATATAAATTCTCTTTATTCTTCTACTCCATGCATTTTCAATGAATGTGACTTTTGCAAAAAATGGTTTCAGATTTTTTTTTATTCTCAGCTATTTGGACTTGGTCATGCTATTTTCAATTAGTGTGCATTCATAAGGATATCCTAAACTTTTAAAAACACTAAAATAAGGCTTTGAGAAATTTCCCTATAGCTAAGTAATGTTGGGAGCATACTCCTTTAATGTGTTCTACTATTACTGAAACAGTTCACTTAAATGTGTATAATGTCAGTGTTCTGTTAGCATGCATTGAACTGTTATGGTTCTTTGCTGTCTCACTACAATTTTTATTTTGATTGCTTAATGTTTTGGAGGATTTGTGTTTGTTGCTTTCAATTTCTTATTTAATTTACTTCATCTCCCTAGAAAAATAACAGTTTTTCCATATTTTGTATATACTAACATTTGTGGCACACTGATATTTTTGTTTTATTGTTAGCAGACAACATGTTTGTCTCTCTGATAGTTAAACACAAATCTGTTATAATAAACTATTTTTTTTTGAGAGTGATACATTTTTACGTATATAGTTAATTGCATGCCTATTTCAAGGGAAGACATGCTTAAAAAGTGGTGCTGCGGTAGCGTTGTCGCCTCACAGCAAGACGTCCCATTCGATTCTCAGCTAGAGCGTCTTCTGTGTGGAGGCATGCGTGAATGGGCGTACCTTCATTGAAGGTTGTGTGTCAGGGCTGATAACCTGGCACGTAAAAATCCACTACCAAACATTAGCGGACCGGAGTTCCGCTGTGGCGACCCCTAACCAGGATAAGCTGAAAGACACAACAACAACATGTTCATAGGTTCATAGGATCATACTAGGCTATCTGCCAGTTTGCAACCCATCTAGTGACATAGGGGTTTATATTTAAGCTGGTGAGCTTATCTAAAATGCCCGAGTGGGGTATTGTATCGAAGGCTTTTGCGAGGTCCAGGTAGGCTGTGTGGACCACCTTCCTCTCGTCAATGGCCTTGGTGACTGTTTCAAAGAAATCAACAAGGTTTAAGAGGCAGGATCTGCCCTTAACAAAGCCGAACTGGGTAGGAACCAGTGTCTGTAGGTCTGCAATATCTTTATTTATGAGGTCCATGATGATCCTTTCCATAGCTTTGCAGACCAAGCTAGTCAGGCTTATGGGGCGATAGTTTCCATGATCCGTTGAGGCAACACCTTTGTGGAGAGGGACCACTGTTGCTGTACGCCACTCTTTGGATACATATCCTGTAGTAAGGCTGAGATTGAACAGTAGTTTTATGTTTGAGTTTAGTTCTTCTTGGAGTTCATGTAGGACGCAGCCCGGGACACCGTCTGGTCCCATTGATGCTGTGTTTTTTGCTTTGGAGAGGACGTCTCTTACCTGAGCATCTGAGATGTCAGGGGGGCAGCAATCTGCTGGGATAGATATTTGCCCTTTTGGTCGGGAAGGGGGGAGAAGTTTGCACTGAACCTGTCAGCTAGGATGCTGGCAATGTCTGTGGGTTCGGTGTATCTTTTGTCATTTTGGACTAATTCTGAGCATATCTGAGAATTCCCACCCAGGTTCCTAACATAACTAAAGAAAGCCTTGTGATTATCCTTAGTGTCATGTGCAATTTTTCTCTCGAAGCTGGCCTTAGATGATTTTATGAGTGCCCGTAGTTTTTTGCTAATATTGATCGGCGATGCCTTCCCTTTTTGGGATTTTGCTCTATCATGTAGTAGCTTCCTCCTTCTATTGTATAGTTTGTTTATGGCTGGGGTCCACCAGACAGGACGCCTGCCTTTGGAGGATTGGGTCTTGGTTTTATTTGGGATTGCATTATCCATGCATTCCTGAAGGTGTTCATAGAATGCGTTTATAAAGGATTCTGCGGTCTGGGCCGTATTTTCTACAGGCCCGGGGGCTTTGAAGGATTCCACCTCGGTTTTGAGGAGTGTGAAATTTGCTTCAGAGAAGTTTTTCACTGTGGTTTTCTGGGCAGGGGCTGGGGTAAGGAAAACACAAAAGTGCATCAGTTAGGTTTGGTGACCCATATAGCCTGCCTCTCTGATTTATCTAACAGCTGGGGTACCTTCAGTGCAGAATCTGCTTGTTCGTTTTATATTTCTTGGGATTTTGCAAGGTGCTCTAATTTTCTTTAATATCCCAAAGACATATTTGTAGGTGAACTGACAATCCCCCAAACTGCTAGGAGATATGAATATGTGTGAGTGATTAAGAGAGTGAGTGGGTGCATGTGTTTGTGTGTGTATGTGTGTGTGTCTGCAACCCTTTAAAGAAGGTCATCCTATTAAAAAATGATTTTCTTCCTTACTCCCACTAAATGCCATAACAAGATTGAGTTCCATTGCAACCATGAACTTGATAAAACAAGTCACTGCAGAATAAAATTAATTTACTTGTACTTAGTGTCAAGGCATCTGCTTTATGGAAATATTATGCAGACAAAAATAACTGTTTGCACATAGAGTCTATATTAAAAAATGGATTAAGCACATTATTTTATTATCTAAAAGTGAAAGCATATGTCTTTTTGTTTTAACAGAAGAAACAAAGCAACACTGCGGGGAAGACCACAGACATCTGATTTTTGGAGATTTGTGAGGGCAAGTATTTAATGTAAAATTGTGGATTACTGGAAAAAAGTATTAAACACTTGCAAACTATTATTTATTGAGGAAAAAATAAAGAGTTAATAGGATAAGGTGTAAGGTATGTCTCAGGTGTAAAAAAAGGTCACTTAAGTATAGCATATATGATTATAAATAAGATAAATGGATGATATATGTAAACATTATATAGGAAAGTGCAGTATATCTGTTGTAGTAATAGCGGAAATGCATTTATATACTGTCCTTATGTCACGTGTAGGAATGGAAAGCTCCAGCTGATCAAAACTGATCTTAATAGCATTTTTCCAAAGCTGGGATTCAATGAAAATTCTGGTATCAGAAGCATGCATGAACTTGTATTACTTTTAAATGAAACAAATGCTCTCTAAAGACTGTAAAGATGTCTCTTCCATTACACAGCAGTGTAGTGCAGTGACTGTGTAGTTATGAATTTGACAATATGAGGAATGAAATGGAGTATAATCCCCATCCCATGTACTGGGGAGGCTCCGTCTCCATCTGTATGTATATTCAATGTACTGGGAGCATTTTTTATTTTTCAGTTACATTTTGTTTTGTTCATAGGTTCATATGTGTGTACTAAGCTAATGACCACTGGGGTCTTTTTAAGCCTAACCATGCATCCCGAATATCTAACATGTTCTGGTACCCTTCCTTACTAAGTATAAGCAGAGCCTTAGGAGATGAAACATTTACAAGCTGGGGCCTGGGAAATTAAACATTTAGAGGATGCCTGTGTTCATTAGAGTCATAGGTGCCAAACCAGGATAAATTTCCTGTTCCCCATCCAATTGTCAAGGTTACAATTAAATTGGAGTAGGGAGGAACTGTGCTTCACATGGATAGGGAGCCTGTTTCAGAAAAGGTATAGTCTCTAGGATACATACCTGTCTCTCCAGCAGATCTTATTTACATCACAGGTAAAGTTTAAGACTTTAGAGGAAGTAATTCTGTTGCTGTTTGTCTTGTGGATATCCAAGAGGTCCATCAGGGTGGGGTCTGGCAATGCCTTATTTGCTAGGCATAGATCTCCCCTCAACAGCCCCTAGGAGACAGAATACAGACATAGAGCTTTGAGGTGGTCTGCATAGGATATATTATTTATGCCCTGTATTCTCTTATTGAGTAACCACTGTGGATGTTCCAGTTCTTGGATATACCTACTTAGCTACATACCAAAGGGCGTATTGTACTCAATAATAGGTCTGATGAATGCCAAATATAGTGGAACAATAACCTCCTTGCATGTAGATGCCATACCTTTGTTTATAAGTTGCACAACATTAAATTATTTTCTCACTACCTTAGACAAGTGATAGTCAAAGGCTAGATTAATATTTACATGTCTCCAAGTTCCTGACTACTGGGTTGACTCTTAGAGGTGTGCAGTCAATATGATAGTTACCAGGGGTGGATGACTTCCAGTAGGATACTCTTATGCATTTTTTGGCATTTAGTTTTAGTCCAAGGTTCTGACACCATCTATTTGTCTGTGCCAGCCCCTCCTGGAGAACATTAGTGCCGGGGGATTCTATGTCTACTCCTAATTAGCAATCATCTGCAGATCTGATCAGCCAGAGGCTCTTGATGTAGGCATTGACTTCAGAGAAGTAGATGCCAAAAGAGAGTGGTCTTAGGATAATACCTGGATTTGAAATATGGGTCACAGTGACAGTATTTTTGTATCATAACTAGTACTGCATGTTGAAGAAAATATTTAAAAATAGTAATACAATACAATACACTTGGCAGAGATTTCTTGCATCTTTGCTTGCTCTTCAGAAGAATGGGTCTATATTATATAATTGAAAAGTCAGTTCAGCGAATGGCACTTACATAGAAAATACCATTCAGTGAACTGTTCATAGTGAGATTGCAGTACAGTGAAGATGGGAAATGTTGCCCTTTCCTCACTGTAGTGCGATCTCAGAGTTCTTATATATAATTAGCGGAGGGGAGGTGGGGGGTGCAGCCCCCCACAAGAGCAAATTCGTTGAATGGCATTTTCAATGTAAGTGCCGTTCGCTGAACGTTTTCCATTATATAATATAGACCCCAGAAGAACAGACTGGTACCTCAGATAGATGCACACTTCCATATGTATTCCATAGCATCAGTTTATGCTACATGAAGTCCTTCCTTCCCATCCATCCATCCATCCATCCATCCATCCATCAATCCATCCAATCCATCAATCCTTTCTTCCTTACTCAGCACCCATTTTAACCTTTACAGGACAGTAGAGACATAGCCTGTCTTAACAAATAATGGATGTAAGACTAGATTCAATCATGTGCAGGATAATAATCCATTGCAAAGTGCACACATGCATACCATACACAAAGCTAGGTCCAGTCTGAGCACTGCCAGTTCATCTGCCTATGTGTCTTTGGGATGTGAGAAGAAACTGGGACCCCAGCAAACCCCACAAAGATTCAGTGAGTATATGCAGACTTCTCACAGATGGCACCCCATCCAGAGGTCAAACCCAAAAGGTAAGCATTGTGAGCTAGCAACATTAACTACTGGACCACTGCCAACATTTGATGCCTGTCAAAAAATGCAGGGTTAAAAATACAGGACATATTTTAACACTATTGTTGGATTCATTAATTAAATTAGATTCCTTTAACTGGCTTGCCAGCAAAGTAACAAGCATATATCACTTAAGGTGCAGTTATCTTTTTTCAGTGGCTCACTTATACTATTTTAATTTAATTTATGTGTATGTTTGAAGCTGTGACATTTGGTGCCCATATGCTATCCAAAATGTTGTCCCCTTTAAAATTAAATTTCATACCATGGCTTATATGGTGGACATTTCAACCAGTAAATCATTTAAATTTAGGATTTTTACATTATTTGCTGCAAGCTTCTATATATAGAAATCTTGACACATCATTCACACAGCATGTTGTACCTAATTATGACAGCCAAATCACTGTGTCACTTGACCAAATTAACTGCACCTTTAGGAAAAATTTTAAGCTTTGTGTGTTTTATAGTGTTCTATGAAACAAGGGCACTTATGGTAGTTGAAATATTTTTCTTACAACTTCTGAGAAAAAAATATAATTCTAGTTATAATTATTCATTATTAGTTTCCCTCTAGCAACTCCCTCCTGTGCACGAGGTATCATCTTGCATTTGTATTAATTTTGAGGCTTCATATGGTTCTGGAATGTGCTTGGTGCCACAATCTGATCCCTTATAGGTGAAAAGGCTCCTTACATTTTTGAAGACCAAAGCTTGGCCATGTATGTCACAGTCAGTTGCCTAAATCACAGCTGTACTGAGCCATATATGATGATGGAGGCAAAAGAATAAATAAAACTGCAACTGCGAGCTTCTTCTACTGACCATCTGATGGAGTATATTTAGTATATCAAATGCTTTGAACATCAAAGCACAGAACATTGACCACACAAAGTTGAAGCACAAAACACTGAAGCTATATTGCTATCAGCTTTTTAGTGGTACGGAATAGTCTATTTTGTGTTGTGTGAGATTGCAATACAGCAGGGACTGTTATTTTTCCTTTCCCCACTTCTGTGATCTTGGAGTTGGCATATGTAATCAGCATTCCCCCCTTTAAAGACACTGGTTTCACAGTTTTAGCTGTTGTGCATTTTGACCTTGTGTGTTCAAAATGTTCAATATAATGAACATATTCCCCATACAATTAAATCCCTCCAGGAGCCTATAACACAAGTGCTATTTATTGCTTTGAGGTGACAGGCTGTTCATTGAGTCCCATTCTTGTATATTGTAGTGTTATGTGCTTCTAACTTTATCTGATTTAGGATACTCTAGACCAAAATGAACATTTCTTGTAAGGCTCAAGAAGTTTTCCTACATAGGGGTGATTACAATATTATGGGGATATGCAGGTATGTGCAGGCTTCCCACAGTTAATTTTTGTGAAATTAGCACAAAAATTGAAACATTTACTTTGCACATTTAATCCCCACATACACAAGTTTTTTTGAGGTGAGATTATATCAAGCACAAATTATTCTATACACAAATTTGTTTTGTACATAGTCAGACCCTTGGATAAACCTGCCATAAAATAACCTTCCATAATACAATAATATTCCAGCAAAAAATGCATTGTTCAGCAGATAAACACTACCCCATGTTAGGTTTCATAACAACAGACTGCTAAGTTTATCCAGGTTTCATATTATTATCTCATGACAGGGTTGAACAACCTACCATTCCCACACCTGGCTCTAGGGCAGAGAGGGTGGAGCCTTAACTATGACCCAAATTATCCAGTTTCAACTAATGGTTCAGGTGCTGGAGTAAACAGGCAAGGAAGTCTAGGAGTGAGCAACTGACACCAGTTCATCTATTGTGTGTGTGTGTGTGGGGGGGGGGGGCGAAGGCAGTGTGTCCATGTACCATGCTGGCACTTACTGAAGAGAGAGAAAGAGAGTTACAATATGTGGTGTATAGGTCAAGGCTTTTCACATGGCTCTGCCAACCCATGTCATGATAGCCTTCATGTGGCATGTCCAGGAATATTTGTCACAAGAAGGCATAGCAAGCCCTTATATCGGCAAGCATGCATGTCAGCCACTGAAGGAATTAGGGACCCTGAAAAATGGAAAAACCCTGATGGCAGCCTGGATGATGGTCTCCCACAAGTGCCCCCCTCCCCAGGATAAACAGAGCATGTAGATTGATGGAGGGTTGATGGTTGTCATGCAGTAGGTTAAAAACAATATAACAAAGTTGATTACAATCTCCACCTGTGCCACTTGGCCTTCCATTTGGTAAATTCCATTATCCCATACCTTGGTGATTTAATAAATTATGGTCACATTACAGTGAAGCTTATAGGCCCTGAGTGTCACTATTTGGCTGTAAGTAGAATTGTAATAGTTTTTCATGCATAATTGAAAATCTTGTTTTGTGAAACCATCCTCATAAAATGTTTATATCTATGACATATGGTGACTAGTTCTCCAAACCATAGATTAATTATTTCCAGCTGGATAAAGATAGGTTAATCCTGTGCAAAGCCCAGAAACCCCCTTTTGTGTCCTTAAGTATTCAGAGCACCATACATGCCATGTGCCACTGCTCTTATCACACTGCATGTTAAAGTTATGACATCTATAGTGTGCTGCAGGTCATCTGATCATTCAGGGACTCCCTCTTCTCCCATCAGGGCAGCCCAATGGCAGTATCTCCTAAACTGCCTCTAAGAAACAATTTTTACCTATCAAGCGGTCGCTGCCAAATATGGCTGCTACATATCGAGCCACACTAGAGTTTTATCTATTTATAGTCTGATAGGTAAATGACATTGCAGATTCTTGTGTTGCCCATATTCAGATAATAATTTAATTTTAGCATTGATTTTTATATGCACAGAATATGGAAAACAGATATTATACTATTTTTAAAGTTATAATGTCTACATCATCTGTAAAATGTTAGGTTAAGTATTTGTTAAAATTCTATGACTAAATGATGACAGCAGGACTAGACACACATGGTCATAACCTGGTACCAGAAAGATCTATAGAAAGTAAATATCTTTCTTGCTCCAGACAACATTGATAGTCTGTGTTATGCAAGAATGTCACATACACGACTATAGTCCTGCTATTGTCCAACCTGGATTAAAAAAATGTGGAGATTTAACAAGTAGTTGTAGTGCACTGAATTAATAGTTGATAACAAATGTAGTCAGGGTAATTCCTTTTTTATTACAATAGGGGAACTTTGCCTCTTCTTTGAATGAGATGCTTTGCTTCATGGTTCACATTGCATCACAAGAAAACATGGATCACTAATCAGGAGAGTAAAATATAGATATTTTGTCTAATACAGGCTGATTTACAGTTGTGTTAAAAATTTACTGTAACGAGGGTTGAGAGTGAAAATATATTTACAATTTATTTTAGCAGAATTCCATGTTTCTGATCTCATTAACTGTAACAAGCTAGAAATAATACATGACAAATCAAACCATGAGAATCTATTATTTGTAGAGTCTTGCACTGGTTTGCCTCTGAATTACTCTATATCACATGCACAGTGCGCAAAGCACTTAATGTTTGTGTTGTTTTAGGTAATAGTTGCTTTGATAAGATTGTATGCTTAATAGTGATGGAATCGTTTAGCAGGGTAGTTGATAATGTATGACAAATTCAATGTATTTAAAATCCCCGGAGACAGATGGAGTAGATGAAGGGAGGTAGGGGGAGTGGAGAACGGTGTGGCAGCTACAGGGTGAGAATTGCAAACCAAAGACAATCTAGATAGAACAAGTACTTTCTTCTGCTGGTGCACAATTATATACATATATCTTGGTTTGGATAATCTTTCCTTTGCTAACTGTAGTCTGTGCTGAATAAGAAGTTGTAAAGGCTCCACGATGTCTTCATATGTTGTACTGGAATTTTACTCTGAATTATGAAGCCCCCCCCCCACCTCACCTTTGAAGAAAGGATTCTGTTGTAATACCACATACAGAAAAAACAGTCCAAAATGTTCAAATACGTAAAACAATAAAATGGCACTTAATTATATTATAAAATTACTTTGAATGGATGAGTGTGCTGTAAATATGGACAGGCAATATTGATAATTTAAGAAAACAGGCACTAGATTTCATGTATACCCTTATTTTGGTATTCTCTACTATTTTATATCACATTCTGATGTAATAATTTTATGAACTGACTCCATAATTACATTAGTGACAATTTTAAGTCCTTCTTGCAGGATGCTTTTACACAGCATCTTCTGCAGGTCTTCAGTTGCTATTTTCACAATGTATTTGTTTGTTTTAGTTTGTTTACCAGGGCAGTACTCTGGTCACTACAGATCATTTGCAGGCACAGCCTGGGTGAAGACTTTCACATAAAATGAAAACAGAACAAATTCACAAACAGAGTAATCACAGAAGGTAGATAATCACATAGACAATTGATACAATATGTAAATAATATCAGAACAGAAAATCAAATGTGAATTAATTTTAGTAGTAAATATGAGAGGGAAGCAGCAGCAGCTGAGAGCAGAGGATCAAAGTAGAAGTGATGCAGTTGAGGAGGGAGTTAGGTTATGCATCCAGTGGAAAAGTAGTTGTAGTCAGTTTTTTGATGACGGTGTCATATGACTTGAACTCTAAAGGTGGAGAAAGAGGAAATTTCTTTAAGGGGAGAATTGCCAGAGTTTGGTCGCAAGAATAGAGAAGGAATGGTCGGTACAGTGCAGTTCACTTTTGGATGTCTAGAAGGAAAGAGATAATTGGGAGAGGTTATGGAGTTTGTAGGGGGGGGGGTTATGGAGTTTTGCTGCAAGAGGTGGAAAGGCACCTGGTTGAAGAAGTTTTAAAGCAAGAGACCCTAGTTGTAGTTCAACTCTGTAGGAGATTGGTAGCCATTTGGCCTTGGAAATTAATCAGCAGATTTTTGTTTTCTATGGCCTGCAGACTGGATAAGTTTTTTTCAGAGGCTGTGGCTATGAAGAGGAGCCTGTGTGCAAGTTGAGCAAGGAGGACTCCTTTGCCTATTGCAGATCTAGCTGATCTGAAGAGAAAGGGAGATATTTTCCAGGACCAGAATAAAAGAGAAATTATCTTTTTCTTGGTATTTTCAGTGTGGCTTTGGAAATTAAGTGACTGGTGTAGCCATAAACCTAAGTATTTAAAGGAAGTAATTGTTTTTCTATTGTGCAACTGTTGTGATCTGCAATGTTGATTTTTTTAGGAGTATTCTTCAGCTTTTGTGAGGTTCTAAATAGTATACTTTTTGTTTTAGAGGGGTTTGGAGTAGGTTATGGTAGTTTAGCCATGAATTAAGCAAGTGAAGGTCAGATTGAAGCCAGGTTTGAATAACTGAATGTGAGGGACTGGATCAAAGACTAACCATGTCATTAGGGAGATGAGAGAGCAGCTTGATAATAAAGACTGAAAACAAAAGAGGGGCAAGTATGGATCCCTGGGATACTCCTCTGGTAATGGAACTGACTCCATAATTACATTAGTGACAATTTTAAGTCCTTCTTGCAGGATGCTTTTACACAGCATCTTCTGCAGGTCTTCAGTTGCTATTTTCACAATGTATTTGTTTGTTTTAGTTTGTTTACCAGGGCAGTACTCTGGTCACTACAGATCATTTGCAGGCAACAGGGATGGGCCTAATTTGATTCTGAAATACCTATTTGTCAAGAAATGTTGAAACCACGTGACAGCATTGGGGCTAACCCCAATTTCTTGGAGGGGTTAAGGAGCAGGAAGTGGTCATCTTGATCAAAAGCTTTGAAAAGTTTAATGAAGAGAGCTCTGGAAAGGCTTTTTTCATCCATGTTGAGAAATATATCATCTATAAGTCATTGTCCTCTAGCCAGCCCAGAATCCATGCTGTTTAAGACTGAGGAGGTGGTACTGTTAGATGTATGTGGACAGTTGGTTGTTGATTAGTTTTTCAAGTAATTTCCTATGAGTAGGAAGGATGGAGAAAGGGCAGAAGTGGGGATATTTAATCGCTGAGGCTGTTTGGGAAGGGGTTTAAACAGAGCAGTTTTCCATATTTCTGTCATTGTATTTTAAATTAAGCAGAGGTAATAAATATGTATGTAGAAGAGGTGTGGTAAGGAAGTCTTTGCAGAGTGATATAAACTAAGGGAATAGTTTGTCTGCACCAGGGGTAAGAGTTATAGATGGGGAACAAGTTATTTGTGTATAATTTTCTTAAAATATAAGCAGGGGATAAAAGGAGGGGGCTAGGGGAGTTGGGAGGAGAGGTAGAGTTTGCGGTACTAGGGAGGTATTTGAATTCTATGAGAAAATCAGACATTGAGAGTTGACCTTGAGAAGACTGCTTGGTGACAGGAAAGGAGGTGGGATCAGTGGATGAATGACCCATGAGCAGATTTACTTCTGCCAAAAATCTTTGAGTTTGCCTAGAAGAGCAAGTTGCTTGATTTTGAAGTAGTTGGTTTTGCCCCTGCATATGATTTACTTAGCTAGGTTATGTAGAGAGGTAAAGGCAGTACAATGTTCTGGTAAGGGTTTTGTCTCCATGAAGACCACGCGTTGTCCCTAAATTTGAGCACAGCCTTCAGTTCATTGGTTAGCCAGAGGGTTTTACTGTATTTAAAATGGCTCTGCATGAGAGGGAAGAATTTGTCTTGAAGTTGAAGGAGGGTATGAGTCAGAGCTGTTGTAGCCAAGTTGGGGTTCTGTAACTTGGTGATTGGAGACCAGTCGAAAGTTGCTAGGTGTTTTTTGAGATTATCTGTATTGTTGCTGGATCTAGGTCTGAAAATAAGTAGTTTGGGGGGCAGTTCTGATGACTGAAAGATAATTTGGAAGATTATTGGCAGTGGTCACTGAATAAGGGTGGAAGAACAGATATATTGAAGATAATAGTAGGGTTGTTAGTGATTAGAAACATAAAACAGTAAAATAAAATTGAGCAAGCAAAGAACTCTGTCTAGTTCCAACCTCACAACCATGAATGTTAAGGAAGAAATAAAAAACAGAGAAACTAGTGATCTTAAAACTTCATTGATGAGCTCAATCACAATAATTTCCAAAAACCATGAAACCCAAGTAGTGTTCCAAAGCAGCAAGCCTTTATTCATCACAGACAAGTGATCCTTAGTAACAAAAAAATATTTCTGAGTAACAATATTTTTATAGTTTTAGGCAGCTGAGGTGAGAGAAAGAATAAGGGATTTAAATTTGTTAAGAGAGGCTGGAGGAAGAAAGTAGGCAACTGCTATTAGAAGGTGACTGATCTTCCAGGAGGGAAGTTTTAGAAGGATCCATTTGTGTTCAGTATCTAAGGAGGTATTTGCTTGTTCAATGATAGTTGGTGTAAGTTTCTTTTTATAAAGAATGAGAGGTATTTATGGGAGGAAGTAGATGCTGAAAATTAGGACTGATTTGTGTGAGCCTTGTTTCAGTGACAATTGAGTTTCGGGAGAAGGCTATAAGGAAGGGATTTATCTGATCAAGTTTATTACAGATGTTTTGGGTGTTAGTTAATGCACGGGAGAGGGTACTGGTGTAGGGAAATGTTATGGGTGTTATGTTGTGGGAATGGCCTGGATTGGATTCAGAGCCAGTTCTGAGGCAGAGTATGAGTAGGATAGTGGTGAATTTACAGAGGTGTTTAGGAAGTTTGAGGTGGGATTGCTGGGGTTTGGTAGATTTGGAGGAGATGAGTTTAAGGGATGGTGAAGCTGGAGTTGAGTGAGAGTGGTAGGTGGTGAATGGAGGGTATAAATGGGTGGGTAAGATCTTAGGGTTCAAGTGGGTGATTGTGGGGCTTTGTGGTATTCTAGGATAGAGCAGGTTGAAGGCCAGGAGAAGAGGTGGGGTTAATGATGGGGTAGAGTGGCGTGTTAAAGGAAGAGGGAGTAAGATTTTGAAGTGGAGAAGCTTTGTGGGGTATAGGGTAGAAAAGGAGTTCTGAAAGTAAGAGATGGGAGTCTGTGAGCATGGGAGAGGGCCAGAAAGTGTATATGGGAAGGTGAAGGGGGTTGAGAAATGAATGATGAGTTCTTATTGTTGGATTTATTTAAGTGTGGATGGTGATGAAGCTTTATGGAAATTTAAAGTGGGAAAATATCACAATGAGGTAGTGGAGAAAGTAGGAGGTAGGTTTAGTGAAGTCTTATGTCCATTTAATGGGTGAACAGAAATGGGAGAGAGGAGGGTGAAGACAGTGATGTATACCTTGAGGAGGCCGGGGAGGGTGGCTGAGAGTGGAATGAAGTGGTACACACCTCCACCCAGCTGGAATCACTCAGTGAAGGTGTATAAGGTGAATGCAGGAGTTCTAGAAACCACACAGCCCAAACACAGCAGTGTTTAGACAAAAAATAAATAAATACATATGTACATACATACATACAAACATACATACATACATAAGATGGATGGAAAAGGGGGTGAGAAAAACTAACCAGAACTAAGTCCTCTTAATTGTTAAAGCTATGGCTGTACACCTTCAAGATCCAAAACAAGTGTGCAAGGTGAACTTCAGATTAAACAAACTAATTAGACTGAGTTCCCTTAGAGAAACTTGAGTAAATGCAGCTGGTTTCCCTGGGTAATGAGGATGAGCTATTAAAATGCACTCTACAAAGAAGAGGAGTAAGGAAGCTTTGAGCCCTTACAACCTTATTTTTAAAAAAATGTTTCAGTAAATAGATTTGAACAGAGTAAGACATGCCTTGACAGACTTGTCCAGGAGTGAACTGAAAGGAGGGGGGGGGGGGGAGAGTTCAGGACCAACCTGGAATTCCGTATGTGCAGTTGGCAGGTAATGCTAGAGGAAGTGCCTGTAAGAAAGTTAGGGATGTGAATTAGTGAGAGAAAGTGTTAAGAAACGTTATGTATGTATTAGTTTAAGAAGGGACAGAGACTTAGGAGATAGAGGAAGGGGAGGGAAGTCCAACGATAGTACAAAAGATAGTACATTCCTCTCTGAGTCCAACCATAATATAAAAAACAGTACATTCCTATCTGGGAAAAAAAATTTACATTCACAGAAAGTTCAACAATAGATACAGCATTTGAAATATTTGTCAGTATATATGGTGACAAGAAATACTCTATGCATCTTATTTAATTCAAAAGACAATGTGGCCTTTAGAAAATCTGAAATTATTGCCCATCTAAACACAAAAAGCAGCCAGTTAAAAATAATGCATTAGTGAAAAACAAAATTGATGCTATAGCTTATTGCGGTACTCAGTACTAACTAGTTAATCCCCTAGATCCACTTTAAAACTGACCTAGCAATTGGATACAATTCACAGATATAGACAAGCATGCATAAATTCATAGAAACCAGAGAAAATATAGAGAGAACTGCTCATAAGACAACAATAAAAGTCTGATGGTTCCTAAAACTCTACAGAATTGTAATTTTATTTTCTATATTATTACAGATATGTTGGAAACAGAAGGAAGACAGAAACAAATATTGTTGCATCCCAAATCAGATGTATTCACTGGAGTGATAAGAGTAAGTATGCTTACCATTCAGGCAGCTACCCAGAGAATGAAGATAAGAAATATGCATGAACAACTTTGCTCTCAGACACTACTTAAACACTATAGATGAGTTTAAAATTGCAAAGGGTATCTGTGACTGAGCATAAGGCAGGACAGTTAATCATAATTCACAAAACTGGATTCATTAAGTGCAGCACCTTGCAACTCATCCCCCTCAACTGCCACCCCCCCCCCCGCCACCTGCATAGATATCCCTCTGAGCTACAAAGTGGTTATAGTCTTGCTATTAAGCTACTACAAAGCAATGCTTAGCAAAGGCACAGGAGGTCATGGACAGCATCCAGCTTCTGAATATCACCACAAATTTAACTCTTCAAATGGTACTTCAATATGGAATGGAATCACACATTATAGGAATTGCATGATTTTGCAACTGTTCTTGTCCATACTATTATACATAAAGCACAATGAAATGATACATGTCAGTGCACTTTCTGTTTATTGCTGTAAGCCATTCATATAATGATCCTTATTTAGCTATTAATTTTTTTTTAAACCCAAAAATCCCAGTGTGCAATTTTTGGTGTACCTAATATACTATGCAATGCTATTTTGTAATTCTGGCACAAAGGCTGATTTCAGAGTAAATATGAGAATTAAGTTCCAGTACATTCTGAAGATTCTTTCAACTGTGATAACAGGGGAAACAGGCAACATAGTGAAAACCATCATTGTAACTGAGTTGCATGTTATATGGTAAATAAAGCCTTTTACATTTTTAGGACTTTTAATGGATTCCCAAACACTTATGAGCAGACTTTTATTCAGATCAGCACCTGAATACAACAGATGTAAAGCCTTACTGCTTTAACTAACTGGTAACATTCAGCCTTTAGCTTGATAGAGTTCCACCTTTACACTTACACCACCCTTAAAATGTATTTAGGTTTAATCTAAAGTGTTCATAATGTTGGTGTCCCTAACATACCTTGAAATTATATTCTACAGTTCTAAGTAAGTGGAAAGTAGTGCACTTGTCTCTCTTCAATGCCAGTTATAGTGATTTTAGGACAGAACATTAGTTTTGTTTTGATTGTTTTGATTGGTATCATATATAGAGATAGGTGTGCAAAGAAAGTATGTTTCTGAGCATATTTAACAGACAAAGATCGCAATGCAAGAAACCTTAAGAGAGCTGGCTGAAAACAACATAAAAGCAAGGTTTTCTCTCAGTAAATATAATTTACTGACAAATAATTATGGATCTTTTGTAACCACAATTCTGCAAAAGTCAAACAGTAGCAAGACTGACATTTACTCAGTGAGAGGTATGGCCATTGATACAGATAATGTCCTTTTTAGTCCCCAGCTACTGCATATTCACACATGAAGCTTTTGATTCTATAGTGCCAGTTTTCATTTGAGAAACAATATGACTATAACACACCTTAAGACAGAGAAGTCTTTTTTTTTTCTTTTTTCAAATATTTTTTTTTATTTTCCAAATAATATAATGTTTAACAATGCAATCATCAATAAACAAGTATTATAAGCCTGTATACACACTATGTACAATTGACCTGAACAAAGGAGGGAAAAAAATTAATAAAATATATGAAATTAGTAACAAAAATTTATAATATTCAATTAATAAAGTATAATGTTACACATTAATTATTTAAGGTTCATTTTTAATGTCTCAATAAGACTTAACATTTTTTTCCAAGGATTGTTTGTCCACGTTTTAGGTGAAATTCTCAATTCCTTCACCTTGATTTCTAATGTTGCTGTTTCTTCCATCAATATCAAGAATTCTTCCAGAGTAGGTTCTTGTGAAGACTTCCACTTTCTAGTTATACATTTCCTTGCAACAGCTAGTATGGACCAAAGTAGGTATAGATATTTTTTATTCATTCCAATAGTATCATTAACATTTAGGAGGACTAAAGATTTGGTTAAAATAAAGGTATCTGTGAATATAGCTTGGAGAAAAATAACAATTTCTTCCCAGAAATTTTTTATATTAATACAATCAAAAAATATATGAGACCAATCAGCTTTACAATTTAAAGAACATCTCCAACAAATGGATTTATCAAGTGAATTGAATTTGGCTAGTTTATCAGGTGTAATAAATGCCCTGTGAATATATTTCCATGTAAATAGTTTCCATACTTGTAAATTAAATTTTAAGTTAACAGAACATAAAATATTTGCTTTACTCTCAATTGATAGATTAGTGTGACATCCTTTTGCTATGAATTTCCAATATCTTGCATTAGGGTTAGTTTTATATGTTATCAATATTTTGTATAATTTTGAAATTAGATTCATCCAATTATAATTGTCATAAATAACTTGAGATATTAGACTTATCAAAGGTGGACTAGTTTTATAAGGAGAAATAATAATTTTACTATTAAGATCCTTAACATATGATAATATGCTTTGTAGTATCAACCAATCTGCTGATGGAATGTCATATTTATTCTGAATTTGTTGAATGTCTAATACTACTTGATTATCTATACAATGTTGCCAACAAGTGAAGTTTTTACCCTCCCATCTAGTTGAAATAACATTGTGAATGTTATTGAAGAAATTCTTTGTAGAGCTAAAGGGTATTATCAAGTCTAGCCAAAGCTTAATATCCATGTTAGTATATATACATTTTCTGAATAAATTGTAAATATTATGTATATAATTTAAGTTTGTTGGTTTTGTTATATTATATTGAATATTAACAGTCAATATGTGCCACAGCCTATTATTTTGTTCACTTAATATACAATTTTTAATTATTTTATTTTCATTTAGAAAAATAATAGTGTGCAATGTTTTCCATGCTGAAGAATAATTGGGATATATCCAATTAATGATAGTTCTTAATATGGAAGCTTTTATGTATGAGTCTAGATCTGGAAGTTTAATTCCACCCATTTCCCAAGATCTAATATGATGTGTATAGGCTATTCTATTTCTTTTTGGATACCAAAGAAAGTTTAATAGAATTTTATTTCTTTCTTTCAAGATTTTCTTGTTAGGTACTATAGGAATAGCTTGTGCAATGTAATTAATTTTTGGAAGTATTGTCATTTTTATTATTTGTAATCTGTCTTCAAATCTCAAGAACATTTTATTCCAGCTTACTATTAACATTTTTATTTTATTAATTATGTTGCTATAATTTGTGGCTAACATAGATTCCAAATTATCACATAGTGTTATTCCTAAATATTTTATTATAGGAACTTGTTTTCCTATCACACAATTTGTAGTTAAGGTAAATTCTCTCTTTTTATTCAAATGTATATAATTAGATTTTCCCTTGTTAAATCTAATGCCAGAAATATGATAAAACCTTTCCACTATTTCATCTAGTTTTTGTACTGATTTCTCGGAGACAGATAATGTGAGTAAAACATCATCAGCAAATAACATAATTTTTTAATTGAGTTGACCATATGCATCTATGCTTGATATATTAGAGTTGTGGCATACTAATGAGGAAGTAATTCAATTCCTAAGGCAAACAGTATGGGAGACAACGGACATCCCTGCTTTGTACCTTTGGTTATTTCAATAGCCTTCAAGGTAAATGGCCCAAGTTTTACATAAGCCAAATTGTTTTTATAAATATTCTTTATTAGCGTAATAAAATTAGTAGGAAATTCAAACAATTCTAAAGCCTTAAAAAGAAAATCCCAGCTCAATGAATCAAAGGCTTTTTCTATACCCAAAGCTACTATTAGAGCTTCTTGGCTGTTTCTGTTTAAAAAATCTATGAGTGTTAGAATTCTTTGTATATTGTCATGTGTGTGTGTCTTTTATAAATGAATCCTGTTTTTGATCCTCAATTATTATGTCAATGATTTTTTAATTCTACTAACTAATATTGACATGACGATTTTATAATCATTAAGTAAAGATATTGGCCTATAAGATTTACACTGTAAAGGGTCTTTGTTTACTTTTATAATGCGTGTAATTAAGGAGTATCTTCATGAAATTGGAGTTGTGCTTTGTGCTAGAATTTCATTCAATGTTTTGTGAAACAATGATATTACTGAAGATGGAAATATCTTATACAATTCATTAATTATTCCATCAATTCCAGGTGTTTTATTACTTTTACTTTTCTTGATGTTTTGAGTAATTTATTTTAGAGATATTTGTTTTTGAATGTCTAACTTTAAGTTTTCTGGTATCGCCTTTACCTTTACTAATTTCAGGTCTAAGTTTGATGTATTAGTTATATGTGAAGTATCATTATAATGGTCAGAGAAATAATGTTTAAATTGATCTAGTATATCATTTATGTCCGAAACCTTTTTGTTTTTTTTCTTTCCTTCATGTATAATACTTGTAATATTATTTTCAATCAAATGTTTTTTTAATCTTATTGCTAAATTATGCATATGTTTGGGTGATACTGCATAGGAACTAAGTTTTAACCTTTCTACAGCTATATTAGTTTTGTGAGTTAGGATTTCATTATATCTTTTGTTTAAGTCTTCCAATGCTTTTTTATGATTATTTTGTGTGTAAGTAGATTAATTAATAGTGAGATCTGTAATTTGTTTTTGGATGTTACATAATTCTAATTCCTACTCTTTTAGCTTGTTTTTATGCCATGAAAGATTTTTTCCATTTAGATAGGCTTTCAAGGTATCCCAAAGATTAATTACATTTATTTCAGTAATGTAGTTTATATCTAAAAAGAAGTGTACTTCTGAATCTAACCAAGGTTTAAATTGTTTTAATTTTGTAATGTAAGCTGGAATTCTTGACATAAACATTAATTTCTCATAATCTGTATGTATTTTGAGAATTAATGAATTATGGTCTGAAAAGAGACAAGGGATTGTGGAAAATTTTATTATTTTTGAATTTAGCTCTTGAGATATGAAGATTTTATCAATTCTTGTTGTTGTTGTATGTGTTCCAAATCTCTGGTCTTGGTGTGAAAATAATAATGAATTGTTCTCCTTATAACTAAATGTATCAATTAAATTTAAACTTTCTTCTCATTTCTTAAGTAGCTTCCCTATAGAACTTACATGTAAATTTCTTTTGCTTGTGATCTCTAATTTATCCAATATACAATTAAAGCACCTCTCAAAATCAAGTTTCCTTTATATGCTCTAGTTATTAGATCCATATGTTTTCTTATTTGCCCAACCCCAATACCTGGAAACCAATATATATTTACTAATGTCCAGAGTCTAGTGTTATATTTTACTATTACTATGGCTAGGAGTTCTTCTTTATCTTCATATTTGTAAATGATATGAGGCATAGTGACATTTGTTTCCATAAAATTAAAGTTCCCCTAGTCTTTTTCTTATATGAAGAGTGAGATAAGATCATATATTCATTAGGATTCCAGCTAAAGGTATCATTTGTTTTGAAGTTAGTCTCTTAAAGAAATACTACTTGTACTTTATTTAATTTCATATATCTTAATAAATTGGATCTTTTCCTTGGATTGTTTAAACCGTTAGTGTTTAAGGATAAAAAAGTAAAGTCCATTCTCAGTATTTAACTTTGCATCATGTTTGTTTTGCATTATATTTTGTAATACCATACCAAATGTAAAATGTGTAACTACAGTGTTAATAATTCTCATTGTAGTCAATATTTTAATTTTGGTCAAATAACTTAAAATAGAGTTTAGTTCAGGCCAATAAAAAAAATAAAAAATAAAAATGCCAAAATTACTTGTATAACAACAAGTATATAAATATTTTTGTAAACCCTCTAATGTACATGAAGTGAAATACACTTCCAATCTGCTAGATGAGAAGAAATCTAACAGATTGCCTACCATAACTTCCCTCATGAAAAAAGAAAGAAAAAAACTAACCCCTTTTGAGCTCCAGTACACCTTTTTTTCCCTATATAACTATTAATAATGAATTAACATAATGTATGGAAATGAGTATTGATTTGGTAATACAATTTAATTTTAGATTAGATTAGACTTCTTTTTCAGAATATAATCATCCTATGATGCACTACTTAAACATTCATAAAGTAAAATCTCATTTATAACACAGTAAATGTTGCTTAACATTAGTTCTCTTTAGCCTGAGAGTAGTATATATATATATATATATATATATATATATATATACATATTAATAGTCTCCAATATTCTGTTATGACCAATATACTAATGATTATGTCAGGTAAACACTCTCATACATACTAAAAATATATTATAACTGAGTGAAGTAGATTTAGAAATGTATCAATAAGTGAAGATAAATACAGAAAAGTCTATTCAGAAGACTTGAATCATACTATAAAAACTATGTAGTCCATAGAATGAACCCTTAGAGTTGTGTTCACTAGAGATGATAAAGTAAATATGTTTGAGTGAACAATACGTGTCATAAATCTCTATGTATCACTTACATGCCTTCAATTAGAGGCAAATGAAAGCATAACCAGATTCAGTTTATTATGTCCACCCATGAATGTAGTTGTGACAAATTAAAAGAAAAAATGAAGAAAGACAACAATAGACCATAGTGATCACTCATTGATGATGAAACAGAAGCAATGTGCCCTGATAAGTGGCCATGTGGGTGAGCAATTTATAAACTTCTTAATACTAATGCATAGTTATAATATCAATTCATATTATGAGAATATCATCACAGAATATTGAACAAAATGCTAGTCAAGACAGAGCATTACTGAAGCTGTTCTGCACAGCTACCGTTCCTTAGAACCTTTATAACAGAGTGTTTGTCAAAGACTGTGTCATGCAGCAAGATACAAGAGTAGGCAGACTCCCTTCTTTGTTATTAAATTGTTAAAAGTAATGACACTCTAAAAATACAAAACTTAATAAGCTGAACAGTGCCTTAAGAAATCTCTCTGTCTCATATCTATTTAATTAGTGTTCTACTTGAATTTCTCATCAAGAATTACAATTTACAAATCTGTCTTATTTTACTACTTGAAGCAGTAGCAAAAGCAGACCATGAAGACATTTTCTTATGGGCCCTTTACTTTAAAGAAATAAAGATGAAATTCCAAGGTAAACTAATTTTACCAACCATCTCACTAAGAAACTGATAACCTTATTATTTAAACAGTTGTCAATATTCAGTAAAAATATCAGCTGCATAATAGTCAGCTATACACAGGGGTGGCTCGTGCTATAGGAGTGCAGGACTGCAGCCCCCAGCTGTAAACTGAAAAAAAAAAAAAACAATAGCGAGCCCCAGAACTCCACTCAAGCATGCACGGCATTCCCAGAACTTGCAGAAATCAGGACTGCTTTCACAGCAGTCCTAATCAGGAAGAAGGCATCTCTGTAGTCTGATGCCCGGAAGTCTATGCGATTACAACTGCATAGACTGGAAGGGAATCAGACTGCAACGTCTTCAGACTGGAGCCTGCTATCACAGGAAGGACAGGACCTTTTACCTTTTTGTGTGGTATACCAAAATTACTCCAGCAAATTTTCAAAGAGACTGTGTGTTATTTATGGTAGATGGGCAAGGAACTGTGTTGGGTAGAAGCTATGGTCTTCTGACCTGATCTGCACACCTGTGGCACTTGGTCGATATGGTAATTGCCGATAAAGTGCTGAAATGGTAAGTGTTATATTTTTAAGTGTAATTTTTTTTTGTTTGTGGTCTCTGTTTCGGTTAAGTTTATGTAAAAGCTCAAATTTGTTTTGAGTTGATTCTAATGGCCGAAGTTTTGGATGTGTGTTAGTTGCTCTCCATGAATATAGCTTCTTAATCAGTCTTGGATGTAAATTTTATTTTCATACGATATGTTTTTAATGGGGGAAAACATGACGTGCAGCTTGTATGTCATATTCAGTATGGAGGGAAAACCGACCTAGTTTGTGTTGTATAGTAAGGCCATGTGGGGAGGTATTCCTCTTCATTTGTTTTGCTATATTCAATAGGGGTGTTTGTTCCTTTTTGGGGCTATAATGCTGTCAAGTGTAATGATTATTAATGCAGATTATTTTCGAATAATAATTTTATGGTCAAGAAGTAATTGATAGAAGTGATTGGCAGAAGCACAGTTGCTGAGCTACACTAATCTTCAATTTTTTTTGCAGCCCGCATTTCTGTAAAGTATAGGTAATGTGGGAAATAATCTGCTGCCACTAGCTGTATTTTCTTTTTTTAGTGAAAATCATTGTCAATTAGAATTTACACTAGTGCCTTGTATTAAACAATTTGTTAGCAAAAGTTGTGATAATAAATAATGTAACTTTTTTTCATTTTGATTTATTTGGGTAAGTTAATGTCTATGATTTTCTGTTCTAGTGTAACACATATGATGCAGTGGTATCTGTAAGGGTGGTTGAGTCCTTATTCCTATGATGGTTGTAGTTTTTCTTTTCTTGGTGGAAATCTTGATTGTCTAGGGGATGATGCACTTCAGTTGGTTTCAGTCTTGATAACTGAGTAAGTGGACTCTGCCAATGCCATGCACTTATACACAGACCAGTAGGCATAAGCACATCACAGGCAATGTATTTAATAGGTATGTATTGATGTGCACTTGCCTATCAAATGTATTGTCTGCAATGACTTTGCATTTACAGAATGAGTAGTATAGTCAGAATTATTTGCACAAGTGAAATACTAAAAAGATAGTCTGTACAATGGCACCTATGACTTTTCATAGATTGCCATTGAATGGCAGGCTGGTAAGGAGACTCCCCCCCCCCCCAAAAAAAAAAAAATCTCCTCCTCCTTTCTGCTTCTTTTATTAGGGTAGAAATACATTTTTTAATAATTGTAATGTCTATAAAGTGAGGCTGCCAACCTTAGTCCCAGCACTGGTTATAGGTTTTTTGAATGTTATCTGTCATAAGAGGTGTTAAAAACAACATTAAAGTTAAAAGTTTAGTTATATATCTTTTTTTCTTTTTAAATTTTAATGTCAGCCAAGTTGTATTTTCAACCACATTTCCTTGTCCTGCTATCCTCAAGCTTTTTAAAAGGGACATTTAATCAATCCAGTAACAATATGTTTCATTACAGGCACAGCATCCTTTAAATGCCCAAAAAAGTCATTGGGTTGTAAGCTTGAAACTTGGCTATTATTCAGTCCCTTTACCATGCCAATCCTTTGTAGAAAAATAAAGAACTTAAATCTGTCAAGGGAGTAAAGGAGACCCTGGTCAGTGCCGTCACCCCCCCCCCCCCCCGCATTTCAAACATTGTTAGTAGGGTTTGTTTTAGTACAGAAACAGTAAACAGCTGGGTGGGGTCTTCAGTTTTGGTTCAAACCTTTAAAAATACCACAGGAAGGCAAGTAAATTCTTCATACCAAGTTGCACATAATTGAAATGAAACTTTGTTTAATATTTCTGTATTCTTGTATTCAAAGTGTCAGTCTGTCTTTGTCTTAATGAAATGAGTAATTATGTTGGTCCTTAGAGCTTTGTTGTAATGAGGTCAGGAGACTCTACAAGTCATTTGTAAAACAAGGCCATATTGAGTTTGGTTATTTAAAATAGCATGTATGGTTTAAGAAGCTGACGAGTCTATTGCACATATGTGTACTTTTCTAGGCTTGGGGTTTATCCCAGGGTCCTCACTTGAGCAGCTTGTGACAGAGCCTGTTACTTATTATTCAGCTCATATATCACCTTGACAAGGGAGATGATGCTTGTACTTAGTGGGTCTTAGTAAACAAGTTAAAAAGAGGTAAGCAAGTGGGACAGTAAATATGTTTTAAGAGGAACAGCTTGTTTGTTAACAGATATTTTACACTTTTTTGAATGGTTTTGTAACTGATAGAATGCTTTACCTTTGAATGAGTGAATTGCATATATGCGAATGGTTGTTTCCATGAACCATAATGCCAAAATATGGACACCATCGAGGGATCAAATGTCGAAAATGATTTGCTGGAAAACCATTTCTGACATTTGATCCATGTGTTTGAATGGGAAAAAAGCATTTGCTTATTTGCCATTCAAACACATGGTGAATCAGCATTGTGGCTTTTTGCAGCTGTACTTATGACGTTTTGCACGTCGCACATACAGCTTTCAACGAAATAAAGGTAAACCAATAGAACACACCTGTGGAAACTATGGAGACTAGTTTAGTGAAGCAAATTGTATTTGCACTGTGGTTGAAAGTTTCACAAAGTTTAGTTTGCAGTTAAGGCTGCTGTTCTGTTAATGAATAGAGTAACTGTCCTATTTTACAAATGACACTGTAACATTCTAGTAAAACTCTTCTTGTGTACAGGCTTTGACTTTGCAAAACAGATATGAAGGCAATGAAATCTGTTTTCTTCCATGTTTTTTAGCTAAAACATGAATGTTTGTCTTTGCAAACTTGTTAGAACTTTAGCCCCTTTCTAGTTGGTCATACCCCTTCCCGTTATCCCCACCCATTCAGCTGTCTCCTTCAGCCCCCCTTTGATTTGAAGTCAACAGCCACCACTGGCTATACAACTAATGTCTGAAGGATTAAAGGTAGCTTATGTTATAAATCCCTGCCTTAACCAGATGTGTAGCATACAGAATATCATTTAGGATTTGCGTTTTTTAGGAACCTATGTCTGTAAATGTGCAATTCATACAATTCTTGGTAGAATGAATGACATCTAAACTACTTTATTATGCTAATTTATTTGCAATTTTACTATAGGTTTCCCAGTACTTCCCCGTCATCAAGGCAACTCCCACAATACATCAACAGGCACTCGGAAGACTGTCTGAGATGCCAATTTTATGAGTTATAGAACCATGGCTTAAAGTTTTGCTGTCAATAAATCAGCTGTTCATCATAGAAAATAAGTACACATGCCCACACAATTTAGTAGTGCAATCAAACAACTACTTGCATGTTGGTGTAAGAATTTTGGCTAATTACCAGCATCTTTGGCACTTTACTGAAAGTTGAACCCCACTTACCAAAGATTAGAAAGCACTAAAGGGTGAGGGGAGTAATCAGTAATTTACTATCTACTGTATTCACTATTTATTTGGTTACTACTTAATCAATTCAATTGAACATGTCTAGGCAGTGTGAGCAGAGGAAGATAACACTGCATAGTACATGGTTTACTATGTTATCTAATAAAGCAATGTGCACATTATATTCAAATAAGCAGGAGTTATTAGTACAAGGTAATAAGTCTCTTTGTGGTTTCTGAAATTAGATGATTTCTGTTACCAGGTTAATGAAGTATTCAGTATAATATGTCTAAAACCTGTCTTAATTTTACTTATTATGTGCACAGAAGTATGTCACAACTGTAGCCGATGTGTGCATCTCACACACATATTTTCCTATTTACACTTGCACACTGTAACAGATACTTACAAAACTATCATACATGTCATTTTACTAGATCACCATACCATAGTGTATCTTATAGCCTAGGTAAGAATAATTCAGAAGTAATAAAGGACTGTGTTTACTTCAAGTGTAACAGTGAAGTCTATAATGCTTCTATTACTTTTTCAATTGGATGTTATTCAGTGTTACTGTAAATTCTTCTTTTTTGTGTTACCTACATGAAAAACAGCTACCCTGTCACTGATTTCACACCTATTCTTTTTATTTATTTAAAAGAAGTCAGGGTTTGTAGATTTTAATAATCCAAAGACCATGTTAAATGAGCTTAAAATATGCTGCTTGTGCAACTGATATCACACTACAAGCGCTAACTTAACAACAGACAAGCAGGGGATTCCATAACTGACTATTTCCACCTTAAATCTTTCATAGCAGACAAGGGAAGCTCTAACTAGTGCGCAAGAATGTTTCAAATAACTGCATTGTCAGAACAACCCAGTAAAAGAACTCTGTTTATAGTGACTGTAACTGTTTTTTCCACTTTTAAAAATATGGTTATCTATGTTACTTTTAAAATGGGAATTTGAAGTGTAGTGAAATCAGTAAGCCACAGAAACTATGATTAAAAATGTTCAATTCCTATTATGCGACAATGAGGTGAACTAAATATACTATTAATAAAAAGGGAGATGAGAAAAAACATTTGTGTATATGTTGTCTCTGTTCTTCCTTTACATATAACTAATTATACTAAAATGAAAGATAACATTTGAATCTGGTTTTTCTCACTGCCTATGAATGAGATGTAACTATATTTTTAGAAATCACTCTAAGTTATAAAACCATTTAACATTATCAGACACAACCACTAGACTTGTGATGAGTATGTTGCATAAAGTATAAGTTTAAGAAAAAGTATAAATGTCTCAGAGTATAATAGGCAATATAATAGATAAAATACATACATTTTGAGGTAAAGTCCAGAAGTCTATATCTTTGTTGATTCTTTGAGAGATTTGGAAGACTGTGTAGTTTTAGAATCAGTTCTTTGTTTCTTTTTCCTTACATCAGACCAAGTATTTTTTCTGGAGATCTTTTCAAGTTGATGGAAACAGTCCAGTCCATTTCTTCAGGAAATATAATAATATTATTATTCTTGAAGAAGGTAGAAGCTTCTTCAATGTTGTTAAAGGTTCTCAAGTCATTTGAATAGAAAATTCTGATTCTAGCAGGATATGCCATCTGCGCTTTTATTTTATTTTGTTTGAGAAGTTTCACTAATGGCCAAGTTTTTTTCCTTGTTTTTAACACTTTTTCAGAATAATCATTGTCAAATCTGATCTGACTCTGTTTATATGTTATGGGACTTTTTCTCCAGGCTGTTTTTAAAATGAGCTCTTTATCCAAGAAGGATATGAACTTTACAACAATTGATCTTGGTGCATTAGGTAGAAAGGGTATAGATTTTTCTATGGCTCTGTGAGCTCTTTCTATTCCATTTGATAATCCCTCTTTTAAATCAAGCACTTCAAGAAGCCAGGAATTCAAAAAGGTGACGATGTGTTCTCCCTCAGTTTTTTCTGGAAGGCCAAATATTCTTATATTAGTTCTCCTGTCCCTGTTCTCTAAATCATCCACTTTATTAAGTAGCCAGTTATTTTGGTGAAGTAAGAATTCTGTCTGATTTTCCTCTTCTTTGAGTCTTCCATCTATGTCATTTAGTGATGTCTCCATATCAAGTAATTTACTTTGTTGTTGCTGCAGTATTTCTTTTAGTATATATGTTTGCTTTTGGCAGTTTTCCTTGAGACTTTCCAAATTATCAGTGAATGTATCCATTTTCAATGACAGTTAATGTAATATGGAAGACATCAGTTGTATCTCCTTCTTCAGAGTGGTTTCTGAGTGAGAATTCTTTAAACTGGCCATTACCAAACAGCTGTGTTGTTCTCCAGAATATTTTCACAGGAAAAACTCAATAATATTTCTTGAATCTTGGTAGAGTTGTAGTTCTTAAGTTTCTTAATATTTTTTTTTTCTATTTCTGGTTAATGGAAATAATTTTCCCTGTTTTCTAGTACTGTTTTGTGGAGCTCTAAAATGCTATTTATCTGTTTGCCATCTAGGCTCCGCCCCAAAACAGAGAAGTCTTGTATGATCAACATATTATAGATTAAAGTCTATTATATGAAGACAAACCCTTGGTTTACACAATCAAATATGCATAACTAAGATAATCTCCATGGCAAATAGAAACAATGCCATATTAGGGGCCTCAACAACCAGGATTAGACTAGCAGGACAGGGTGCTGGAGGAGACTGTCTTGCAAAAGGACCTCTTCACTGAGGTGAGGTGGTGCAGAAGTGAAGAGAGGGTCTTAGTAGGAAGAGCACATCATGGGCATTACAGTCATGCTACATGCACTGTAAGGCTTGCTTTCTATGCAGTGAATTCTGTCACCCAAGCACAGAGTGTTTGGAACAGTTTAATACATGCAGAAAAAATGTAGCAAACCAGCTATGTCTAGTGGGCAGATAATATCTAAATCCTTGGGGGAAATAAAAGGTTTAATAGGATGTGATCCAGCTAGGGAGGCCACCAAAAAAAAAAAAAAACGTGAATAATGAAAACTGTAATATTTTCTTTTTATTCTGTTTTTGCTCATACCAAAAATGAAAACCAAATAATAAGCCCAAATGATTTTTCTGAACTTAAAGCGTGTGTTATTAAACATAATTTATTCTTGACAGTAGAGTCTGTGGTACATATATTGCTGTAAAATGAATGCTAGAAAAAAAATGAGGTCAGAAAAGATCAGATTCCTGTAGTATTTTGCTTATGAGACTATTCAAGTCACAGAATGACAATGCAATAAAATTTCTGTCTTAACTGTCAGCCATTAGTAAGTCCATAAAGATTTGTAATGTAAGTGCTAATAGCCAGCTTGGCTATTCTCAGGAACTGGAGAATAGTCTCCAATTTCTTACCAAAAGCCAGCCTTTTTTAAGGCCTAGATGTAAATTGCATTGTTCTACTGTGGAACGTCGAATGCAAAACCATGAGCACCAAAAATATCAAAAACTAATGCCTAAACACAAAAGGGTGAAAAAGTAAACTTTTTTTGTAGTTAACAAGCCCCCTGCATCCCCAGATATGGAGGACAAACACCTCTGCATAGCCCATATTTACATATACCAACATCACAGTTGCACAAACTCAGAGAAGGGAGAATACTTCCCAAAGGAAGGAAATTAATGCTGGTAGAAAGAAATTACAGTGGCAGTGATTTCCTACAGCAAACAGCTATCCATGTTCCTCAACATCTTGTGTTTGTAGCATATGAAGCTGGAGGAATTTCAGCTCGTCCAACTGTAGATGTACCAATTTGTATTCACTATATAATGCACATTTTACAAAGACTGTGATACAGGTCCAAGTTACCCTACCAAATGTAAAATCCTGTTTTTCAAACCTAAAAGCAGGAAATATATTAGGCCATATAAAAATATTTACATTTGATAGGGCCATTTGGACTTGTGTGACCTTTTTGCAGTATATAGTTATGGCAAAAAGACTGAAAAAAATTTATTTCATGCTAAGTAAAACAGCTGGCATAGTTATTAAAGATGACAAGTACCATATGTATGCAGCTGCTATTTATTCTGCAACAAAAACAATTGCTTACCTTTCTGGCATAATCAAAGGATAGACAGTATAACAGCATTGTTAAATGTAACTTGCATACAAGTACAATATGTCTCAATGTATACAGCCGTAAGTGAAATTATAACAAAACTGACATGGAGATAAACAGTTTTAATGAGGTACATAGTACATATGAAGGCACACATTTCTTATCATTGGGAAATTGTAGACAAAAATTGCATTAGTCTGTAGTGCTAACATGCACAAATATATAGCAGCGTTTTTTTCTGTTCATTGGAGCTTCACTATGCTAATTTATTTTGTACATCGTAACAATGTTATAGTTCCTTACCGAAACAGGTAGTTAAAACTGATCTGGACAGACAATCATATCTGAACATATTAAACAACTGGCTTTTGCCTCATATCAGTCTCCGAACTTTCACATTTATCAGTTCTGCACTGAAAGTGATCAGATGAATTGTGCAATTGTATTATGCAGCAAATGCTAATTCTTTTTTACAGTCTAAGCCTTTCTTAGCTTGGAGTTGTTCACTTTCTCTTCAGTAGATGACCTGTGTGTAATTAGGGAGTGTATGCAGGGGAGAGGTTCGTATAGGTATGCATGCTTGAGGAATGCTGAAATGTAAGCAAGTATTTAAAAGTCTGAAAGGGTCAGGGTGGAAATACAAAAGAAACAGAAATTAGTAGGTTGTGTGTTTATAAGCTATTACATTGATATAATGTGTAGACTTGGGCAGCAACACCCTTTTTAAATGGTAGGAGATCAGGGATACTTTGTATTTCATCACGTAATTTCTAAGAAGTTGTTAAACCAGTTGTGGAGAATAATCTTTCACATTTTTCCAAGCTTACAGTAACTTAGTAAGGAATATGGCCTTATTTGTTTGACATCTGAGGTCATACTCTGACTATACAAGAAAACTGAAAAACAGAAGTTAATGGGCCTTTGTAACTAGACAACCAATGAGACACAGTAGCCACATGCTTAAAACACACACACACACACACACACACACACACGCACACACACACACACACACACACACACTCACACACACACACACACACACACACACACACACACAAAGGATGTGCGTGCACAATAGCATCCCACACTTAAAACACATACACCCATACACACGTGTCATCCAATCACTTAGAAAGTTGAACTGAAGTCTCTTCTTCCTGTCACTGACTGCCGTGCAGATGAAGATCAAAAATCACAAGCTTTTTAATGAAGAATAGGGGAATTCCTCCTGTTTTCATCTCGTATTTTCCTGTAAGTACACATTATTGCCCAAAGTAGCTCACATAGTGCAAATCATATAGAAAAGTATTTTTTTCTTGCTAGGCAAAGGCGGCATGAAGTAACTATCTAAATAGAGCTAGACAAACATCATCATCATCATCAACATCATTAATTATTATTATTGTTATTATTATGACTATTATTATATAACTCTGCTGTTAGTGCATTTGCAGTGGCAGACATTCAGAACAGCATTAGTACTGTGGGGTTACAGCCGACATAAAAGCACTGGCTGTCACTGCACTGAGAATACTGTGGAGTTACAACAGACATAAAGGCACTGGCTGCCATTGCACTGAGAGCACTGTAGAGTTATAACAGACATAAAGGCACTGGCTGCCATTGCACTGAGAGCACTGTAGAGTTATAACAGACATAAAAGCACTGTCTGCCATTGCACTGAGAGTACTGCGGGGTTACAACTGACATAAAACCACTGGCTACCACTGCACTGAGTACTGTGGAATTACAACAGACACAATAGCACTGACTGCCACTGCACTGAGAGTACTGCAGGGTTACAACAGGCATAAAAGCATTGGCTGCCACCGCACTGAGAGTACTATGGGATTACAGCAGAGATATAAACACTGGCTACCACTGCACTGAGAGTAATAGTGTTACAATGAGGGTCTGGAAATACTTCTGATGAGTGCAAATTGTTATTATGAGGAATATACACTTCCTGTGCTGATCCAGATCTGTAGAGAAAACTAATTGCTTTTGCTTTTAGATCCTTATGTCAAGCCTTGCAATAAATACTTTGCAGTTTAACAGTATGTACCATTTTCTGGACAACAATATTTTAAGCTGGAGGTTTACATACTTGAACAGCACTTTCACAAACTGGTGGGAGATATACTATATTGCACCAGTAAATATTATAGCCATGTTAATAATATGGATTTTTGAACACCTGCTTTACAGCTGCCTGCCTTTTCATCTGTACTTGACTTCCACAGCCATGGTTCACAATAATAAATTAGCATACTGCCTCTGAGTAAGAAAAACTTAATGTTAGCTTTCAGTGGAGCATATGCAGACACATATAGATGAGATAGATGGATAGACAGATACACACATATATATATATATATATATATATATATATATATATATATATATATATATATATAGAGAAAGAGAGAGAGGGTGAAAGGAATCACTTTTGCCTAATATCAGTCCTCTAACTTTCACATGCATCATTTCTGAACTGAAAAGTGATCAGATAAATTATGCAACTGTATTATAAGCAGAACAAATGCATGTGACCTTTTTTTGAAGTCTGATCACAAATGCACACAAACCATTACTTAATGCTTTTCATTTTCTTACCTAGTGTCTTTATTTCTGCCTGTCTTTGTGTGTGCTCACTTCATTACTGTCTACTGACTAAACTGTAGTTATAAACAAAGAAGGCGTATAGTATTCTAGATGAATCCACCTGCCTCATGTAAGAGCAGGTTGCAGAACATTTCTAGCTTTATAAAATCAATCACACTTGTCCAATGCTACCTCATGATACCATTGCACAATTTAGTTTAGCTAAAGTCTAACCTTGTTTTGCAACAAATGTTAATTTTTTTTGCCCTGGCCTAATTAACGATTAAAGGGGTTCAACTTTTCTTAGCTTGCAATCATTCACTTTGTCTTCATAGCTTGGAAAAGAACAACAAAAATGGTTACCAAGCAGAAGTAGTTTGACTGTCCTGGCATCCTTCTCTGCATCTTCCTTGAGTTTCTTTTCTAGTTCTCTGGAGTGCTTTTCTTCAGCACTAGCTCCGGCACCCATTGCGATGAAGCAGGAATAGGTTCACTCTCTGTAACGCTTTGTCACACTGGGATTTGTTCTTTTTTTAACAGTATTCAGTTCCCACTTGCCAGAATTTTTAAGATTATTTTTTTTTTTCCTTTTGTGGCCAGGGATTTGAGACTCTGCAGATACCTATGTGCCTCACCTGGGTCAAAGTGGCATTCAGCTGCTCATCTTAGCCATTGAAATCCCTCCTTTTCCACTTCTTAGCAGGATTTTGCTACTCAAAGTGATCAGGTGGTCCCTGCAAGCCATTCAGAGTATAGGCAAGGTCAAAGGAGGAGAAAAGAATGACAGTGTTATAAAATCCAGATTTTCTGCAACTTGCTGTGCTCAGCTGAAATCAGAAGGCTGAAATACAAGTCTAAGCTTCTCCCTAAGATAAATCCTTTCAAATCTGTACACCACAAAGTGCTCTGCTGAGCATAGAGAACACCTTAAAGCCCCATCTGGTCTGAGCTTGCCTCAGTTAAGATAAGCATCCATGTCTTCATACAGAACAGCAGAAACACAGATCAAATCATTCTTCAAATACATTCAGTGTTGCTCATAAAAATGAAGTCAGTTTTCTTTTAATGAGAACCTGCACCATGGTTTCCTTTCTCACCAAAAACAGTATAGGTGACCAAATCCATTCCACAACAGCCTGTTTCTGCTTCCATTGTTACTTTCAGCTTGAAGCATTCCTTAGAGTCCACACAACAAGTTATGAAAACACAACTATTTATCAAGCAGACGTGTGTACTATTGCTCTTGGCATATTACATAACCTTTAACAAGTTTCTTAACCTTCTCAATGCTCTTGGACCACAAATTAAATGCCCTTTATGTCTAGTAACTCTGCCTGGTTATCAAAAAATAAACAAGGACAATGTTTTATTTATTTTATTAACTAGATAGGTCCCACAGGGTCTGTGGTTATTTTGCAGGTAAGGTCCAAACAGTTATTTATATCATCTTGGGTAAATTTAGCAAAGACTCAAGAAAACTCCCTAGCACTTTGAGGGCAAGTGTCATGAGATCTTAAATTTATACTTGAACTACTCTGGTGTAATGTGTCATCCAATGGACTGCACTTCAGGACTAGAGCATCCCATCGTGCAGTGGTCTTGTCATACTTGGAATCTGAATCAAAGTCAGACACTGTGTGTGTGTGTGTGTGTGTGTGTGTGTGTGTGTGTGTGTGTGTGTGTGTGTGTATGTGTGTGTGTGTGTGTGTGTGTGTGTACATGACTACATGTGTTATTTAAGAAATAACCAACAGTGTGGTGTAGTATATTGAAGATTTACCCACGGTTGGTGTGGTTTAATCATAAGGGCGAAGCCCAAGTGATTAAATAAAACCAACCGTTAATAAATTTCAATATACCACAGCCACAGAGTTGGTTATTGCTATTATACAATGACATTATTTAAGAAAAAAATACTTACTTTTCTTAAATAATGCCTTTGCATAATGCCTCTTTGCTGCCCTTCTATGACTTTGTGGTATCCTTGGGCTTTTTCTGATGTACTGCGCATGCATATGGGACTTGTGTTCCCATGCTTACACAGAACATCAATGCTGTGCAAAGGAAGCAACGGAGAAAGGAAGATCTCCATTGCCTTTTTTTTTTTTTTTTTTTTTATTGAAACCGGGAGACTTTTAACGAACAAGGGAGAGCCAGGACAGACAAAATAAAAGGATAATCAGGTAAGTTTCTATAGTTTTGCAGAACATACCTGATTATCCTTTTATTTTTGTCTGCGCCATCTCTGTCGTTCATATCAGGTCTTCCATTTTCTTTTATTGTTTGTTTTAAAAAAAGAAAAGTGAAAAAAATTGCGAGATATACTAATGGGGAAAATTTCGGGCGACCGGACCTTTCCCGTTGGTATATTCTTGGATTTACAATGGGCACGCTGGTTGGGCTGGCCAATCAGCATGCTCATTTTTGAATATTAATAGCCAGTCATTGTATAATAGTTATTATCCATGTAAGGCAAAAGGGAACATTAGAACATAGATAACTCTGCATGTAATGAGCAATAAAGAATGTTTTCTTTCCTATAACGAAGGAGTTACCAAAGAAAAATATTTAAAAATTCCTTTAAAAGGTACAAAAAGATGGATGCCTGGAAGACATTAAATAAGGATAAAAATACTTTTAAAGTGTTTCAAAAATAACACATGGATTTATTTCAACAAACAGAGAACAACAGAATAAAATTAATGTTATCCAGATTTAGGAAAATACGCATTCGTGGAAAAGACATGCAAAATATGGGCATATACAAGTATAATAAGGCACAACTGTGCTTCTGTAAAGGAGGAGCAAAATGTATTTCAGATATACAAATGTTAGGAACACAGGCACTCATTTGTAAGGTAAGATAAGGATGAAAGGCTTAAGAGATATGGAAAAAGCACTGGTTCCTTGCTTAGATAAATAAAATCAGTAGTAGACCACGCTTCTTAAAGGATGCATATTTATGGAAACCATAGAATGGCACTTATATACATAGAATTTAACATTAAAGGCAGCTGTAGGCATTCAGGTAACTTATTTTTTAACAGATGTATTCAACTACAACTAGCTTGATTGGGCAGAGACACACCTGTTAAGTGTACCTCATTATGAGGAACATACCTCAATTGGGGTCTTAAAAAGTTCATGTTCCTCGAAGTTTCACATTAAAAAAGGGTCTGTCAAACATTCAGTGTCAGGAATTTTTGAACTGATAATCAAGATAAATAGAAGTGAATCATATTACTTCATTAAAATATCGTTCTCATAAGCAAAAGCAGCCTATTTTAACCATCCTGTGACCTTCCTGGTTGAAGTTGTTAGATACTTGCTTGGAATACCTGAGCTCAGTTTAAAGCTGTCGTAGCATATTTGCTCAAGTTGTGATGCTCTTATGTGGCTTGCTTGCCTCTCTTTAGAGCAAGATTCTGACACTCACATCTTAGTCAGTTGTGGATAGTCCAAGGTCGACATACCTCAGTGAAACAGCAAAACAAGCTTTACACTGCCCATCATGGCAACTCCTTCTCTGAGATACAATGACATTAGAGTCAGAATAAAAATGTTTAAGGAGTCTGAGGGGTTTGTTCTCCACTTGGGATGCAGAGGTACTTGCCACCCTATAAAATGTTTTTTTTTTTTTTTTTGTCGCTTTTTTTGTTAAACTAGGCTGGTGCAATGTGAAGTTATTCAGGGTAACAATACATAGTAGATTTGACCTCTATTCAGGTTATTTCATATCTATAACACTAGGAGTTGAGTCAGAAGTGGAATGGTCATAATGGAAAAAATCTCTCCTACTGCAGAATGATTGCATTATTTCTTGCTACAACTTAGTCCCCTTTGATGGAAATATGTGATCTGATGTTGTTAATCTTCGTTCATTCCTTACTGATGGGTTATCGGTTCCATCCTCGGAACCGAGCCGGCCAATATCAAGCTTGCGTCAGCCAAAAACTCTTGACCCACGGTCCAACTCAGAATGCTCTGCTCCCTGTTACCTCAGATCTCATTTGCCACGTTGCTGTACAGTCGTGTCAAGCCACTCTCTCAGCTGTCTAATGTTTTGACAGTTTATATATTGTTATTACTCAAAATTTTTCTCAAATGTTTATTCTAATATTTTCCTACCCTATCGCACACTTTAGTCTTTCCCTTTATTACCCTCTTTTCTTACCTTGTGGCAATTCTCCATTACCATTGTTGGTAATCCTTCCTTTTCTCTTTTTACCCTTTTCTTGGGTAGCCGTTATTCTTCCTTTTGCTACTGTGCTTCTTCTTCACGCCAGTTATGTTGGATAAGAAAAGTACCATTGGTTTCAAGTAGTGCAAGGATTGCTGCCATAAGTTACTGCTTTCCAATGGCCATGACTAATGTGTCTACTGTCTTAATGTCTCCCACTTGACTGTGGATCCTCCATGTGGGGTTTGTAAATATTTCTCTACCAGGACTCTCAACGAGAGGAAGAATAAGTTAATTTTGAAAGGTCTCCTCAAGTCTCCTTTCTCTGAGGGTATTTCTGGGTTGGAGGGCTCACCCCTCCTGTTAAACCCCACAAGAGGTGTTCTTCCTCTTCTTTATCAAAGTCACTCCCTTCTTCTCCCTCTGGAGATCATAGGGAGTCGACTCACAAGAAGGTGAAATTGATTACTACTCTGGCGCTGCCACCTGTGACCCTGTCCGCTCCAGGCTCGGCACTGGCCCAAATGATTCTGGCTACAGCCATGTCTCCTTTATCGATACCAGCAATGGAGTTCCCGGTGCAGACTTCCAACAGCTCTGTCGCAACCCCTAATGGCACCATCAATACAGGTTCAGTCCCCTTCGGCCCTATTGGTACAGTCACCTTTGGCTCCAAATATGACTCTTCTGTTCTCCATGGTGTAGACATTTTCGACACCGACATGTGCTTCACTGCAGTCCTTCTCAACACTGTCCTTATTGCCAGTGCAGACACTTTCCACTACAGCACCGTACCCTTCAGGGCAGACTTTTGCCTTTATTGTGCAGACACCTTCAACTACTAAGGCACTGACATCTTCTGCACAGACTTTTTCCACACCATTTTCTTCAGTGCAGATTTCCTTAGCTCCAAGCTCTGTACCTATTGAATTAGCAAGGATCAAATATTCCCTTCACTGGATCCTTTTGCTAGCAGTCAGTATAGTTCTTTCCTCGAAAGGCTAGAATCACCATCAGCTTTCTCCATGAGGTCACCCAAGAGTCTTTCTGAATAGGATGTGTTGCGGCTTTTTGACCAGTTGCTTGTGGCCAGGGGTCTCTCTCAACCGTCAAAGTCCATGTTCTCTCATTCAGGTGAATGTATATCTCAACCCCCAAAGTATACTCCTCCTTCAACTTCCACTCAAGTTTCAAATCCTATTACTCCGACAGCAGCTTCCCTCCCTCCGACTCCAATAGTGGATCTCACTTTGGAACCAGAGTCATCCTTGTGGCCTTCTGTGCACTGGGCATTGGGCTCTTCTCAAGCCAGTAGCTGTGCCATTGGGGAGGGCATTCCTGGCTCCATGCCAATTTTTCTATGGCACCTTCCAGGGATGCTCTCTCTCTCTTATGGTTCATGGTCCTCTTAAGACTCCTGGTCTGGAGGCAGGCTTGTCGGGGCGGGGTGTGACCCCAGTTCCGAGGTTGTCATACTCGGTTCTGTGCTCCCATCCCTCCTTGGGTGGGCCAGCCTTTCAGGCCATGGAGAGGGCACTCGCCTCTGCTGGCAAAGCTCATTTGTTGGAATCCTCTCCCCCCTCTGTGCCGCAACTGCCACAAGCTTCAACTGCTGGACACTGGGCACAAGAGCCTCAGGTTTCTCCTCCTCAGGAGACCCCCTCTTTGCAGTCGTCCCCAGAACATCCCACTGAGGAAGTACCCCACAAAGCATCATGTAAGAGGAAGCACATGGACTCCACTGAGGAGTCATTGACTGAAGATACGGATTTTGATGATGGGGAAGGTTCCCCACGGGTCACCCTCTGATGAGGTGTCCTTTGGTGACATCCTCGAGATCCTTAGATAGAGGGGTGACTGGAAGCCCTCTAATCCTTCCTCTGAGGAATCTGTATTCCTGCAGGATTTTTGTGCCCAGCCCCCTACCTCCTGGGTCACCCCTCCTGCTGATGAGCTCATCCAGCTCATTATGCAGTGCACATGGAAGGCTCCTGACACCATGGAAGTGATACCTAAGAGACCAGATAAAATATTATCGCCCCCAGTTGAGCACCCCCATTGGTCACAAGATCTTCCAGTAGATGCTATGGTGGTGGCAGCTGCTACTAAGAAGGATTTGGCAGAAGACAGCCAAACTGTCCAGCTGCCCAACAAGGAGTTCTGGTTGACTGACAGATTAGGGAAGCATGTGTTTGCTTCATGGACCTTCGCCATAAGGTCTTTGAATTATTTGGCACATTTTACCAGGCTTCAGCGAGATATTATCAACCAGCTCTCTGAACCCTTGGCAGGAGCTGTTTCTGATGAAGTCCGTGATAATGTGGCTTCTCAGATAGCCACCCTAGTCCATTTCCAACTCTTCCATGCATCTTATTTCTCACGCAACATGCTTGGCTGCACCTTTGTGACTTTGCGGACTCCTTTAAGGCTTCCTTCATGAATAGCCCCATAGAGGCCGCTTCTTTGTTTGGCCCTAAAGTCAAGGATATGCTGGCATGTTGCAAACAAGATGGCAAGACCCTGTCTGCCATTGGTGTCAGACACTCCACTCCTCAGCGATTTTACTCCAGAAATCAGAGAAGCGGAAACATCTGGCACAAGAAATCACAGGGTTCTTTCCGGGATGCACATGATGAGTTCTCCCCTAGAGGCAGTGGGGGAAACTCCAATGGGCACCTCTTTCAGGGCAGAGGAGGTCCGTGAATCCAGGGTTCCAGAGATTCTTTCTCTGGACAACCCTATCAGTGCTCCTGAAGCATTGCCTGACTGCTAACCTCTGTAAGTGGTCGGGGTTCATTTCTCCCTGTATCCCGCTGCCTTACAAAAGATAACAAATGACTCTTGGGTACAATGGATTATATCCAGAGGCTATCACATCCCTTCCATTTTTGCCCAGTCTCATCAAGAGTATTACCCGATGTTCCACCCAGTCAAAGGGAAACAGCAGCACATAAAATCCAAAAACTGCTACAAAAAAAGAGTCATCCAGACAGTACCCCCAGACCAGATAGGATCCGGTTTTTATTCAAGGCTCTTTTTAGTGCCAAAAAAGATAGGGGACTGGAAACCAATTCTGGATGTCAGTATATTAAATAAATTTGTAAAAACAGAGAAATTCAATGGTCACGGTTCAGTCTATCCTTCCTCTTCTGGAAGAAGATGATTGGATGTGCTTTGTAGATCTTCAAGATGCATATTACCACATAAAAATGGACAAACACTCAAGAAGATACCCCTGCTTCTGTATAGGAGCCAGTCATTACCAGTTTTGAGCCCTGCCCTTCGGTCTCCCTACAGCCCCCAGAGTGTTCACAAAATGCATGGCAGTGGTTATCGCTCACTTGTGATTTCAAGGATTCCAGGCGTTTCCATTTCTAGATGACTGGCTCCTCACTGCCCCCCCCCCCAAGCATCTACTGGAAGAAACCCTGCAGTATACTCTCTTAACAGCTAGAAGCCTGGGAATCACTATAAACTGGGAGAAATCCAACACAACCCCAACTCAGTCTTTGGAATTTATAGGAGTACTGTTGGACATGAGAAATTGCACAGCATCCCTTCCAGAACACAGACTTCAGAGAATAAGACAAGTTCAACTGCTACTCTGTCACCACAAATCCCCAGCTCGATCTGTACTCCAGCTATTGTGGTCAATGGCAGCCTCAATTACCATTGTTCCTCTAGCCAGATTCCACATGAGACTCCTTCAATGGCTACTTCTCACTCAATGGTACCCTCTACAACATCCTTTGTCTTTTCAGATAAGTGTAACTCAGAAATGCAAGGAAGATTTACTCTGGTGGACATCTCAAAATCCCCAACAATGGTCTTGCCCTTTCAACCCCCATCAACCAAAAGCCATGGTGACCACGGACGCCTCCCTGATGGGGTGGAGGGGCTATGTCAGGGAAACTTGGTCCAATGCACCTGGTCAGAGACAGAGGCCCTTTTGCATATCAATGTCCTGGAACTGAAGGCGGTGCTTCTAGTGTTGCAAGCATTTCACTCCATCCTTCCATCAGGGATTATTGCGATCCAGTCAAACATGTCAGTGGTCTGGTACATCAGCAAACAAGGGGGCACCAGATCTTACCTGTTATGCCAAGAGGCCTTGAGAAAATGGCAATGGGCGATAGCTTACAACCGCTTTCTGATTGCAACGCACATTCCCTGGAGCTCCAATGTGATAGCGGACAAATTGAGTAGGTGCATTCAACAGCCTCACAAGTGGTCCTTCAATCCTCTGATAGCTGCAAAAATTATCAACTGCTGGGGCCAGCCTTGCTGTGACCTATTTGACTCCCCAACCAACTACAAGTGCAGCAACTACTTTGCTCTGATCCCCCCTCGGGGACAGTCACCAAGGGATGCTCTAGTCCACGCTTGGCCCTCAGGTCTTCTTTATGTTTATCCTCCTCTCCCCCTTATCTCCCAATTTCTAAAGAAAGCACAACAGTTCAAGAGCAAAGTGATCCTCATTGCCCCATATTGGCCTCGACAAGTCTGGTTTCCCTTCCTCCGTCTTCACCTGCTAGATCAACCATGGATCCTCAATCCATCCCCAATGTTGATCTCCCATCCGCAGGGTCTGATTCACCCCAATATAACAACCCTGAAACTGACAGCTTGGTTTTGCCACTTCCAATTATTGCCAGGCATGAAAACCTTTCATTCCCTGTGCACAATATTCTTATTGCATCTCATAAATCATCCACCAGACCAATCTATCTTAACAAA
>NC_056739.1:1612090812-1612165812 GCF_019279795.1 Protopterus annectens | reverse complement strand
AACAGATGCATTTGCAGTGACAAGTATAGCACATACTGGCTGCGGTTTTTAGGTAAGGGTTGAGTGGCTGTGCAGAACTAATACTCTTGGGTTTATTTCACAGGGCTCCTCACAGCCTGACATGCGTGATGCATTGTCTTGGAATCTCCATGCAATTCACATGGCAGATAATTAGCTCTGTACTATATGCCAAATGTCTATTAATCCCAACCATTATTTAAAGCAGATGCATTTTCAGGGGCACATACTGTCAAACAAATCCATGTAGAGAGCTGCATATTTATTTATTTTATTTATTTACATTTGTTAACCGGGTCGTGTCCGACTGGGCCAGTAGCCCATTTTTAGCGGAGACCCGGGGAGAAAAGCTCCAAACAATTTAACAATTACAGCAAATACAAGCAAAAAATGACTAAGAATGCAATAGTTAATAAAGCACAATACAACAGTACAGTAGTTAATAGTCAAAGAACAGTAGTACAATCATTGAGGATGCTATACAAAACAGATATTTCTAGGAGCATAATATCAAATTTAGTTGTACACACAAATTTATCTGAATATTCTAATCAGAACTTTACTAGCAAAAGGTGAAGACAGCTGTACTAGTTTGAAGTGAAGGAGAATACAGAGTTGAGAAGACAATAGGAAGGTGTTATTCTTGTGAAATACAGAGGCAGAGCCAGTTGCTGTTGAAATATTATTTTAGGTCTTTTTGAAAGAAGAGAAGTTAGTGTTTTTTTGGATGTGCTGAGGTAGACCATTCTGGACTTTGGCTATTTTATTGGCATAGAGGGAGTCACAATGATAGTTGTGCGACTGGGTAATTTTTAGCAGTAATTTGTCAGAGGATCTAAGGGGCCTGCAGTTAATGTAAGTTTGGACCAGGTTAGAGAGGGCAGGGCAGTTATTGGGGTTGTATAAGACATTGTGTGCAAGGGTAAGTTGGTTTAGAGTTAACAGGTTGGGAAGTTCCAGCCAGTCAAGGTGCTGGAGAGAAAAGCAATGATGCATTTTGTGGGGGTAGTTGGCTGCAAACCTAGCTATTTTGTTGTAGCTGGATTCTAGGTTATTTAGGTCAGTATTGCGTAGGTTGGTGAAAATGTGTGAACAATAGAGGAGGGTGGATAGTAAGTGGGTTCTAGCAGTCGCTAGTCTGGCTTGGTGAGTGAGGTATGGTTTGACTCTGTAGAGGGTGCCTAGTTTGGCATGGATTTTTTTTATTGTTAAGGAGATGCGCGTATCAAATTTTAGTCTGTAATCTACTGTAATTCCTAGGAGTTCAATCTGATAAGTTGAGTCAATTTTTGTTCCATTGAAGGAGTAGATAGAGAGGGGTAGAGGGCTGAGCTTAGATGATTTGTTAGTGAAAATTATTAAATTAGTCTTATTTGGGTTTAGGATGAGCTGATGCTTGGAGAGGCATGTTTCTATGTCCAGGAAGGATTTCTGCATTTTTTGTTGAAGTTCTTGGGAGGTAGGGGCTGATCAGATATGTGAGGAGTCGTCTGTGTATAGGATGATAGTTGCATGTTGGGTGGCAGAGTGTTGGTTATTGGTGAATATGATAAAAAGGAGAGGCCCAAGTATGGATCCCTGGGGTACTCCATTATATAGAGGAAGTAGAGGAGAGAGATTGTTTTCCCATTTAGTAGCCTGTTGGCGGCTTGACAGGTGGCTGTGGAACCAGGTTAGGGATGATGAGTTGAGATTGTATTTGCAAGTTTAAGTAGCAATTGGTGAGATACAGTATCAAAGGCTTTTGACATATCTAGAAAAATTGCAGAGACCAATTGGCCTTCATTTTTGAGGTGTTGAACATTATTGGTGAAGATAATTAGGGCAGTGTTAGTACTGTGCTTGGGCCTGAAGCCATGCTGTGAGGGAGATAGTAGGCTGTTTGTGGTGATGTGATTTAGAAGCTGCTGGTGGATATGTTTTTCTAGGATTTTAACTATGGGATAGAGGATGGCAATTGGTTGATAATTTGAGATTATTCTAGAGGGGCCACCCTTGTGAAGGGGAATGATGTAAGAACTTTTCCAGAGGTAGGGGACATAGTGTTCACAGACAGAGCGATTGATTAGTATGGATATGGGCTAGGCTATGGATGGGGCAGCTATTTTCAGGAATTCATTGGGTAGTTGGTCATTGGCAAGACAGCATGGTTTTAGTTTACTTAGGAGTTTTTTTATGTATGTAATCTGGACGGGTTTGAGGGTGAAAGAGTTTGTGTTTTCAGTGGTCGTGGTACATTTACTGGGTGGAATGTTTTGTTGTCGAGGAGGGTGGTGATAGAGTTAATAAAGTGGGAGTTGAACTGTGATGCTATAGGCTCAGAGGTATTACTAGAGAAGGGAGCAGGGGTGGTGGTTTTACCAAGATTAAGGAGGTAGTTGATGTTTTGCCAGAACTTTTGTGGGTTGTTCAGGTATTTTTGTTGGGTGGATTGAAAGTAAGTTTTTTTTATCATTGGCGATTTTTTTCTTAGCCTGATTTCTTAATTGCTGAAATATAGTGAAATCATTTTTATTTTCGGTGGTATGATAATGTGACAAGGCATTGTCTCTTTGTTTGATTAGAGACTTAGTGTCATTAGATAGCCATGGTAATTGTGTGGCTTTGGTATGAATTTTCCTGGTGAGGGCGAGATTATTTAAGATGTCAAGGAATTTATTATTGAAGTATTCTACTGCAAGGTCTAGTTGTAGGTTATTTAATGGGGGCCAGTCACAATGTTGAGGTAGTAGACTGAATGTATCAGGGGATACATTTTTCTTGCTCTGGGTGTATTTGAAGGGTGTGTGTGTTTGGGATTGAATTCTTTTTCTAACTAGGACTGTGGGGGCGTACTTAGTGTTATAGGTAGGCATCCAGCTTGGTACCCCAGGTTAGGCTTGTTGGTTAGTATCCAGTCAAGGATTGATTGTTTTATAGAATGTTTATCAGTGTGGGGTAGGCCTGTTGAGAGTTTGGGTGAAGTTGTATAGGTTAGTGCAGTTAGTGGGACAGGTAGAGGAGCAGGAGAGCCAGTCAAGTTTAAAGTCACCTAGGATAATAGTTTTCTGGTTGAAAGAGGAAGCGGACTAAGAGAGGATGGAGTCAATACTGGGAAGGTTGTTAATGGGAGGCAGGTATACTGCAATAATATAAATTACTTTTTGAGGATTAAGTTTCAGGCATGTGACTAGTATTTCTGCATTGGGGATGCTTGGGGCAGTACAGTTTAGTTTTTCTACTGTAAGAGAGTCTTTAAACATAACAGCTACACCACCACCTCATTTGTTTAGTCTATCTATGATGTTGAAAGCATTAGTTGTAATTTCAGAGTCTTTCATATGTGGCTTTAGCCAGGTTTCAGTTATGACCACTATGCCTGGGGAGTAGGTAGCCAAGATAGCATTAAATTCTGTTATTTTATTTAGAAAGCTTCTGAAGTTGAAATTTGTTATTAGTAGATCTGAGTTGGAGGTTATGGGAAGTGAAGTACTTTGAGTTGGGGCAGCAAGATTTTGTATAATAGTAGTAGTAGAGGTGGATTCAGGAGGGTTGTAGTTGTTGTGAGAAGAGTTGTAGTTATGGCCAGGGTTGGGATGGATATCTCCTTGTAGTTTAATTTGTGGTAAGGAGTGCAATACTAAGTATCTAAGTTCTGCCATGAGTTGGTAATACCTGTATGTGAATGGATGAGTGGAGGGCTTGTGTAAATGTTTGAAGTGGAACAGGAGAATGTTGCTGCAGTGATATAGATGAGGGCTGATGATGCTATAAGACTTAAATGGAAGTTGAGTTGTTGTGTCTGTATGTGTTGGGGAGTGGTAGCATTGGGTGCGATAGAAATTGAAATTAGTGGAATTATAAGTAAGGTAGAGAAGGTATAAAAGTAGTGTGATGAACAGTAAAAGGTGATGGAGCACCATTATGGGAGGAGTAGAAAAAGACAGCAGGGGAAGTAGAGTAGAGTAATTAGGGGAGGGGAACTGTGTACTAATAAGCGATGTAAGGTGGAGACAGTGTGTAGCCTGGGAGAGATGGAATGAGGAGAAGGAGATGTGGGAGGGACTTGAAAGGGTGTCTGGAGAGTGCTGATAGGTGGGTAGTTTAGTGGTGTGGTGCTCTTAGCTATATATGTAATAAAGGGGGGTGTGTGGAATGGGGTTAGGGTAGGGGCATGGAGTGAGCCTGAGCATAGGGAGGGTGAATGGACTAGGTTGGCCCTGAGATGGAGATGGAACCACAAAAAACAATCTGTAAGTGTATCACGAGATGCAAGTATGAGTGAGCTGTGGCAGGTTGTGAGCTTGAATAAGGTATCAGAGCCCTGTTTTTAACACCTTTAAGTTGGATCTTTAAACCTCTAAGCACTGTACGATAGGGGATAGTTGGGGAGGAAGTAAAGACTCAGGCCAGGGATAAAGTGAGAGAGATGAGCGGGGAGAACATTGGTAACAAGGTACAAGGACAGGGAAAACAAGCAAAGGATATATAACAGTGTTGGAGCAAGTGGGGAATGAACAGAAGACTGTAGTATAGCAGATACAGGGTAGCAGGTAGAGAGGACACAGAATAGTAGATGGAGAGAGCTTGCATAGAAACACTGAAGGGCTGCAGGAAGGGGCGAGTGAAAATAGTAACAGCTAGAGGAGGGCTGAGGAGCTGGGCAGGTATTGGCACTGTGCAGCGGAGACCCAGGAGGTTTGAATTACAGTAATATTAAAAGCATAAACAGAAAACATACATTGGATGAATGCTAGGGTACCAAGCCACTTCTTTTACTTTCAAAAACCGCAGTTCAGGAGTTCTTTTAGTCCCAGGGAAGCAGTCTAGGCAGTAGCATGCAGCAAGGTAAGTGAGAATCTCTGAAAGGGAGATAGAGAGTAAAACAATGTGAGTGACTGATTGCAGGTTAGAAAGTGGGACTGAGTGCTAGTAAGAAGTGAGTGGAAAGTTAACAGCAGGCAGGTGGACAACAGGGGAGATGAAAAAAAATATTATATAACAAAAACTTTAAAGCAGAGACAGGTTATCTGACAACTTGCAACAGTTAAACAAAAAAAATGATCATGTAACAACAGTTGGCTTGCAATGCTTTGTAGGTACTGTGATGAGACACCACTGTATAGCATAAATACATGAAACAAGCTAGCATTTTTGGTCACCTCTCATAACTTTCAGCTAAAGACCAAATTGACTGTAGTAAAGTGCTTCCGAGTATATCACTTGGTGAGCACACACTTAATGCCAATGAAGTAAATTCTCTGTATACCAACAAACAAAAAAGTAGAGGTGTTAGACTGGATTACCTTTTGGCACCAGATAGTCTTCTGGGTGAAAACACATGGTGTTTTAAACATATAACACTTGAACTGGAGCAATAAACACTGCACATACAGAAGCAGCAAGATGGCATAGCAATTACAACAGCATTTTCTGGGCAAAAGCACAATGCAGCAATCTGTAAAAACAACTTGTAAAAACAAAAACAATAATTAACAATACCTCCATGATAATAGTGATGCAGGTTCCCATGTCGCTCTTGCACACACACCAGAAGGTAGATAAAAGTGTTGGTGAGGGAGAATGAGAGGAGAAAGATGGCAGGGAATATACTAAGCAACATTTAAACACACATAGTATGATGGGAGGGGAAGAGAGAGAGAGGAACAAGCAGCCAGTGGCAAATGTGTCTGCAGTGAATGAGCCCTGAGCTGCGGACGGAACTGCAAAAAACAATCTGTAAGTGTATCATGAGCTGCAAGTATGAGTGAGCTGTGGTAGGTTGTGAGCATGAATAATGTATCAGTGCCCTGTTTTTAACACCTTTATATTCGATCTTTAAACCTCTAAGCACTGTAAGATAGGGGATACTTGGGGAGGAAAGACAGACTTAGGCCAGGGCGAAAGTGAGAGAGATGAGTGGGGAGAACATAGGTAACAAGGTACAAGGAGAGGGGAAAAAAAGCAATGGGTTTATAACAATGTTGGAGTGAGTGGGGAATGAAGAGGAGGCTGTAGTATAGCAGATACAGGGTAGCAGGTAGAGAGGATATAGAATAGTAGATGGAGAGAGTAGGGGTGGGAGGTTGGCATAATGGTTAAGGTGCAGGGTTTGATTCTCACATGGGGCAATTGGCTAGGCTTAAAATGGCCCACAAGGGCACTTAGGCTAGTACTAATCTATGAACCTATGAGAGAGCTTGCAAAGAAATGCTGGAGGGATGCAGGAAGGGGTGAGTGAAAACAGTAACAGCTAGGGGAGGGCTGAGGAGCTGGGTGGGTATTGGCACTATGCTGCAGACACCTGGGAGGTTTGAATTACAGTAATTACAATACTAGTAATTACAGAAATATTAAAAACATAAACAGCAAACATACATTGGGTGAATGGTAGGTGAATATTGTACAGAACAAATACATTTGCAGGAGAACATATTGGCTAAAACAGATGCATTTGCAGTGGTATATACTGCCTAAAACAAACGCATTTGCAGGGGCACATATAGTAGAAAACAAATACATTTGTAGAAGCACATATTGTATAAATGAAATGCATTTGGAGGGGCACAAACTGAGTAAATGATTGTATTTGTATTTGCACACTGTATAAAAGGAATGCATTTACAGGGGCATATATTGTGTAAAGCAAATGTATTTGCAGGGGTACATGTTGTATAAACAAAAGTAATTGCATGGACAGATATTGAATAAAGCAAATTCATTTGCAAGGGCACATGCTGTATAAAACAAATACATATTTGGCATCAACCCCCTTTTTCTCATTGTGTACAATGGGTCACAGTGTCGCATCAAAATCATCTAGATCCAATGTTCATACTGCCAGACCAGGCAAGAGAACATATTGTATAAAATAAAATGCATTTGCAGAAAACATACTGATCTGCACATCTGTAGAGGCAGCAGTATATAGGTGGCAGGATGGCACTTATGCACTTTGGCGATACGTGAAAAGGGGTAGTATATGTTCTTACATATACGACTGTCAATAAGTCTGTATGTTTTTAGATGAATGAAATTAATAACTGTTCTTTGTAATAATAATGCAGTTGTTTATATTAGAACTGTTTACTATTTTTGCAGTCACTGCTTTCTATCACATGTTGCATTTTCTTATGCTGTAATGAAACTGTCTGTGTATTCTAGTAACTTAGTTTAAAACAGAAAACACAGAAACACCGACAACAGATGTTATCATGTAGAGAATAGAAATAAAAATACAAATTAAAAGTCAAAATAAAAATATATATTTTATTCTCTATATGATATTTGCAGCAGTTATGCAGGAATTTTCTGTCTTTTATGTTTTCTACACTTAATCTCCTGACAGATCTGAAGAAGCATAGGTGAAAAGTGATGAAAAAACTAATCTGCCCTTCTGGATAGTAAAGGCACCATTAGTCAAAAACCGCACACTATGGTTTCCTTGGTGGTCTGGTCAATTATCATCTCTGCATTTTGCAATTGGTAAGCTACCATGTACACATGGTTTCACATTTATCTGAGTAGTTCATGCCCTTAGGTTCACTGGAGGAGTTAAAAAGAGTAAAGAATGATTACAACCCCGAGAGCTATACTTACCTGACGCAGTTTAGCTGGATGTGAATATTGTTGGGACTATTGATATGACTATTTTAGGGCCATGAGCATGGTTGGAGCCACATAGATGGCTAGGTACTGGGTTATATATTGACAGTTATATTAATTTTATTCTAAATGTTTAAGCTAAAAGTAAAGGTTGTTGGTTTGTTTGTTACTGTGCACAGATTTATTGTGTTATCTAATAGTGGTTATGACTTTTTTTTTAATAGTCCCTTTCCCTCACTCATAGTTTCCTTTGCTATTAAGTATCTCAAAACCATTTTAGCAAAAAAGCCAAACACCATGTTATCCAATGGCCACTCTTATCACCCAATCATCCTCCGTGGTTTCTTGCCCTCATTTACATGTCTCTCACAGTTGGCTTACCTAATGCTTACACTCCATAGACCGGTCCTCTGGTACCCATCTCCAGTCTTCTCCTTTTATTTTCTTGCCACTCATTGGTTAGACACTTGTCCCCTTGGACCTATCAGATACCACTCCTTTTGTTAGTATGCTAATCTGGATTAAAATGGAAGTTTGTTAAACTGGGTATAAATAATCTGTCAGAAGGGATGGTTTAATAAATGCTACTATTTGAAAAAGAAGATGACTCTGTGTTTCTCTATATCTCTCTATATATTTTTACTTGAAATCTAGAGACTGCTTACTCTGTTTCTACTTCTATTTTAGTTTGAAACAGAGGAAAATATCTGGCTTTATTGGCCTGAATGCATGAATAAGGACTTCTAGAAGTAAGTAAAAGGGAACTGTGCATTCAAAAGCCAGAGAGCTGGAATATGTTCTTTGCTCAAGAATTCATGGACAAAGCCAAAATAATGGACAAACAAATAATCATAAAGGAATGTGCACATTCACCTTATATATATCTCCAGGCAACAATATCCAAATTGAAGAAGATCTCTGTGCTGGACAAACTGCAACATCCCCCATGAAACTATTATTCTGGGTGATCTTAACATTGATTGGCAAGTTACTAACACAGACTGTCCTGCTAAATCGTTAAATCATTATAGTTTCACTCATTTAATCACCTCCCACACTAGACTTGATAAATGTAGTAACAGACATTCTACACGGGTTCCTATTACCAGATCGAAAGACTATAATCATGAATACGAAAAGAGCGACATAGATTGTGTGAAAGACAGAAACGCCGAACATCCAAAATAGCGGAAATTTAAATGTCGAAGTGAAATGGTTGGCTCATCTGTGGTATAGCTCCGTAAGGTAAGTGTGCAATAGATAGGACTTTAGAGTTAGGGAGGGGTTAAGGATAGTGCATAGATAGTTGTGTATGTGGGGTTTAGTGTAGTGTTGGAAGGAGGGTTTTGTTAAATGTATGTATGTATGTGTATTATTTATTTTTTTGGGTGCATGTCTGTAGGGGAAGGGTGCAGTAGTTACGGACCTTAGGGTTAGGGAGGGATTAAGGATAGTGCATAGTTAGTTGTGTATGTGGGGTTTAGTGTAGGGTTAGAAGTAGGGATTTGGTGCTTTACATTAGGTTAGAAGTAGGGTTTAGTTAGTGTATGTATGTGGTTTATTTATTTTGCTTGGGTAGGTAGTATGTAGCGGGTGGTGGGGTTGGTTGACTCTGACAGTTCGTTATTTTATTTTTTGCTGTTTAGTGCATTCGGGATTGTCGCGGTTCACATTATAGGCGTTGACGTTTAGGTATTCGCGTAAAGGGTTTTTCGATTTGGTAATATAGACCCTTCTACACTACACTCATCCAAATCATATAAGTGCCTCAGGTTGCCTCCCTGATATAATTAGTGGTCATCTTTCAACTTTTATGGTATGGCACCATAGCAATGTAAACAAAGCAATCCTATACAGACAAGTACACAATATTACTTTGTTTAACAAGGACACCTTATTCTCTCACCCATCCCACATCTTAACACCTTGCCTCAAGTACACAATATTACTTTGTTTAACAAGGACACCTTATTCTCTCACCCATCCCACATCTTAACACCTTGCCTCTAGATGAAGCAGTCACTTACTTCAATACAACTTTTCTCAACATTTTCAACAGTCTCTTTTCGATTTATACAAAAATAATTAAATCAAACCTTGCACCTTGGTTAACCAAACACTCCAAACAACTTATGTCACAAAGAGATAAACCATGGAAAGAATGGCATTGTAGTAAAACACAAACCAGCTTACAGATTTTAAGGTAGCTTAGAAATTGTGCTAAAATAATTATATCAGGCAAACAATTCTATTATGCCAGTCTTCAGCATAAATATCAAAACAATCCCAAACTGCAGTGGACCACAACAACGAATGTACCCTTGCCACACTATCACACCTCTGCCAAGCACAAACAGCAGTGCTGATAATATTGCTGATCAGTTCAATAACCACTTTGAAGCAGTACATAGCTTATTCAAAGACACCCCTGCTACTCACTTCACCCTACCAATCTGTACTGAAAACAATGCTGCTTTTTTCAAGTTTGAACCTGTCCCACTGGCTACCATTAGAAACATATTTTCAAAACATGAAACCTATCACCTTAGCCACTGATAATCTATCACGTGAATATATCAAAATGGTAGCAGATGTCTGTATGTGCCCTATTTCCAACCTGATAAACCAGTCAATGACAGAGAACTGCCTCCACACTCTGGAAAAAAAAACATTTATCATTCCCCTGCACAGATGTGGAAATTCCACCAAGTTCTCAAACTATAGACCTATAGCTATCATGTCTCTTCTATCTAAGGTTCTTTCTGCATCAGTTCTCAGCTGTTCAACTATCTTGGCAGCAATAATCTTTTTTTTCACAAACTCAGCATGCTTTCTGTCCCCATCTCCTAAGTTTCTTTAACACTAAACTGTCACAGAAATACAAATAATCTTATTTCTTCTCTTTTCTTAGATCTATCTAAAGCCTTTGATATAATCAAAAATTGCTAAACAAACTTTCTTCAAGACTTGATCACTCATCCCTCTTATAATTTCAGAGCTACCTATCAAAAAAGCAACAAGCTGTAAAATGGCAAAAGAAATACTCAACATTTCTTCCTGTCTCTGTTAGTGATCCTCAACGATCAGTCCTAGGACTAGTACTGTTTAACATTTTTATAAATGATGTTTGTACTGGAAAGAAGTATGCCAGCATATTGCAATATGCAGATGACTCTACCCTTATCTGCTCATCTCCTAACATAGAGTACCTTCAGCAGGTCACTCAAGAATTGTCCTCATTTATAGATTCATGGTTATACACCACCAACCTATTCCCAAATGCAAAAGAAACAAAGTTAATGCTACTCTTATTAAAATAGTACCAAAATCAAAAACAAACCTTTAGAAATTACATCAAAAGACACTATATATTTCAACAGAAATAGTATCACAGACTAAATTGCTGGGTGCTACTATAGACGAAAACCTAAAATGTGAGTATCATATTCTTCAAGTCATTGAAAAAATACACCAAAAAGTTGGCGTACTTTATCGAGCTAGTCCATACCTTTCAGAATTTTATAGGAAACCCATATCTTCATCGTATCTTCTCCCATCACTTCTTCATACAGCTGCTATTCTTATTAATATGCACGCTACAGATATGATTAAACTGGTTTTATGCTACAACAAGATAGCTAAATTCACAGGTAATCTTCCATCCAGAACATATCACTGTGCTGCCCTTAAACAATTATACTGGATTGAGCTTCCACAATATTTCTCTTAGATGCAACTCATTGTTGCACACAACCTTATTCATAAACCCAAAGATTGTCCTGCTTTAAGCAACATTCTCCACCACTACTCGCTGTGTTCAAGAAAGAAATGTCTCCTATTTTTAGTAATTCTAAAACCATAGCTGGTGAATCACTTTACTCATGTTATGTCACTAAACTGTGGAACAACATACAAAATGAAGTATGTCAACTGGAAAATTTTAAATCTTTTAAAGTTAGACTCAAACTGTACCTGTCCGATTCTTGCATATGCTCCTGGTCTGCACCTGGATAATCATACCACCTCATCATTCTAACTGGATATTCTTATAACCATTCACCTCATCACTCTAACTGTATATGCTTATAACCATTCTTTTTTCTGCTTGTGTATATCTAATGTGTGAATTTCTGCCACCTCTTGATATATATATATATATATATATATATATATCTATATATATATATATATATATATATATATATATATATATATATATATCTATATATATATATATATATATATATATATATATATATATTATGTATGTTATTTGCTTCCTTTCTTTTGTTTATACCAATGTATGCTTTTGGAAACTTTTTGTTTTTCACAAGCTGACTTTGGGTAGTTAAAAAATTATAATCACATGCTATGTTTCTGTTGTTTTATATTTTAAAATGTAAACATAGAGCTTTCCTCCCTGGGACTCCACTGAAAAGGGGATTTACCCAGTCATACTATCCGGCTTAATAAAGGGAAATAAATAAATTAATAAAATGAAATAAAATAAATGGGGGGACAAAGGCCCAAAATCAGAAACAATTTTAAATATTACTCTAGTTCATTTAATCTGCGGTGGTGGTGCTGCGGTAGTGTTGTTGCCTCACAGTAAGACGCTGTCCGGTTCAATTCACAGCTAGAACGTCTTCTGCGTGGAGCCATGCGTGAATGGGCGTACCTTCGTTGAAGGTTGTGCATCAGGGCTGGTAACTCGGCACGTAAAAATCAACTACCAATCATTGGCGGACCGGAGTTCTGCTGTGGCGACCCCTAACCGGGAAAAGCCAAAAGACACAAACAAACTCTAGTTCGTTTAAAAAATGAACAGAACACAGATTTTTACATCAACATGCATTTTCCTGAATAATAAAAAGTATTAAGGTCTAATGTCTGGACATTACTGAATAAGTGTAATTCTTAGTAATTTACCAGAAATCAAACATTTTATGAGAGAGAGTACAAAATATGAGGGAAATCAGGGAAATTCTGTAAAATCAGGGATAGTTGAAAGGTATGTTAAGAGATAATTTCCTCATCAACCATGATACCTTAATCAGTAGAGGTTAGCAATTATTTCTCCCCAATGCATATTTTTTGTTTTGCCAAGGTATTTCAGCTTTATTCCTATATGCATATGCAATGGGAACATTTTGGTTTGGATCTTGTTTTAAAAAAGATGAATCATACTAGCCACCTAGGAACTGTAAATCAGGGCTGCTGCCTCTCCTTCTTTTCTATTCCAGAACTTTTTGTTTTGATATGGGAAACTTCAAAGTTGCAGAGAAAGCCTATTCAAGTTGTTATATTTTTGTCTTCATTCTGGACTTAATGAAGTGTGTGTGTGTGTGTGTGTGTGTGTGTGTGTGTGTGTGTGTGTGTGTGTGTGTGTGTGTGTGTGTGTGTGTGTGAAAATAGTTTGGTTAAATATCAGTTACTGTTTATGGCCTCAGACTAAGAAGGGTGAAATACTGGGCAACTAGTGATTGTAACTAGACTCTGTAGCTGTACAGTGTAAAGCTTATTTTTATATGACATGGCAGGTTTTGATCTCAACTATAGTAGTACTGCACTTTTAAGCTGTTAAGGCCGATCAATGCTTGGATTTATTTTAGTGTTTATTTATTTATTTATTTATATATTTGTTAACTGGATAGGTACCATGGTCTGAGGAACCTTTTTGAGCACAGCCCAGGCCACAAGAGTCTATAAGACATTATTTACAAACTCTGGATACAACTTAGCATATACAAATCACTGTCTATCACATTTTTGTAACATAATTGTGGATTGAAGGCACATGCCTCTGCATACCCTTACAGAATTAATATTCACTCATATGTCCATTTGCATGCATACATATTATTTATATTTCTACAAAGTGAATTTCCATCAGCAACATACCTCACCTAAAAACAACTTATTTAACCATGCAATAAAAGATGATGTATTTGCAACATCATGCTTTCTTCTTTCACTGGTGCACCTCTACACACCTTTTGATATGTAAACAGACATGCCTTTGACCTGTTGATACACAGGTGAATCTTACAGTAGATAGCCTCTCTGCACATCTGAAAAGATGTAAGAAGAGTAGATTATAAATCACCAAACTGGACTGATCCACAAGGTACTTCTAATGGCTGCCAGTGAGCTGACTTAGCCTCCTGTTGGTTATCTGTGCTTAAAGATCTTTATGATTTGCCAGAAACTGAGAGTCACAATTGATCAATACTACCTTGCCTTCTCCTCTGATTGGTGGCCATATTAAAATTAAAGTACAATTAGAATCATATTGAACAAACATATGAATAACCTCTAAAAATTTTAAATATGAAGAAGTTTTAATTGTAAGATGCAAGTGCTTCTTCCACTGAAATAAAGTAGGTATGCCAGAAGATCAAGGATCAGCTCAGCTATCATTTTTTAAGTCCATATACCACTCATGGTGTGCATTTAGGTCTTTATAGCTACTGCACAGGATGCGAAGTCTGGATTTCCTATGCAGACAAATGCGCACGTGCATGCGTGCGTGCACACGCACACACACACACACACACACACACACACACACACACACACACACACACACACACACACACACACACACCATGGTCTAATCATTGATGAATGCCCGAAAGAGTGAGTGCAAAAAGAGTGATCTTTTTAGATTTAATCTAAAAAGGCTGAAGTAGAGAACAAAACAATAAAAATGTGGGGGACAAGTCCCGTATAGGTGATTATTATCCGCACACTTTCACTCTCTATTTACTCTAATTCAAAGACTGAATTTGTCTGGGGCAAGAGGCTGACAATGTTTGCAAAATAAACAGTTCTTAGGGCTTTACTGGAAAAACTCTCTCAGAGTCTGCTGTAGACTGTTGGGAGGAAAACAATAGTCTATTTTTTCCTTAATTACTTTCTTGTAATTTGTATCTCTTTATTGTTTCTTGTGCTTTGTATATTGTGGTGCATTGTGTATTTTCATTACACTGTGTTTTAATTGTATTCTGTTTTCTATTGCATATTTAAACTTTGAAAGAAACCAAAGCTGTGTTGTAAGTCACAGATAAATTAAGTTTTCCCCACCCTCCCTTGTTGTGTTTTTAAACTCACTGCCTCTCTCATTGCCTGTCTCTTACGTTATGTTGACCACATAATAACTTCCTTCCCCTCTTTCATTGGCTATTGTCAGTAAGCGCAAAATTATTTTGTGAAGTCACTCCCTCTTCATCTATTTAAATTTATTATCCATCCCACTGCATACCATAGAGCCAGACTACTAAGTTCTCACCCCCCCATCCAATCTATCTTGCTGTTTTAAAATTAGTGTCTCTCCCCTTAGACTGTTAAAGCTTGAATTACACCCTTTTTCCTATCTAACTGCTTAGTAAAAACTGCAGCTCTTAGGATATTAACCCATTTTTCCATCTTACCTTTACAATCTACAACATCTGGTCCAAAACAACCAATTATTGGCGAGTCGACATTTTGCCTCTCAGTAGTCATCTTGGTATTAGTGCTTCTGTTTTGTTCCTGGTGAAAGAAGGAGCAAAGGGACATTATTTTCTGGAGGCTGATAATCACTAGAAAGCCAGATAGCTACTTCATAGTTGCCAGCTTGGACTTAGTACTATTATTTTGCTCCTGATGAGACAAGGAGCAGAGGGTAATTGATTCCTGACTACCTCTGGCTGGGCAGTAATTGCCTGTGTGGGACCTTCACGACTGGTCTGCTTGCTATTGAAGGCATCTATCAGGAAAAGGCACAAGCCTACAGACTCCTATGATATCTGGGACAAGACTGCTGACCACCAAAGAGCCTGTAGACTGCTTCCTATCTTGGGATTAATGATATTGTTTTGCTTCTGGTGAGAGAAGAAAGAGGCATTGCATCCCAGCATACCTCTCAACCTCTTAGAGCAAGAAATCTGAACAAAGCCCAAAATAATGGGAAGACAAAGGCTCCAAAAATATAGACAGATTTTTAAATATTGATCTTTTAAATTTAGAAAGTTGTTATGATAACAAGATTTGTGTTAGCATGCATTTTCTAATGGCTATGAAGTCCAAAACTTAAATATATGCCATTATTTAGTGACGCCAATCCTCAGTGAATTGCTAGAAAACAACAAATTTTGTATGAAAAAAACAAAAAAATTAGGCAGAAATTGTGAGCATTCTGCAAAAATCTGGACAGTTGAGAGGTATGTAGCCCAGTAGTGTGAAGCGGTGGTGAGACCAGCACCAGTAGTAGGTAATTACTTGAATCCCCACTATTTATCAATCTTGACAAAGCTAATTCTTTATTTTCAGTAAGTGCTGCTTGATTAGTTACTGTCTAAACTAACTTCAGAATATGTTCTTAAATACTTCATCCATAAATCATCGGGGTCTATTTAGTAGTTTCCCCCGCAAGTGTTTGACAATACCTTGTATAGATGCAGGTACGTTGAGTTGGTGTACTTTCTGTAAAAGCACCATTGAAATTTCATCAGTAACCACACAGGGCAAATAGTTTTTGAAGTGATAAGCACTGTTCCCAGAATTACACACCACATACTCCTGACTCTACTCTATATTGTCACTGCAACCATCTAATCAGTAAAAAGGGCCTGTTGTCATGGATATGAACTTTCTCATTATCTTCATTACCAACTTGGTATAGCATCCTGAGGCAATGCAGAAATTGCCTCATGTTTATGGACAGCCAGCTAATTCTCAAACAAATTGATAAGGTATGTTTGAGATATATTTACACAATGTCACTGGAGAAAAAGCTCTCATATAAAAGCACTCCTAATGTTAATCAGGTTGTCTGTAGTACTAACGCTCCACCCATCACACACAGTATGAAGCAGAAGCTTAAACCCACATATGCTGAGGCATTTAAATGAAATCTTGCTAAACCCCAAAGACCTCCTAGATGTAGCACACATAAAAAATGCCCTTAGTAGCCCCAAATGCACTCTTTCAAAATAACACCCACATCAACACATACAGACACATCTCATAGAGCCTTTACCTCTAAGCCCATAAGGCAAGCCACCACGCAACCCAACACTCTGGTCATTGGAGACTCATTTGTGAGACACACTAATGTCCCTGTTGGCAGAATGAGTAAGGAGAAAGTCATGGTCGGTTGCTTATCAGGGGCTGTGATCTGCCATATTAAGCACTCATTCTGGTCATAGGACCACATGTACTAGTGTGACTCAGTTATAGTCCATGTGGGTATAAATGACCTGAAACATACCTCCCTAGACTATATGAAGGCACACATTAAGGAGCTCAAAGAATATATGTGCCAGTTTGGTAGGAGCCTAACACTGAGTGGCATTCTACCTTTTCCAAGGATGATGCCACAACATGAACAAAAGATGACTGACTTTAATAATTGGTTAGGTTCTGCTGTCATTCTAAAGAGGTGCAGTACTTATCAGCATGGAAGGAGATGGTCAACAGACCATGCTGCTTTGCCAGGGATGGTCTGCACCTCTCCTCTGTAGGCTTTTGATTATTAGCTAAAGCATTTTCTTCCCTATTGTGCCTTTTTAGGCAATGCCAAACTGAAAGTACTTCAGACATAGGAACTCAAAATCAAAACAATCTCAAGATGTTACTACTCAATGCTAGGAGTCTAAGCAAGAAACCCCACTCCATATAAGCTCTCCTCATCCTAGAGTATGCTGATGTCTGTGCAGTCAGTGAGATTTGGTTTAAAGCCATTGAGAGCACCCCGTAGTGCAAAGCTATATTGCCCTCCACACATTTAGATCAGCTACTACACAGGCAGGGACTAAAGGAGTAACTAGCTCAATTTACAATGGCTGGTCAAACAGGACAATGCACTAGAGCTACTCTACATTCAAATGACCTTAGGCAAAATCCAATATAACTTCCTTGCAAGCTACAGGTCTCAGTCTATGACCCAAGAAAACTATAGCTAGTATTTAAGCTCACTGGAAATGCTCACTGTCCGACCCAATTCCATATTCGTGGACAACATTTATTACCTGATTATTAACTGGGAATAATATATGACATCAAAAGTGCAGGTATAGAGATTCCTGGATTTTGTAAACACAAACTTCCTGGACCAGATAGTCAATATGCCAAACACAGGCACAAATATACAGGATATGGTCCTCGCTAATATGGGAGAGTGCTGCACACCCTCCTAGTATAATGCCCTCTTTGGTATGATCAAACCACAAAATGGTCTCTCTTGAAATAAAAAAAAATAAAACCCAGAAGCCAGCTAACCATGAACTGTTCAGAAACTACTCTAAGGCTAATTTCCTACTGTTAAGTTATAACCTGGAAAAATATCAAACCCCCCCCCCCCCCCGGGAACACTGCTGTCATTGTGGAATTATTCACAGGAACACTATCCAAGCATGTTAATACCTGCATACAGGCAACTGTACCCACCAGGAGTAGGGTTGCCAACTTTTCATGTCAAAAATTCTGGACATGTATGTCAAAGCAAAATGCGTGTAATTTTGGAACCCCCCAACACACATACACACAGCCATTCCAGTGTCCCATTACTTGGCTATTATCTCCATTTCTCCCCAGTTGCCATAAACCATATTTACAACTCTAAATGGCGTTGAAACTCACATTGACTGAAACAGCATTGAAACCCACATTTAAAGAAAATGCATCTGACCAGAGGTGGATTAAGTTTATCTTTGGGCTGTTTGAAAATCATAGGCCCCTTGCACACATTTTTAGGATCATGCAAAAGTTCTTTGATTCACCTTCCTAAGTGTATTAAATTATAATATAAATCCTAAAATAAACAGGGAAAGATTATAAATATTGCTTTCATGAACTTAGAAAATTGCTAGAATAGCAGAATTTGTGTTAGCATGCATTTTTCTAAAGAATATGAAGTCTAAAACTCAAATGTCATTATTTATAAACTTCAATCCTTTTTATGAGGAAAAGGAAAAAATATGGGGCAAAAATCTGGACATTCTGCAAAAGCCTGGACAGCTGAGGGGTATGCTACCTACCTCTTACACACACACACACACACACACACACACACACACACACACACACACACACACTACCTCTCAGCCTCTTAGCCCAAGAAATATGGACAAAGCTTGTCATAATGGGGGGGGGGGCACAAAACTAGAAACACATTTTAAATAAACTTAGAAAGTTGCTAGAATAACAGGATTTGTGTTAGAATGCATTTTCTAAAAGATATGAAATCTGAAACTCAAATGCATGTCATTATTTACTAGCTTTAATCCTTAGATCATCCCAGTGATTTGTCAAAAAAAAGGCAATATTTATGAGGAACAGACAAAAAATAAAAGGCAAAAATCTGAACATTCTCTGAAAATCTGTACAGTTGACAGGTATGATACACACATATACCCCTACCTCCCTCTTGCACCCCCATACCTCTCACCTTCTTAGACCAAGAAATCTAGACAAAGCCATAAATAATGGGGAGACAAAGGCCAAAAATTAAGACATTTTTTAAATATTGCTCTTACAAACTAAGAAAGTTGACAGAACAACAGGTTTTGCATTAGTATGAATTGATACATGGTGTCAGAAATGGAAATAGCCTGTGAGAATGACAGTTCATTATTTACTGACAGTAAAAAGGACTTTAGAGAAATAAACTGGAAAATATATTTTGCACATTCATAAAATAAGAAATACTGGTGTGCGCGCACACACACACACACACACACACACACACACACACACACACACACACACACACACACACACACACACACACACACACACACACACACACACACCTACCTCTCACTTGTCCGGTCTGCTGCCAAGTTCAAACATCTTCTGGAATTCAAATTCTGTGCACACAGAAGACGAAGATGTAAACAATCGGTCGCACAGATGCAACAGGTATTTGCGACCTGTTTTCATCTCCTGCGTCTGTATGACTGGATGCAAAGGACATTCTTAAAGAAGAATGCCCCAAAAAAACAAAAAAAGTAATTTTTTTTTAATTAAAAGAAAATGTGCATCACAACTGATTTTATTTATTCCAGACAACATGCTGTCTGGAAAAGGCAGTCTTGGTTTTCAGGACAATGTCTCTTAATTCCGGACTTTCCAAAAGAATTCTGGATGGTTGGCAACCCTAATCAAGAATAAGTACAAAACTATCTTAAAAATAAGCCACCCTGGTGGAATCATATCAATTGGCTGTATAACAGAAGGAAGACAATCATGGCAAAAATTAGGGGGTGTAGCACCCAGCAGAATAAAGGTTGTCTCACCAAATGAAACAAACAACTCAGAGAACAAATGAAGTCTACCAATGACAAATTTGAGGTAAATTAGGCTTCCCAGGCTAAGGGCAACCACATGACATTCTTTAGCTATATCTGCAACCTCAAATGCATACACAGTTGTTTGCAGAGCTCATTGTTAATGCAGCCACCTATACTGAATAATTTAAGTATGGCATGGATAGAGTACAAAAAGCATCCAACAGTATCCTACATTCATGGATAAGAAGTGCTTAAAAATGTATAAGATACACCCTGCATTGATTGATTACATTATAGTGACCATGAAACAGTGGCAAACCACTTTGCAGTTAAGCCATGATAAAGGACAAATTAATATTCCAGGGATAAAAATTCAAAGGGGGATATTCCAGGGTGACTCTCTTTCACCGCTGCTTTTTTGTCTTGCACTTAACCCATTAAGCTGTCTGCTTAACAGGTTAGGTCATGGCTACAATTTGGCTCTCGGAAACCAACAAAGTGTAAAGACTTCTCATCTTCTTTTTGTGGATGATTTAAAACTGTACAGTTCATCAGATGAGGAACTGAAAGCACAAGTGCAAGTGGTTAAAACTTTTTCAGATGATATAAGAATGTCATTAGGTCTTGATAAATGTACAAAACAACCTTTAAATCAGGAAAGCTGTACCTTCAAGAAAACATCAGCCTAGGACAGGAATGTGATATAAAAAGAACTTGAACAAGAGGGAGTGTATAAATATTTGGGAACTGATAAAGGATCAACAATAAAACATGAACAAATGTGAATAAAACTTAGTAAGGAATATTTTAGAACAATAAAATTAATACTGAAAACAGCACTGATATCTAGGAACAAAGTCTAAGCTATAAATCAATTTGCTCTTCCTGTCCTAACTTATAGTTTTGGAGTGTGACTGACTGGACCCAAAAGGTGTTTGATCGGTTGGGCAAGAAAACAAAAAGGATGCTTCATGCTCATCAAAAGATTTATAAAAATCAGTGTATACCAAGACTATATATTCCTCATTCTGAAGGAGGTATGGTCTTCTTGAAACTGATTACATATATAGATCTGCAATTTTAGGACTGTATACATATCTGGTGACCTCATAAGACCCAAAAGTAGTGAAAGTTTTAAAACATGAGGAGAATAAGTCTAAGATGACTTCCCTGCTTAGATTAGGAGAAGCATATCAGTGTGAAGTGAGAATGGAAATCAAACCAAAAGTAGAGAAAAATCAGGCAGCAAAGGAATGTCCCAAAAATCAAAAGAAAGACTATAAGGTAAATGATTAGATCAGAAGGCAAGAAATGTGGAAAATGCATAAATGTAGTTGCAAGAATAGAAAACTCTTGGAACAACTTCATGTTGATCAGGATCGAATGCAGGAATGGTTAAGGAGAGGCGAATTTAAACCAAAAGATGAAAGGTTAATATCGGTGGCCCAACATAGTGGACTATTTACATCTTGGTTTACAAAGTCCATTGAACATGTGGGAGAAAAAGACAAATATAGGTTTTGTAAAATAGAATTGGAAACAGTCACACATCTTGTTGCTGGTTGTGATATACTAATGCCAAAAGGACTGTATACTGAAAGGCATAATGATGTGGCAAGACTGTTGCATTGAGGATTGTGCAAACACTATAATACTGAAGTAGTTGAAAAACATTGGAAACATTAGCCACAAAGCATTATAGAAGATGAAGTTTATATCACATGGGATCAACCATTTCCAACAGTTCAAAAAACAAATGCAAGAAAACTAGATATAGTAGTCCAGGAAAAGAGGACAGAAGTAGCATTGATCATTGAAATTGCTACACCCAGTGACTATAGTGCCCTACATACAGAGAGAAACAAATTCATAAAACATCAGAATTTGCAGGCAGAAATGAGGGCAATGTGGAAGAAGGATACCTAAACAGTTCCAATAGTAGTAGGAGCAATGGATCTTATAAAAAAGAATTTGCAATCGTACTTGGACATGTTAACAATATGTGTAACTCCTTATGAATTGCAGAAAGAGTTATTACTATACACATTGCAGGTGCTGCAAGGAGCTCATCTGGCTAACATTAAAGATTGAAATAATACTAATTTCATGAACTTTAATCATACTTTGACTTAGGAATGGGGTCCATTCCCATCATGGTATTAGAAATCCAAAAGACTTGGAAAAATTAAAAAAGACAGAAGATATAGCAAACATACTGGCAGACAAATTCAGTTCTAACAATACCCCTCTCCCTTCCCCCAGCCTCCCCAGAGGAAATACCATCAGATATAACTCCCCCACTATCACTAGTGAATAAATGATCAGCGCTCTCTCAAAGGCCAAGAGCACTGCATCAAAGGGCTGTGAAAATATCCCAAACTGCCTTCTGAATAGCAAGAAACATGAACTATCAGGCCATCTGGAATCACTGTTTATTCATAGCTCCAAACAGTCTTTGTGCTTCACAAATGGAGAACAACAACCATCATCCCTCTGCACAAAGGAGGTCAATCTACAGACCAATAAGTCTCACTAGTCTCATATGCAAAGCCATGGAAAAAATTATCATAGAAATGATCAATAATGACATAGCAATCCTCCAGAGCAAACACTAGACCAGTCTCAGTCTGGTTTTGCCAAGGGCAGGTCATGCCTACTCAGTGTGGTAGACTTTTTGAGAAGGCACCAAAGCAATGGACAAGGGTAAAATGGTTTAAACTGCCTTCCTTGAACTGGCTAAGGCATTTGACACAGTAACAAACTTGGGCATTACTGACAAACTCAAAAGGTTAAGTATAAACCCTTATGTTATCCAGTGGATGGTTAGCTGGCTCACAGATAGGACCCAGGAAGTTAAAACTGGGGAGTCCACCTCTGCAAAGAGGCCAGTCACCAGTGGACTCCCTCAGGGATCGGTCCTGGGATCAATCCTTTTTGGCATCTACTCCTCTGAAGTCAAGGCCAATGTTAAAGGCCTCAGGCTGACCAAATATGCAGACAATAGCAAATTAGGATCGGTCATGGAATCATCCACTGACACTAATGTTCTCAAAGAAGGGCTGGCACTGACAAATAACTGATGTCAGACCTACAGACTAAGACTACATGCCAGGAAATTCTCAATAGTACCCTTCAGGAAGTCAGCCACCCCTGGTAGATATATTATCAACACATCCCTAAGACTTGACCCAGTAGTCAGGGGGTTGGGGGCACACATAGGCAATAATCTAACCTTTGATAATCATGTGTCTATAGTAGTGAGGAAATCATTCCATATTGTAGAATTATAAACAAAAGTATGGCATCTAAGTTCAAGGAGTTCATTGTTCCACTGTATTCAGCATTCATTAGACCTATCATTGAGTACAACGCCCCCTTTGGTATGTACCCGACCAGGCACATATAACAACTGGAATGTCCACAGAGGTTCCTCACTACAAGAATACCGGGTGTAAGTAACATGTCCTGTGCAGACCACACATGTGTATTCTTTCTCCTACAGGCTACAGAGAAGAGATCTATGCCTTGACTTATAAGGCTTCTTCTTCCGGCTTTTCCCAGGTCGGGGTCACCACAGCAGATCAACTGTCTGCTTATGATTGGCAGTGGAATTTCATGGTGTCAAGTTGCCAGCCCTGCGCCCAACCTTCCATAGAAGACACACACTCATGCCTAGGGCCAATTTAGAGTGTCTAATCCACCTACAGCATGTCTTTGGGGTGCGGGAGGAAACCTAAGCACCTGGAGGAAACCCACGCAATCACAGGGAGGACATGCAGACTCCACACAGAAGGCACCTCAGCTGATAACTGAACTAGAGAACCTCTTGCTGTGAGGCAGCAATGTTAACCGTTGCACCACTGCGGCCACCCTGCCTGACTTATAAAGCTAAGGGAATAAAACTCTGGAGCACAGGAGGCAGCTGGTTAACAGTTCATAGCATGCAACATGTTAAAAATGAGATATCATTCCACTCTTTCTTCTTCTTTTTCTGTCTCACCTGTCTGCCTGCACAGTTAAATATTCTTCTGAGATATGCACAATAATCATACTAACCATTGCAGTTCCACATCTGGTTTCTCATGTTTACTATTTTTTTCTTCTCTCAGCTTGTTAAAAAAAAATTGCATTTTATATGAAAAAAGGCACCCCATTCCATAGTTTATATGTTCATCTGAGACTTGAACATTTAACTGAAATGTGCTATTGAACCCCTAGAGCTCTCTGTAAAACTGCCAGTAGGAAATTAGTTATGGAGTACAATATTCTTTTTCTTCTACTTTCAGTGAAAAAAAAAATAAAAAAGAAGCTGATTCATTTTGTAAGAGGCAGAATACTTTTTGATTAATAACTGAGGATGACATTAACTGCCAAGCAGTGATGTCTTGCAAAAAGAATGCAGTCTTTTAGATTAGTGTTAGACAAGCTTCAATAGCCTGTAAACTGCTAACATTTCCCTAAAACAGCTCTGAGTTAAGCATAATGCCTCGGTTTCCTTCACCTTAGTAAGTGACAGAAAATGTGTTGAAAATGAAAAACAAATCTTATCTAAAGAAATGAAAAGGAATTCATTTTAAAAGCTTCCATTCTTATGATTATCTTGCAGTTAACTGGCAAAGTTTATCCTCTGCTAGATCATTGACTGTCCTTGGGTTATAGTTTGCCCTCCAATATATTACAAGTTTGGGAGAAAAAGAAAGAAAGAATGAAAGAAAGAAAAGAGTTAAATGGAGGACTAGAGACACTCTTGCATAAAATATTTAATTTTAACAGCTTAGCTACTAATCTGAAAAGTTCCTTCGATTTTATACTTGTTTGTTTGTTTGCTATGAAATAACATAATATTAACAATGGTTTTGGCAACATTTTTTTGTGCCTGTGTTTTGCTTGTACAATATTATTATAAGATCGATAATTCATCATTTTTTCAAGCTTATCCCAGAAGCTATGAGTGTACAGTATGGAAGCAGTCTAGCATGGGATGTCAGTTTATTGTAGAATTCACCCACAGTTACGCACGCACACACACACACACACACACACACACACACACACACACACACACACACACACACACACACACACACACACACACACGCACACTCACACACACTCACACACACACACACACACACACACACACACACACACACACACAGACACACGCACACGCACAGATACACACACACACACACGCACACACGCACACACACATACACACACACACAAACACACACACACACACACACACACACACACACACACACACACACACTCACATGAGCAGATCATGAGCAGGTTAGAGTACTATTAAGTTACCAACCAAAATGTCTGTGGGATGTGGGGGTGAAACTAAAGAGGAAACTGCAGACCAATTGAAAAGCCATGAGGACACCGGTGTGACATGTCATCAAGGTTACCTTCTTTGATAAGCAGTTTATCAGCCACTTCATAGAAGGTTATATGCTGCATGTACTCTGTTATTCAAGTATTATTATGACCTATTTCAAACACAGATGAAAACCCATAGAAACACCTCACAGTAACTTGGTTTCAACTGGAGAGAATGCATACTAAGTATTCTGAAATGCAACATCCTATTCCTTTATAATAATTTCTTACTTTGCCATGCATATCCTCTCATTTGACGTATTAGAAGTTTCTCATATATATAGTATATATATATATATATATATATATATATATATATATGTATATAAATGCAATCAATTCATAAAATAAATGTAGTTTTATAAGGGTACAAACAAAACAGTAGTATATACTCTTCTCAGATGAGCCGGTAAGCAAAATAAATCATACAAAAGTACAATTTCTATTATAGTCCCATGTCAAAGGAACACAGTCCCCCGGATTTACTAATCTTCTGTGCAGGACTAATCTAGCAGCAGTTTAGGAGGATGGCAGGGTGCCATGCATATTAATGAAGGCGCGCTGCCTGACCTCTTAATCCTACACGGAGCATGGACGAGTGCAGGGGGCGTGTCTGAGAGCAGAGCTCTCAGAATAAACATGCCCCTGCAAAGTAGAACAGCAGAAACTGTAAATAAATGAGCAAGACCACTCATTAGTGTTCGCATATCCCCAGCAACAGTCCCCATGTGTACAACAGCAACAGTACATATAAATAAAACGAAGAAACCCTTTTATTTATTTTTTTTAAAACCCCGAGTACAGCTTACCATAGGTGCGTGGGTTTGCCCATTGCTTAGCTACAGTTAAAGCAGTTGAAAAGGCTGAAGAGGATAACAAGGAATATATATGCCAGTGAAGAGGCATAGCAATAGTGGAGTGGTTAGAGCATCTGCCTAATGAACAGGCATTCCCAGTTCAAGTCCCACTGCAGCACATGTGAAATCTGTATATGAACATATTTTTACATCTTTTTGCTGGATAACCTACATAATAACATTTAAATGTGAACTGGAGTACTGCATTAAATGCACATGTGAAGTGCCAATGTCATAATGAATAAGGCACTAGTAAGCAGGTTTAAGCACAAATAAGCAGCAGTAAGCATATATAAGCAATAGTAAGCGTGTTTAAGTGCGTTTGCATGGGGGTAAGCTTTGCCTACACAGATTAACAAAGTAGAAGCTAACTGAGTGTAAGAAACTGTAACCAGAGGTTAGCAGTGCTTACTGATGCGAAAACCTGCGCAAACCCGCTTACAACTGCTTTAAAGTGCATTAATCACTCTGTACCCAACGGCCCATGTTCTGCCCAGCAACAAAAGAAACTGCCTCTGCAAGGCCCGAACTCAGAACCCTGTACACTATAGTCACAGTAGTTAACCACTAAGCCATCATAGCAATAGATATGAATAAGGTATCAGCAAACTAATCCTCACCACAGGAAAATCAAACCAAACATGTGAACTGAATCTATGTACAGTGTGAAGTGGTATAACCTGCTACATAACATAAATATGTGAACTGAAGTACTGCAGTAAGCATAGATGTGAGGTGTTATTGTAATAAAGTGTAGAAGTAGTAGAAGTGTAGAATCATGAATACCAGACACATATAGAACTTGTAATGAATAATAAATCACTGCCAAAAGGCAAATATAGTGTTAATTAACTATTAAGCAATGCTAATCGCAGCACAGCTCAACTTAGTAAGAGTAAGCAATGTGTAGGGGAGCCAATCCAATCTGCCAAGCGGTACACCCCTTTAAGCACTGCCATCCTTAGGTAAGCAGGTGTGCCCATAGCTTAGCCTTTTCAAACCCGGCCAATCATGGAAAAGTGTGGGTAGTTGGCCGTATTTAAACCACACAGGCGGGAATACATTCCATAACTGATTGTAGCTTCCTACTGCAGGCAGAATGGCTGGTGTGGGTGAAGGCACTCATTTTAGAGTGCAACGCTGGGGCATACAGGAGTCAAAAATCATGGTATGGCTCATGGTAAAACACCATGAGGAGAGACTACTGCAGGGCCAGTACCAGGACTTGCAGTATAAAACTGAGGCCTGGGACAGTCTCGCTCATGACCTCACCAGTGCCACAGGTATCCCCCGGACTGGTGAGCAGGTCAGGCACCACCATGCTGACCTGAAGTGGTGGAGGTGGGATATACTGGAACAGTGGATCCAGGAGTCTCAGCAGATGGCTAATGCCCCAGTACTAAGTACTCATTCTACTAAGTAGTTAAGAATTGCCTAGCTTGTGTATACTATGGATAGGTATGGCTAAATATCACTATTTCTCCGACAGCTGCAGATGAGCGGGCTGCGAACTAGCAAGCCAATGATGCTAGATTGCAAAGGCTGCGTCGCAAAGCAAGTTAGTAATTAGTCTGCATGCATTGTCATAACAAATAAATATAAGAGCCTTAGAAAGTGTTGCACCAGTAGAAATAAATGCGTAATAGTCTGTGAATAAAGGTTTAACCCCTGGAGTACTTCTGTTTACTCTCCTGCCATATGTTGGTGAACTGTTGCATACTATAAATAGTACTGTTGTATTTTAAGCAGAGTGACCCACACTGTGGTATGCAGATAAAATGTTGATGAAGTCCTGCATAACAATGTTGGAAGTGCCAAGAGGTCAGTCATATTGTACAAGTTAGGGAGACTTAGATAGAAAACAGTAGAGAGCTTTACATCAGTTCCCTGATAGCACAGTGTACTATGATGTTAGCTATAATTTTTTGTCACACACAGCAGGGGTTTGAATCCTGGGAGTGCTACTAAATTGTATGCATAATTATACCCCACAACTGTACAGATTTTGTTACAATGTTCAGATAGAAAACTCTATGCATAATTACACCCAATAACTGTACAGAATTTGCTAGAATGTTCAAATTGAAAGTTGTATGCATATTCATACCCCACAACTGTTCCAATCTGTCCAGCATGTCCAGATAAATGGTCCATATCATCAGCCTGGTACTCCGTCCCCCTGACAAATCAGTTTGATGATCCAAGAAATGTAGGCAGCCGTTAATGACATATAACTGATAGTCAAACATGTACATAGTCATAGAATGTATATGAAAACAAACCTGTCATTCTAGCTCCATACCCAAAGTGTATGACAGCAATTCTCAACATATTAACACCTGCATCTTATCATGCCTGTATGTAAGACACAGGTCACATATATAATAATCTATAAACATACCAGTGTACAATATAAGGCCATTGGGTAGTGCAATAATATAATGTAAGGGAAAGATCACTGCAGTGACTGAGAATGTTGTGAAAATTACAAGGATATATTAGTTGTTAATTAAACTCTCTCTCTCACCCCTACCACATGTGCAAAATAACCCAATGACACTCCTCAACTGGTATGTGTACACTCCAAACTTTTGTTGGGACATATGTCCTAATGGTTAATAAATATTCACATTTGTTTCTATGCTTGTGCCATGTCAAAATGCACCCATATTGGTGGCCTATTGCCATCAATGAAACCTGCATGCTCTTGTAATGGCCACTGTTGTTCCATATATGCATGTGTTTTGCTTGCTCTGTAACTGCTAAATCTGGTGTTTTGGGTTAATGGGAATACCTATGCATGTTGTTATAACTAATCCTGAATGCTGTTGATTGTTACTAACCCATATCTGTCATAAACCTATGACAACATAGCTCATATGGGAAGGCCGGTCCCAGCGGACCCACCTGTCCCACCTCAGCTGGCCATGGCACTGGACACCAGCACATCTGGGACCCAGCCTGGGACCTCCTCCTCCGTGGGCCCTGCGCCACCTTCAGGTGGAACCACTGCAGGGGATGAGGCTCGCCCCCCCCTTCGGAGTAGGTGCGGAGGGGAACCTGTCATCTGTCAACAGGTCTGGGCCATGGTGCATAGAGAGCTCGATCTGGATTATCAAGACTGACTATGCCAGCTTGAGGGCTGAGTGGCACAATTAGAGGGTGAGCCTGCCCCTCCTACACAGCCCCCAGCACAACCACCTTTGGGGCCGTGAAGGTGCAGTGGTGACTGCCCATGGGTGGGGACCTCAGTCCCACTGTTTCCAGTTGGGGGCTCATGGGCTTGCGGCTTCCAAACACCCCTCCCCATCCAAGGTGTTTACCCCCCACATGTATCATATACCGGCCCTGTATGCGTCTTGCTTGTCTTGTCTGTTAACCTACCCAACCTACCTCCCCAAATATACCTACTACACCTCCCCAACATCCCACTCTTACCTGAAAAAAAAAGGGTCAATCTGTTCGCACAAAAGAATCTTGCCCCATACATAGCTGTCCATTTTGCACATGTGTCCACTGAACACATGAAATCTGGTCTAATTGGCATCACAATGAATATATGTTGTCCTCACCCTTCTTCTAGGGGTTTGAGGGTCCAAATGTACCATCAAATTTAGTGTATATGGACAACTGTTGCTGTAGAAGACATGGGCAGCTATGGACCTTTCCTATTCCCTTCTTGCACATGCCTAGCTATTTTCCCTACTGTCTTTCCATCTTTGTTCCCCTTTTTTCACCACTTTCCTATCAACCCCTTTTTCTTTTCTTTTAAAGAAATTAATGCGGGGTAAGTGGCAGTAAACACTTTTAAGCAACAGTAAGCAGGTTTGTGTGGGTTTGCACGGGGGTAAGCTATGACTTCACAGGTTGAGCAATTCGGAAGCTAACTGACTGTAAGTAAACATAAGTGGAGCTTGGCAGTACTTACTATTGTACAAACTCACGCAAACCCGCTTACAACTGCTTAAAAGTGCCTTAATCACTCTGTATCCAATGGCCCTTGTTCTGCCCAGCAACAAAATAAACTGCCTCTCCAGGGCTCGAACCCAGGACCCTGCACTCCATACACAAAGTGATTTACCACTAAACCATGGCAGATATCCATAACCTGATGTTATCACAAACATATCATCCAGCACAATCAGTCAACAGTACAGGAAATATATTAATATCATACCACATAACCTGTTAATGCAAGAAGTCTGGACAAAGTATGCCACACTGTGGGTACAAATAGGGGTATATGTCAACTAATGCTCTAATACACTTAAAATTTTGCTAGTTACACAGTTATATGTATAAGAACACATACGTAGAAGGAGATGAAGTCTGAAACACAAAAGTGTCGGCACTAGTTACTAACTTCAATGCTGTGATCATCCCTGTCAATTACCAAGAGAATGAGGTACAGGCCAAAATATGAGCCGAACATGCATGGACATATGGACAGATATATATCTGTAAATGTAGACAGATAGACAGCTATATGTAGATATATATATTTATGTATGACTCACAAATCATCATATAACATCAATTGTATATAGATACATACATATGTTCATATGTATGTATGTATATATATATATATATATATATATATATTTATATATATATGTGTGTGTGTGTGTGTGTGTGTGTGTGTGTGTGTGTGTGTATATATATATATATATATATATATATATATATATATATATATATACACAGATTATATATATATATATATATATATATATATATATATATATATCTGTGTATATATATATATATATATATATATATATATATATATATATATATATATATATATCTAGAGAGAGAGAGAGAGAGCTATATGAGATATATATAGGTACATACACATATACACAGACAAAAGGTATTAGTAGCCATACATATGTAGAAGTAGTGTGGAAGTACTGAGTGCAAAGTATATCCCTCAGCCACAAGCCCTTTAACTGCCACCTGTGAAATGTGTAGTGTGGCAACCATTCCCACAAATGGGAAGACTGATATTAAACATATACCCACCCACAATTCAAAGGACATGACATGACACACAGGTATGCATACACAGATAACCTTTATTTGTGCACTATACAATAATGTATGCCAGTACTTACACCACATAAGGTTTGAAATATGTAATCAGTGATGAATGCAAGGCCCACACAAAACAGCAGATGCAAGCAATGTGGATATATACCATACTATGCTGTCCAGGCCAAGGCCTTCAATTAGTACAACAGTTGAAACAGGATCTGCCTTCAAGATACGTAACAACCAACAATTGCAGATGTAGTTCAGCAGCCTCCAATTACACCCTGTAGTCAAGCCCTAGGGGGAAAAGTAGCACTTGTGTTAATGTCACAGTATCTTGTACATAACATTGCTTCACCTAACATCTCACTATCACACTGAATGACCCTTGTCTTAACAGTTATATCCCTGAAAAAGTGTCATAACCTAGGTTAATGGCATTGAACCCCCCCCCCTATAAAAGGCTGTACAAGGGCAAGGAACACTGTGTACCACACACTTACCTCTGGAATGTACAAGGGCACATATGTGTTCTCCAGCTGTTGCCTCCATATATATGGACTTGGTCCAACAGTTGGTGTGGGAGTCCATGACATGACTGGGATGATAGCAGTAATGCTAGCGGTAAATAATGATAGGCCATTACCTAACAACCCCTTTCTGTATCACAGCAGGGCAAAGATTGGCATATATGTGGAGGACAGAGACAGGAACATAGGGACATATTTGGATTATTGCTGTTACACACCCTGGAAATTGCTGGTGTTACAGGATTCATTGCAGCATACCCTTATGCAGGAATATGACATTGAAATACAAATGGATGTAGCCATGTACTGATAGCACTCAATTGACAGAATGCCACTGATATATCTGGGACAATACCTGTGTGGTGCACAGACAAAACGTAACAGCCAATCCCCCTGGTATCATATGGGTAAGCCCACTGTTGAGAGCTATGAAGACAGACAACATTCCACACAAAAGTACAGAAACCCTGTAAGACCAGTAAGATACAATGCACACATCACTACTCACGCTGTCTGTAGGTCTGGAACCTTATCCAAATGTGTATTTAGCCTGTGTCTGCAGGTTCTGCTGTAAGAGGTATTGCTACCTGCTGTCTGTAACACTGATGTCCACACACAGGAAGGATGTCATCCATACTGGAAAGGTGAAGGGACAACACCCACAGAAGTCAGCAATTTAAAGTACAGGGTTGCCATGACAGTGTTTATCTGAAGTACTACACAGCAGGCTGCATGCAATTAGCAACTGGTGGACACTAACTGGTGCAGAGGCCATCACCTGATCATGTGCAATACCAACAAAAGCATGCTGCAATCTATTCAAACCAGCTCAATCCCTCTACTGGAGAGACTGAGAGAGAGAGAGAGAGAGCGAGACAGAGAAAAAGAAAAAAAAATAACATTAATAAAAGTAACAAAGCTCAGGGTTGTGTTACAGTAGAAAAAACATAAAAGGTATGTGAAACAGATATGCATTTACTTGCATGTAGCATATGGCATAGAATAATAGGATGTATAATGTGAAAGGATTCATATGTGCCATCAGTAATTGTTCCTGTAATGATGTTCTGCTCAACAACTGCTCTGGACAATAGTGTCAGTCCCTGTGGGCAGAGGGACATACCTGTCAACTGTGCAGATCAGCAGTGAATGGCAAAGATGTGACCCAGGATATCTGTGTTCTGTACATTACTGTGGCCAACGGCTGGTGAGGGTATTAATACTGCCATGATAGACACATGGGTGCAAGACCACACTACCTGCAGGACAGTCATGTTAAAGTGTAGCATAACATGCCCAACTGCCATAGCAGTATAATATGCTTATCTAAAATCTTTCACCATATATACCCCCCTAATGTTAGTCTGTGTTCACATGTGACACCTGTCTGTGTTACAGCAAGGCAGAACAGTTCAGCTGTGAAGTAAAGGGAGTTACAAGAGTGTGGACCAGATGTTTGTATGCACCCCACATACAGATACATGTATGTGTGTGATACATATTCACAGCTGTGTATGTCTACAGAACCTTGGACAGTTATACATATATATATATATAGGTATATAAACAACACATAATGATATCTACACATATATGCATATATATATATATATATATATATATATATATATATATATATATACACACACACACACACACACACACACACACACACACACACACACACACACATATATATATATATATATATATATATATATATATATATATATATATGGATCCAGTATGAATAGTCAAAAGAATGTTTTGCTGAAAGAAAATCAGAAGGGACTAATTCTCCGAACGCCCTTTATGCCGAAAAAACACTTTGCCGAACGTCAGTTAGCCAAAAAACCACATTGCCAAAAATGTGGTAGGCGAGCGTAACTACACGCAGTCTTGACTCATAAATTTTTAAAGAAAATCACTGCAGACTACTCGACAAATATATACGCAAAAGTGAACACAGAACAAAACAGTGCACTTGCAGAAAATAGTACTGTCAGTAGTCAGATACGAAATGTAAATATCCTTAAAATCTTCAGGTACGGAACATAAATATCCTTAACTTCATTCCACACAACTATTTGTGTTAGCACTGCTACATGTAAACAAAATCCTTTGTAACGGCATTGGAAATGTGTAGCAATATTTCAACTTGTTCAAAAAGTAGTTGTTCAAAAAGTAGTGCACCGCCAACAAAACGTAACTATTGTATTGCAGCAGATATACGGAAACATGCTCATATCTGTAATAACGTCGCAATTGTACTGACATATTCTAAGTTTGAATACTCCCTTCTGTTGTCAAATATACACCGGAACCGTTCCTACCTCTGAATCAGCTTATGCTTCTTCGGTGATGGAGAGCAAGCAGCTGTCATTCGCACTCTAAGTTCATCCACTCTGTTTTGTTCACGCACAATACATGACATGATAACGTACAAATCCGTGAGGTATCTGCCTACCAAGCACTTGAACCGTCTGTGCCACGCTTCCACTGTATTTTGAGTCCTAGGCAAGCACATCTCATTCAGACAAGAAATGTTCCAAAATGATATAGGGAACAATGGTGGGAAACGTATAGCACTACATTTTCTAGTGGTAAACTTTCTGGGCCATCCAAAAACGCACTGTTCACTAAAGTACCGCAATAAATCTTTCCCTTCATCTGGAAACTCTGCTTTCAACATGTGAAAAGTGTTTATTACTTCACCGTCTTCCAGGAATGCAAGGGCAGCGAGTTTCTTTACAGACAACTGAAACTGAATGTTACTATTATACAGGGAACTTAACCCTAGTGACTGCACCTTGCACCATAAATTCTGGCCGAAGTGGAAGAAACAGCCCTTGCTAATCACACTACTAAAGTTCATTCTCAAACTCTTTATGGCGGCCACCTCGAAATAACAAAGCACGTATTTACAGCATACATCATTGCTGCTGGAGTCTAGAAATTCAAATGAGTGCCACATAAAATTATATGCCTTCAATGACTTTTTAGTCATTAAACAGTACACCAATGGCACAGACCTGGCATATGCACCATACTTAATGAAGGCATGAATAGTGTAAAGTTGCCTGCAAATAGACCCCTTAGTTATGTATGTCCCATCCATAGGCCATATTATAACTTTACTAAGGTCCGATAGACTTTTGGTTGTAGTAAACATAGCTATCACATTCTCCTCACTCGAGTCAGTCATCCTCTTCATCATTTTTTTTTAAATTCTGTTGGTGCACCTGCTCGTCTCTTTGGATGGAGTGCTCATACCTAAGCTTCTCCTTTTAATTCTACTTTCCCTGGATCCCCACCAAGTCAAGTTTGATCCATTGGCCTGCAGTGCTCTTTAACAGAACCAGGCAACCTAGGAATGAGTGTTATTTTCAAAATATACAAATAGTATGTTTTATCCTCTAGACAAAATTTAATTGCTAGCCCTTGTTTCATTTCTATTTTTAAGTAAAGCACTCCATCACAGACATTAGCTTGCCCCCTCCCCATACTGTACTTCCTAACAGCAGTCTCCCTTTGCAAGCTGTTTCATCTATTTGAAAACCCTGCTGTTTTTCTAGTATTACTAAACCCTTTCTCCTATAACTTGTGGTCTTTCTAAATCCCACATACTCCTGGTTACAAGTGTTTATTTTATTTCAAAAGAAAGCTATGCAAAACAAGTAAGTCCAAAGTACCTACTGATTTTCCTTATTGTTTCAGAACATAAACTGCCCCCCCCATTCTGTACTTCTAACTGCAATCTATTTTTATATGCTGTACTATTTGTATGCTCTACTGTTTCGCTACTTCTACTAAACCTTTTCTCTTATAAATTCTTGTCTTCCTAATTTCCACATAACTCCTTGGTAAAATAGGCTCATTTTATTTCAATAAGACAGGTATGCAAAACAAGCAAGTCAGAGTACCTACTGCCTTTTCTTATTGCTCTTTAACAGAACCAGGCAACCTTGGAATGAGTGTTATTTTCAAAAATATGTTTTATAGTTTCCGCGGTGGTGCAGCGGTAGCATTGTTGCCTCACAGCAAAAGGTTCTCCCATTCGATTCTTGGCTAGAGCGCATTCTGTGTGGAGTCTGCATGTCCTCCAACGGTTGAGTGGCATTCAAAAGACATGCGTAGAATGGGCGTGCCTTCGTTGAAAACACCAAGTCTGAAATGAAAAACAAGGATAAAGCCTGGGACAACTGGTGCAAAACCAAAACCCCCTCTACTAGGCAAAAATTCCTAGAACTACGCAATAGAACCAAAAAGCTTATAAAACAGAACAAAATCCAATACTACCAGTCTGCTCTTACCTCCTCCCAACATAACTCCAAACAATTCTGGTCCTCGATAAACTCCATCCTCCACCCATGGTAAGTAAGTACACTCACTCCTAACTTAACTCACTCCTCCGAAAATATTGCTACCTCTTTCAACAATCACTTCACACAAACCGTGCTATCACTAGCTAGACAACACAATCCCCCCCATAAATCCACACCATCAACTACAACTAACAATCTCCCCACTAGCTTCTCTTTCTCTCCTGTTCTTACCTCCAAAATAAAACAACCACTAACTAAACTTAAAACCACCAGATTAGCAGCAGACAACCTCCCAAGTGAATACATTCAACTTGCAGCTGATGCTCTAGCCTACCCCATATCACTCTTGATTAACAGATCTCTGTCAGAAAGTTATGTTCCTACACAAAGGAGGCCCCTCCACAGATCTAACCAATTACCACCCCATAGCTATTCTCTCGCCACTCTCCAAAATACTAGAGAGATGCATTAATTCTCAAGTCTCAGATCATCTCCTTGCTAACAACCTCCTCTCCAACACACAACACGGTTTCCAACCTAACAAAAGCACCACTACCACCTTACTCTCTTTCTCTAACACTATCCTACAAAATAAAAATGCAGGTTCTCTCCTCAGCTACGGCATATGGCAGGGGATGCACAGCCATACGCATGAGCAGGTCCGCCATCATTGTAGTGACCTCCGCCATGTACATCGCTGTGCCGCTGCCATGCGGGATGACCACCTTGCAACGGGGGGGGGCATAACATCCATCACCCCCTCACCAGAGTGGAGGAGCTGCTCATGAACCTGGTAGCACCTGTCCACCCACCAGAGCTACATACATATACAGTCATGGAGGTGGGTGCTACCGACACACCAGACATGGAGCATGCAGGTAAGGTTCCAGGGCATATCAGTAGACCACTGTTGTGTATGCATCTGTACAGTTAGATCATGCATATGTGAGATGTGGAGTCTGTTGCTGTGTAGCACTGTTAAGCAGTTATGCATAATCTGTAGTACTGTGTACTTCAGCTGTTGTTTTACTGTAATATTGCAGCCACCCTTTAGCAATGCCACAGCTGTGTCCACTGACATCAACTCTATCTCATCTCAATATAGGTACCTCTGGGATACCAGCAAGGCAGTGGCCGGATGCCGGTGAGTAAGGTTTAAGGTTATGCTTGGCAATTCACTGTGCATGTCATAGCAAAGTTGTAGGCCATGTACACATCTAACACACCTACCCATAATGCATGCTGTACATGTTCACTGACAGAGCACACACCTCACTAATGGGATTACCAGCATCAAACACATGCAATACACAGACCATCTCAGACAACTGTGGCTACACTCCAGTGCACATTGCCCAGGCGTAGCTGACATCTGCCTAACATACAGAGCTATGTCATACACAGAGCAGTTGAACATGCTACACATAAAGAAATCCCACTCCCTCTGCAAACACATGCTCCAGGGTCCTAAGCCTCATCACCACATTACACAGAACATACTGGAGGGATAGGGCCCTGTCCTGGGGAATTTCCTTACTCTGGAAAGGACTACCCATTCATGTCAGGCAATGCTACTCATTGGCCACCCTTTACAAAAACACTTGACAACTGGATGGGAAATGGGGAATTCACCCTGGGTAGTACATCTGTACCACAGCCTGACAGGGGCACAGGGGAATAACATTATTGGGTGGTACATGGCTGGGAACCCCTGTGGCTAGGCTTATGTAGGCCCCAGGACCAATAGACCAGTACTCACCTATGAACCTATGTGTACCACAGGCAACCTCAGCCAGGGTTCACTAATGGCGTCTACACTCACCATAGGTACAGTACATTGTGCCTGTGGTCGGTCTAATGGTATTCTATCACTTAGACATGCACCACTGATGATGACATCTGTGAAAACACATCACTCATTCACTAAACACTTGTCCACATATAATCCAGAAACACACAGAGGCTGTGAGCAGCAGTGGAAACATAACTGACACACTGATACACATCCTGCAATGGTGTGTACATCTGTGAGGTATGGTGCACAATACATGCCAGGGTGCTGAACAGATGCACAGCAATGGTGTGGACATGGGTGCAGTGTGTTCCAGGGGGAGGGCCATCACCTACTAACAGAAGCCAGGCATCACGGCCATGTATAATGTTGGTAATAGGGATTGACTACAGTTGCACTACATGCTGTTGAGCACCACATGTCCTGCATGCTGATGCGTGTAATTATAGGTTTGTGTGTGATACTGTACTGCACCATCACCTGCTATTGTGTGTGTTATGGGGGTGCTGGAGCTGTCTATAGGTGCTGTCTGGTGGAGTGTATGGGTTTCCATGTATGTCGACTGCATGTGTGTATGTCTGTGTGTGTGGCCATGTCTGCATACGTGTGTGTGTGTGTGTGTGTGTGTGTGTGTGTGTGTGTGTGTGTGTGTGTATGTGTGTGTGTGTGTGTGTGTATGTACTGTTTAGCACTGATGTATAGGTCTTACAAGTCTGTTCCCTGTTTTCCCCTCACAGGTGGCGAGGTGGGGCTGGGTCCCTCCCACAGGGAATCTGATGTCACTGATACAGACAGTGACCATAAGGATAGGTGTGTTGAGGCACAGGCAGGGTCATCAGGGGCTGCCTCTGGGCCACCAATTGACATCCCACATGTATCCACCCCATCCACGTACACAGTCACACTGCCTCTACATACCTCATCACTATTGGCCTTAGCTGAGGGACAGTCTACGGTTGGCATTGGCCAGAACAGTGTGGTATCTATGGCACATGTGTCAGGACACAGCAGCCATAGCCAGATGTCTGATGGGGTATCACATAAGCAGATGTTCAGGGGTGCTCATCGGAGCACTGCTGGTCATGTCCCTGGCAGATGTGCCACATCTATATCAAACACATGCATGTTCCAGGCTGTCATGGAGGCACAGGCACGAATGGAACAGTACACTAGACAGGGCCTAAGGGCGCAGAGGGCTCATCACATCTCTGTAACTGACAGCATCCATGACCTAGCAGGTGTCATTCATAATTACACTGAGGTCATGGCTAGACGGTGGGGTGAGACATTGGCTCTCATCCACAATGTCATGTCCATGTGCCAGAACAGGACGGGATGGTTGCGATGGCCACGTGGGCGTATGCCAGCAACACCAGCAGCTGGAGGTCACTGTGGACATCCCACCAGTCACAGCTGCTCCCTTAGTGGCAGTACCAGCCCCAGCACTGTGGGGGGGGTGCTGTTCACAGACCGTCAAAGCAGACCAAGTGCACGTGGCCCTGGCCAGTCCCAGGAGGGACCTGGATCCAGTGGATGTCTGTCAACCTCGGGTAACAGTACCCGATCTGGCTTTGTCCCTGATACTTCCTGTAGCACCCCTGCCAGGCACAGGTCCCACATCTGGGGCCGGAGATGGCGAACTGCAAACCTTTCCAGGTACAGTCTGCAGCTGTCTCACAAATCCCTGTATAGGGCAGTCACATGGTGGAACTGTATGCATGCAGAGACACACACATAAACAACAAACCTAAGGCAACCACATACCTGCACACACATCACCATTGGCCCATAACAGCACTCAGCCACCTCACACACACACACACACACACACACACACACACACACACACACACACACACACACACACACACACACACACATTTTGTCAATTGTATGGCTCAGGCTAGGCCTCTGGCAAACCAACAACACACCCTGTTTATATGATGGTACCTGTGCCACTTCCTGATATCTGTAACATCGATGCAGGGACAGGCTAACATGGTGCTGATGCACAGGGTGACTGTACAACAGTGTAGCAATGGAATGCTGTGTAGCATGTTGTCAGCAGCAAAGTGAAATGCTAATATCTTGGAAGGTGTAGATGTGCAGCCATAATGCATCATAGCTGTAATTAACAATGTTGTATTGTTGTCACTATTATCTATTCTGATTGTGTTGTGTTTGTCCATGTGCCACATGGCTGATGGGTGTAGCGGTGTCACCAGGCCTTCTACAGTGGACACCAGTAATGCCAGCCTGACATCCTACAGGTGGGATGGAGTACTGTTAACATGTACTGCCCTTGTCGTGTAGGTCCTGGTTATGGGATCTGCTAAGGTTGTTAGTGTATTGCAAGCCAGACGTGTTGGCTTGGACGCAGTACAGGTACAAGGCCGTACACATGGAGGTATGTCCCTGTGCAGGTAACACATCTGTTACCCATGAAATCCCACCAAGACAGGATAGGCACAACAAACAACTTGCTATATATACAGTCTGCAATGTGGCTGACATTGAACATGCTAACAGCAGGGTGTATGTCCCTTTCTCCACTCTACTGCGATCCTCACCTCAGTAACATGAGTTTGCCAAAGCCAGTGGCATAGCCCTACCCTTAGGAGGATGTGAGGTGCTCAACTACTGTGAATGGTGTAAATAACAACTGACAACCTGATTACATACTCTGTACAGTATTATAGACAGCTATGTGGGGGGATAGATGCAAAAGTAACTGCAATGATGGTGGATGTGTCCACAACAGCCACACTCAGTGAGTTATAGCAACCCCAGTAGTGCTGCTCACCTCTACAGTGTGGAGGAGGGCATTAACACAGCTATTACCTGTGAAGAACAGTATGTCCAACATATGGCACCTGTGGAATGTTGGCATTTGCCAAGCAGTCCTGGTGGAAACATATTCTGTGAACGGAGATAGATCCCTTAACATCTACACAAATTCCTACATGTGGGATGGTGTATAAAAGCCTGCTATGATTTACACAGGCATTGTGCACCTCCTAACCCTCATCTACACCTGTCATGATTGCGTCAAGGATGTATACCAGGTTCAGGTTGTATTCTCTGCCTTTGACAAGTCCAACATTGGCGGGGTCCCATGTGTTAAGATTACCAGTGACATTGGCCATGGGTTCATTGTTGATATGTTCCATGTCCCTGCAGACCAGGGTCATCAGGCTACTGGGTGGTAGTCCCCAGCTGACATGGTGGATTTGTGGTTGTCCTTCCCAACATTGGTGAATCTATTGCCAGGTGTAGGCCCTACTGGATCGTATGAGGGATCCCAGCTACTTACTGCACCTGCCCAGGGGGTTCCCCCAAGCATGACACTTCACTTGACTGTACTGCATCATACGTTAGTAATGCCAGCCTGACATCCTACAGGTGGGATGGAGTACTGTTAACATGTACTGCCCTTGTCGTGTAGGTCCTGGTTATGGGATCTGCTAAGGTTGGTAGTGTATTGCAAGCCAGACGTGTTGGCTGTGGGGGGAGGGGATACCTATCCATGCCAGATGTATGTTGTTTGAGTCTCTCAAACCCATCAATGGTGCATGTGGACATATATGTTGTGGTTATGTTCCCAATTTCATCTACAGATGTATGTCCATATATATCTATATAGATATATATGTGTTTACCTTTGAAAGGGAGACAATCATTTCTTCGAATGGCTCTTTCTGCAAACCAAAAAGACCAATCCGTTATTTCTAATTGCACCACAGTTCAAAACACAGCAAATCTAAAAGCAGCTTTGCTGATTCTCGAACTGCAAGTTGGAATACGTATCCTAATGCAAGGGAGCAAGCCCCCCTGCACCCCCATCTGGGTGGCTGGGCCCCCCACAACCCCCTACTGTGATATACTAACTCCGAGTTCACAAAACAGTGGGGATTGGCAAACTTTCCCCATCCCCACTATAGTGCCATCTTCACCCAAATCACCGAATCTGCAATGAGTGAATGCATAGTGACATTCACTCATTGCAGATTCGATACATTTATTGAATGATTGTGCAATGTTGAAAACATACTTTTGGCCTTCCAGCCTTTGGAGACATGATTTTCTCCCTTTGAAAGGTGAACCATATGTATGCTTACATTTCTAGTGCTGTATATATGTGGACATATGGATGTATACATATATATCTATAGATGTATGCATATCTATGTATATATATATATATATATATATATATATATATATATATATATATATATACATTTATATAGCTATATCTACATATATAGATATGCTCTATCCATTTAAATATGAATATATATATATACATATATATATATATATATATATATATATATATATATATATATATATATATATACACACACACACACACACACACACACACACACACACACACACACACACACATACACACACACACACACAGACACATACATCTACATGGTGGAATACATTCCCTGCAGTGTTGAATACCTGAGTTGGATTATATGTATGTGAAAACATCATGATTATGCATATCTGCTATGGCTTAGTTGTAAATCACTTTGTGTATGGTGTGCAGGGTCCTGGTTTTCGAGCCTTGCAGGAGCTGTTTATTTTGTTGCTGGGCAGAACACAGACCATTGGTTACAAAGTGATTATGGAACTTTAAAGCAGTTGCAAGTGGGTTTGCATGGGTTTGCGCAACAATAAGCATTGCTAACCTCTGGTTACGTTTTCATACACTCAGTTAGCTTCTAAATTGCTTAACCTGTGTAGGCAATGCTTAGCTCCATGCAAACCTACTTACAACTGCTTTAAAGTGCCTTAATCACTCTGTATCCAACGGGTTGTGTTTTGCTCAGCAATAAAATAAACAGCTCTTGCAAGACTCAAACCAAGGACCCTGCACACCCTAGACAAAGTGATGTACCACTAAGCCATGACAGATACACAGAAATGCAATGTTTTCAGAAACATATCATCCATACCTGTCATGCAACAGTACAGAGAATGTATACCAACACCTAGATGTCTGTGTGTGTAACTATATTTAAATCTAAACAGATGCAACATATCTATATATGTATATATATATATATATATATATATATATATATATATATATATATATATTGTTTTACTAACTCTATATACATATATATCACTATATATGCACATATATACATTCATATGCCTAAATCGACACATATGTGTCTACACCTATATGTCTACATATACACAGCACGTTACATATGTGTATGCAGATATATATATATATATATATATATATATATATATATATATATATATATATATATGTAGGTATATACGGACATAGTTATATATATGTTAGCAGATATATATATCTATATAGGTATATATGGCAATACATCTGTAGATAGCAATTGCAGATTAACAAATACACATATGTCCACATGCATCGTTAATGGGTTTGAGAGGCCCCACACACTATACGTCTTGTACGAATAGGCATCCCCCCCACAGCCAAACGCATGCACCCTGCAATACACTACCAGGTACACTCTGCCTACCATATGACATGTAATAAGTGGAAGCCATCAGCATCCCCAGGATGCAGATACACAGACATAGATATATATACACACACACACACACACATATATATATATATATATATATATATATATATATATATATATATATACATACACACACACACATGTGACTACACATACACATGCAGAAAGATATATATATGTAGAAGGTGCACACAATATGGAACAGCCACTATGTCTACAGTTAACACCTGAAAAAACTGGACATTGTAAGGGCCACCCATACTAATGTCAATCGTTGCCTGCAACATATACCAATAGAAAGGTTATAGGAAAGACATCACACACAGGTTTGCAGAAATGGGAATCATTTAATTGTGTACTATAACAGTTCTATATGCCATGTCATATAGCTGTTCAGATACTGACAACCATATAAACAGAGTACTGCAACTGTGAAACAGTTACACTAATACAGTAGTCTGGAAAGGTTCGCAACTGTTGCTGTCCAGGCCTAGCCCTTCAAATTGTACAATAGTGAAGACAGACTGTGCCACAGGGTACCAAAAAATCAACAGTATGTACTGCAGGTGTGTAGTTCAGCAGCCTATATCTACACTCTGTACAAACTCAATAGGAGGTAAAGATATTTTGTGATCAAATGGTTTGTAACTGGTACATAACAAGGCATAACTGACACCATCACAAGCACACCGACAAACAGAACAAGCACACTGACAAACAGAACAGTCTGTTTGGCAGGAGGCAGTAGGCTTGCAGTACCCCAATTCATGTAAGTAATGTCAATATAGGTGAAGTATATGGTACTTTATAGATACCTTGTGGCAGCTCACCCCTGATACCCCCACATTTTGTAACAGCCTAGTTTATTTATGGTGCTCCCCACCTAGACTCAATAATACAAGTCCATATACCAGTGTTACATACACTGGCATCTTCAGAGCACACATGTATTGTGTAGGTGACGCCCACACATATATGGCCCCAGCCCCACTGTATGTGTGGGGGATACAACAGCAGTGTACTAATAGCAGCAATGGCAGTGTGATATACTCACAGCCCACTACAGAACAACCCCAAACAGCATGACAAATGTGCACAGCTTGGTATGTAGATGGAGGACAGAGGCTGGAACACAGGCACATATGTGGAACACTATTGTCATACACTAAGCAAGGTGATGGTGTTACAGGATAGTCTGCAATATACCCTTAGTCAGGGAATTGAGGTTAGGAATAGAAATGGATGTAGCCATGTATTGATAGCATGCAATACACACTGCCAGTGTAATATCTGACACAGAACCTGTGTGGTGGATGGACAACACATGATAGGCATACCTCTGTTCAGCAAGAGGATAGGCCCACAGTAGTGAGCTATGCAGACAGACTGCATTCCAAGGTACACTAGTATGTACACATACACGCACCCTGTAACACTAGTACTATGCAAAGCATAACACAGCTCTACTCAGAGTCTGTCTGTATTTCCTGATCCTCCTACAAATATGTGGCTGCTCTGAGTGTGCAAGTTCCCCTGTAAGAGGTATTGCTACCTACTGTCTGTAACATTGATGCCCACACACAGGAAGGATGTCCATCACACAGGGAATGTGAAGGGACCACGCCCACATGCTGTAGGGATTTATAGTGGGTGGTTGCCATGACAGTGGTAATTTGAAGTAGTACACATGTGTAATTATATATATATGGCTATCTGGATAAGTATATGTACATATATTTCCACCATATGTCCTGGACATGGAGTGTAGACCTACCCCAGCCCCTATAGTCCTAAAATCATAGTGCAAGGGGATATCAGGTATGTATAGCAGGGATATTACTAGACTATTGCTACTGTCATTGAGATTGTCTTCACAGACATGGTGTGTGTGGAAGGTGACATCTGTTTATAACATGTGTGCCATTGGCTACTGACAGACATCCTAAGGAAATCATTGTAAAGTGCTGCCGCTAGCATGTAATGCCTCTGTGGAGTGCAACAGAGATATTGGCCACTATATGTGGAACTTTTGACACACCCTGCACAGTCCAGAGGTGTACACATAATCCTGTAGTGCACATGTGTATCAGGTCTGACAATATGGATGTAGACAGCCATGTAGATGGGTATAACATATAATGACTGGTATACATTTGACACCATAGGTGTTGGATTCACACACTCCTGTCTGACCTGATACATAATGACTGCTGGTACAGGGGTACCATGGACACATACTACCCACTAGATATTGACATACATCTGTACAGCATCCCACTGGTCTGTCTGGCATACATGTCTTTTAAGGGTGGCCCGGCAGCAGTACATCTTTCAAGTATCTGCACATGATATCTCACTAGTTAAGTACACTAAGCTGCTAGGCATGTAACAATGCACTGTGCAGGCACATCTCATATGGGGGACTGCACATTTACCTGCATATATAGCAGGTTCAACAGCCATGTCACAGCACAGGGTAAGATACACCTGTGTGACAGTGCATAACAACAACCAATGTGAACACAGCCACAGCCACATATTGTAAGCTAGCATAATATTACAGTATATGGACTATCTGTTCTACACCATCCTCATATGTGCCACTCACAGAATGACCCTACATATACTGGGCTGCTACACAGTTTGGTCTGATGGCTGTATGTGGTATGGGACATGTGTGTGTATGGCCCTACAAACATGTATGGCAAAATGGTATCATACAGTGGGGCATCATGTAACATCTGGTAGAAGGTGAGCTAGAACAATGACATCTACCACAGTTGGTACACAGGCTAAAGTACATATTAGCAATACACACACTGCCGACATTCACCATCACTACACAGACCTCAGTACTGTACAAACATCCACAGAATGTCCAGCTTATGTCATGAAATATAACCCCTACTGTACATGACATGTGTAGCAATCTGATATATCACCGGCTTGTTATCAGATATGATGACACTATTTATGGTGTACAGCACATATGCACCACTTCATGCACTGCATGTACAAAGGTTGACAGAGGTGTGCCTGACAGCACATACACAGGGCCAGTATAGACATGTTGCTGTGATAACCTCAGAAATTCTCCATTGTAATGGGGTTTGTTGTAACATATGTCCTACGAGGGATATGAAGTCAGTAACTGTGTACGGCCTTCACCATCTACAGACTGTAATCCTCACACTACATTCTGCATTCCACAGATAGATGCACTGTGGCTAACACATGAAACCAAAGGCACAACACTGCCCAGACTGTAGATGACCCTGCAGATGGGGATTCCTCATATACATGGAGCTGACATGGCAGGTATTGTGACATGTACGACAGGCATATCCAGACAAACACTGTTAAATCAACATTACTCCAAATGCAGTATAGCAGCACTTAGTCTGTAGTCAGGTAAGGCACATCCCCTCTCCTGTTTGTTGCCCTCTTTCCACAGTGTATGTTGTTAGAGGTAAATCCCCAATCCATCTGAGATGCTGTTTGCCAAACAACAGATCTAGTTCCTGCTCATAGTGACTGAAAAGGGCCAACACCACCATGCAATTGGCTATGGGAATGTTACCACAGCTGTTTGACATGCAATCAGCTAGGAGAGGGCTGCAATGCATGCAGTGGCTGTCAGCTGATCATGAGCATCACTTAAAATACACATGCTGCTGCCTAAGCAAGGCAGGTGTGGGTCTCCACATCCACCAGAGAGGGAGTGGGGGAGGTAGACAGAGGCAAATAAATGTCAGGGAGGGGTGGGAGAATAAAACTGAAGCATGTTTGCGTCACACACCTACCCACACAGGGTATAAAACCCTCGACAACTATGTAGTGCTATCACAGTTCGATGCAGTTATTGAATGTGCCATATGGGTTATCAGCTGTGAAGCACTCAGAACATATATGTGTTGGTGAATGACATTTGCAACAGGGATACGGTAGATATATGATAGGTGACGTACACTTGCCTATCTGCATGAACAGGTGCCAGCGTCAACACAGGCACACTCACACAGGGACACACACACACTGACACACTTGACAGGGCCAGGAATGCAACTCATCACTAGTGGGATTGCTACAACACATCAATGTGCAGGTATCACATGCACCACATGGGTCATACGGAGGTCGTATGGGCAAAGAGTATGAAGAGGTGTCAGACATCAGACAGCATGCTTCAGTATGCCCTGGGGAGTTGTAGTGAGTGTGGATGTGGACATATGCACCATACAACACACACAGGAACACACAGAGTGCCAGTTCTGGCATGCATGGGTGCATGTCTGCATGGGTGTGTGGTGATCAACTGTGCCAGCAGGCTGTACAAGGGTAGGCAATGGGTATACCTTGGCATCAGGCCACATGACAATGGTCTGCATTGTGGCTCAGGCCTGTAGTTTCTGCATTTGCTCACAAAGGTGGGTATTGCATCCCCATCCAATCACCTGGGTGACTATTGTGTGTGGCCAATGCTGTATATCACATGCCATGTATGTGTTCCTTAGTCCATGACATTGATGGTGTCTGGGATATGCACACCTCCCACATGCATGTACAGTGACATGTGGAACTGTACCAGGGGTGTCTGGCCAGTGTTGTGAACACAGATTATCATCAGATGTGCCAGTCTTGCCCACATGTGGCAGGAACTGGTAATGGGCAGCAGGTTTACCCTGCACCTACATTGATAGCATGCTAACAGCATTCCCTGATGTCAGTGTCATCAGTCCATACAGGGCATGTTGTTAGGCATGGTATGGCCATTGTGAGTCACATGTGAAGGCACCACAGGTGGTGCAGGTGTCCATTGGGGAACATGGTGGAGTTGCACTGCCTGCATGTACGTACGTATTGGACAGATGGGAATGGTGACATGCCCTCTGTAGCCCACTATCACTGCATAGTTCCTATCAGTGGCCAATATGCAGTGTACTACCCACATATTGGCTATTGCCTAGGCATGTGTGTGCACATGACACATGGGTTGAGTGTGTGGTCTGGGTAATAGTGGGGTTGCTAACTGTGATTGGCTGGCCTTGATGTCACATGTATGGGTATGGCTTTGCACCCCAGCTAAGTTGCATCTATTATCCCTGTATGGTTGACATTGTGATATATAGTAGGGCCACCATAAAAGAAATAAGCAACCCCCCCCTTCCAAATTGCCCACACTCACCTTTACACAGGAAACGAGTTACAAACACACACTTGTTATGTCTGGGAGTAGAACCCCTATGTAACTAGCTTATTACACTACAGAACTACGCAGTTATAGCACATGGTCATTACTGGTGTACTTCTTCCCCAAAGGTGTATTTCACAATGAATGACATCAGCAAGATTACCAAAGTAGGGCATTTCAACTGTACTGCGAGTGACTAGCCTAAAATGCATTGCTCCCTACACAGACAGTGAGACACACACAAAACATTCAAAACTGATGTGTAGGTATAGAACCACTGACCAAGATCTATATCAAACCACAGCATGGAGCTCTTATAGGACACACCACAGGGATTACTAGAGAAATCCTTCCCCAAAGGTGCATTTCACAATGAATGACATCAGCAGGATTACCAAAGTAGGGCATTTCAACTGTACTGTGAGTGACCAGCCTAAAATGCATTGTTTTCTGCACACAGTGAGACACACACAAAACATCCACAACTGACGTGTGGATATAGAACCCCTGACCAAGGCCTATATTATACTGCAGCATGGAGGAGTTATAGGTCGCACCACAGGGATTACTAAAGAGCTTTCTCCCCAAAGTTGTATTTCACAATGAGTGACATCAGCAGGATTGCCAAAGTAGGGCATTTGAAATGTACTGTGAGTGAGTAGCCTATAATGCATTACTCCATACACAGACATTGAAACACACACAAAACATCCAGAACTGCCATGGGTGGAGATGGAACCCTACCACAGTTCTAGATCACACTACAGCTGTACCCAGTTATAGGATGTGCAGCAGAGATTACTGAGCTGCCATCTTCCCAGAGGTGTATTTCTAGGTGGGTGACATCAGCAGCCTTGCCAAAGTTGAGTATATGAATTCTAAGGAGTGTGAGTAGCCTAAAAAGCATTGGTCTCTACTCCGTCAGAAACACACACAAACACACAGTTGCTAGGTCTGGGGTTAGAACACCTATCTAACTACTTTATCACACTATACAGCAGTACGTAGTTACAGGACACACTACGGAGATTACTGGTCTATGATTTTCCCAGAGGTGTATTTCTAGGTGAGTGACATCAGCAGCCTTGCCAAAGTTAAGTATATGAATTGTATGGAGTGTGGGTAGCTTAAAATGCACTGCTCTCTACTCAGTCAGACACACACACAATTGCCAAGTCTGGGGTTAGAACTACTACTTATCTAGTTTATCACTGCAGTACACAGTTATGGGACGTGCCATGGAGATTACTGAGCTACAGCTCTCCCAAAGGTGTATTTCACATTAGATTACCTCAGCAGGCTTGTCATAATACTACTATGAGGAGGGTGGTGTGTGCATGGGCCATAACTAATTCATGTAGGGGTTGACATGCCACATGCGGGCACACACGGGGTCATATGTCACAGGTACATGTATACAGCTACTAGATGACTACTTCCTTGTGCAGTCATGTTGCACAGCTGGCACGTGCACCACATAGTCTGTCATGCTGACAGATACTGGTGGCTAGTATCTGCAATGAGTGACATCTGCACCTCATGTGTTTGGGGCCCTTTGGTTGTGTGCTGGGTGGGACAGGCCCAGATGGCACCTTGTCACGGTCACTGTCTTCCACACATCTATGTCCGTCTACCTTTGGCTTATTATAGTGTGTTGTCCTTACATATATGTCTGTATTCCTATCCACTGTGTGTTCAAGGCAGGAGTGGTGCATACTAACTTGTGTCTGCACTAAAAACTGCGACTGCCAGATATGTCTAGTCCACTGGTGTTTGCAGACATGGCCTTCATGTGTTTAAGTGTGTGTGCATGCCCAGTATGGCCATCTGTATTGCATGTGTGGATCAAGTCCAGGTAGTTTGTACTGTGGTGCTGACCTTTGTGTTGTACACCGACAGGTAGCATACTGTCTGCAGGGTATCCATCGGCCATTTGGCATTGACTATTACTACATTTCTTCATAGCGGGGGGGGAGGGCACCTGACTGTTTCTAAATTTCTACACGGGAGTGGGGGGGCACACCTGACTGTTACTATCAGTGTACGTAGGATGGGGGGCACACCTGACACTTGTACACATTTGCTAGGACTGTACTGGTATGTCAGGTACTCCATTTTAGTCTGTAGTCTTACCTATCATGTTGGCTAGAGGCATACCAGTGTACTACAGATCTTAGATTTAATTACCTATATATTAGTTTCTGATGTCCTAGCCTTCACAACTTACATCCAACTGCCTGGCCTGCTGTAGTCTGTTTGTGTAGGCCTGGGGGTGGGGTTACCTCATTCAGAGGCCATAGTACAACATTTGTTTGCGTTTGTCTACACCTATCCTGCTGACTGTAACTGTTGTTGGGTATGTGACCTCCCCCAACTGGCATGTGAGAGTCACTTACCTTCTGGGTGTCCCAGTATTGAGGGTGGTGCTGCAAGGCTGCCTATGTCAGATGCACATAGTACACGCCCTATACATGGTTGAGCACAGGTAGTGTCATGTTTGGCATCCCTTTTATTGTATGTGCTAGTCAGAGAGAGGTGTCATTCTCTGGGTCTCTACTGTGTCATTGCATGTGCTATGCGTTGCCTCTTTGCCAAGGCCAGGGCATACTGGGCACGCCTCCTTCTGCCTAGTGGGGCAGGCTCAGGTTATTCCTCCTCCAAGTCACTCTGAGCCTGTGGAGGCCTTGGCAATGGTGAGGGGCTGTGTGCCCCATGCTGTTCCTGCTGCAGCTGTTTCCGCAGGATCATATTGTGTAGCATGGCACATACAAGGACAATGTGGGTACATGTAGTTGGTGAGTCCTGCAAGGTTCCACCAGATGTGTCCAGGCACTGAAATCGTGACTTGAGCATCCCAAACACATGCTCTATTATGATTCATGTTTGTGCATGTGCCTCATTATGGACTTCTTGTTCGGGTGTGTGTACATTTCTGATGGGTGTCATCAGCCATGGCTCCAGTGCGTATCCAGAATCTCCCACTAGGTGACCGTGTGGGATGTCCCCACTGGCAAATGTGTGGTACAGCTGCATCAGATGCCAGATGTGGGAATCGTGGTAGCTTCCAGGGCATCCAGCATACATATTCATTATTATGCCCTGGGCATCGCACACAACCTGGCAGTTGATGGAGGGGAAGCCCTTGCTGTTGATGTAGACCCTACCCTGCTCACCACATGGTGCTTTGATGTGTATGTGCATGCAGTCTATTGCACCCACTACCTCAGGGTATTCTGCTATTTGGTGGAAGAGATGCATATTACTGGCCAACGCCTCACGGGTGATGGGTAAATATACATGCTCACCGACATGTGCTGAAATGGCATCCAGGAACTGGTGGAGTACTCTGGATGCTGATGCCTGTGAAATCCCCATCATATCCCTAGTTGGCCTTTGGAAGGTACATGTAGCTACTATTCGTAGGCCTACACATACCTTGGTATCCACTGGGATGGGTTCCCCTCTGTTAGTTCTGTGTGTGAGGCGTGGCCGGTACAGCTCAACAATTTGCTGTAGGAGGTCTCTGTCTACCCTATAGTGCTCCACTATCTCCAGCTCATGTAGCCCTTGGTAGGTTACCCTGGGTCTGTACACTCTTCTCCGTCTCCTCATTGTGGGTTGCTCAGCAGCATTCACATCCTCACCACCCTCAGCCTCTTGCGCATGCTGGTTTATGATAGCAAAAGCAGCCCCTAACATTTTTTCTCTTGTTTTCGTTTTGTAAAATTTCCCCATTGGTATACACCGGTGGTGCAGAGTTATTGGGAATAACAAGGGGGAAAGGTGTTTGCATAGTGTATAGTGATGTGTTGGGTTGGGCTGGTCTGCTGCCTGTGTAATTGGCTGATTCTGATACATTTCACCTGCCATCTAAGCTAGTTCTCCTTGATTACCTTCCTACTGCTGTTTTCTCTTCCCATTGCCTCCCTGTTTAAGCCTGTGTGCGCCATGCAAACAAAGTGCTCAAATGTGCACAGAGCTGCTATTTCCTGGTTTAGCTTCCTTTTTCATCCCGTAAAACCCGGTGTGGGGCACGCACACCAGCTTACACTTTGTAAAGAGTGCTAGGCAGGTTTAGACACACCCCTAGCTTAGCTGTGCTAAGCCAGGAGCAATCCCGAGCCACAGGGCTCCAATCCACTTACAGTATGCCTGACACACCTCCCCCCATGATGTCACCTATATCCTAGTCTTGCACCCATCTATTTATACTCTTACACTCTTGGGACCTGCCTCACACCCTGGGGAAATCTGGGATACACTATCCTTCTCCTCATTTGCATAGGATTGCCTGCTAATGCATAGTTACATGTCCCACACTGAGCCTCCCACCTTAGCAACCATTACTCACTGGCCAGATTGTCTTATGCCTGCCATTGACTTGCATAGCAGAATACTGCTTTTAGTTAGAATGCTTATTTTAGGTTTTATTATTTCCCCCCAATCCCATTTGCACACCGCTGCTCTATGCTTAAACAGCCGAGATCGGCAAAAAAAAAAAATAAAAGTTGTTTTTTTTTTAATTTTTTAAACAGTTTGCAATGCCAATGGCATTCTACTTGGCCATTGGCATGCATCCACAATAATATGCAGCCTTTATTTGGAGCTGTCATAGCTCTGTTTTGTAGTTTGCAGAAATGTACTCAGTTACTAACCGAGCACATTTCTACAGACTGCACTCGTCCTGCACTGACAGCTGCCGGCTTCCTGGATCACAAATTACCCTCATTTGCATGGTTTTCACCTGCAAATGAGGGTAATTTGCATACAGGAGCTCAGTCCATGCAGGATTAGTCTAGGAGCTCACATGCATGTCCCAGGAGCTTGTTCCTGGATCACACGTCGGCCATATTGCCGAAAATAGCTCTTAGACTAATCCTGCATGCTCTACAGGGCTTTGTAAATCTGGGGGAGTCTCTTTATTAAGTCCATAAACATTTTCCAGTCTCTCTCCTCTTTCTGGATTCCCTTGACAGGAAAAATATACCTGTTCCTTCAGGTGCCTTCTTCAGGGTCTCATCATTCTATATTGCTTCTCTACTGGAGGCACACCAGTGAGAATAAGATATGGATGAAGAACAAAAAGCAAGAGAGTTCAAAGACAAGCTTCTCTAAACTGAGACAGTTATAGCCATCCTTTCATGCACCTCTTTATTGGATCAATGGCTTTATAAAAAAAATCCTACAGAAAAATTCTCTGTCTAATACGCCATGTACCCGACTGCCTTAAAGTAACAGTTCTACTCATATCATTTTTTTTAAGAAATAGTTTTAGTCCAGTCTCTAATGGAAAGTTTTATTTCCAACAACAATACTTGCATAATTTTCTTTCATCTTAATATTAGTTTAGGGTAGTATCACAGTAAGACCTGCCACACTATTTTACATTGACCCACAACAGCTTGAAACTTTCAGTTTCAGGTCCAGTAGATGGACTTTGAGCCTTAGACAAGCCATTTACATTGTGGTGGTTTGAGGTGGGTCTTTGATTTATTGTGACTTTATTCATAAGAAGACTGCTCTCCTACACTGTGTTTCCATCCTGTTGCCTATTCAACATATCATGGGGCATGGGCGATGACTAGTGTAAATTCTCAGATGAGGATGTAATTCTATAGTGAATAGAGAACCTAGTTGATTGTTAAACATTCCTTCTCAAGAATACTTGGTTTCTGCTTTACACAATCTGTGAGTGTAAAAACAAAGGGGATGTCCTTCCCCATCAAATATCTGTGACAGAACTGGCCCTAGGCCTACCTTGATGCATTAGTATAAGTTATAAAAGGCCTGACATAATCTGGAGAGGCTACAACAGGTTCTGAACATAAGTTCTTCAAGTATGTAAAATCATTGTCTGCCTCTAGTGACCACTTTAATGAGAATATTCCCTTTGTCTCAGATCTGTTAAAGGACATACTATTGATGCAAATTGTGGTGTAACTTTCCTATAAAAGCCAATTGACCCAATAATTCCCTCACTTGCTTCTTATTGCCTGGAATAGGCCAGTTTCTCAATGCTGCTGTTTTTTTTTTGTTTCTGTGGCCTAACAATCCCCATGCCAATATATTAGCCAATATTTTACCTCTGTCATGCCCATATTGCTCTTGGAGGCATTTAGTCACTCTGGCTCTTCTCAGAGTCTCTAACATAGCTTGTACCCTAGCAAGATGTGAGTCCCAGTTCTCTGAATGCAGTATTGCATTGTCTAGGTAAGCAACACCATAACTGCCATTAGGTTTCAGGACTCTGTCCATAATTATTTGAATGGTAAAAGGAGAACTGTGTAGACTGGAAGGAAGGAAGGAAGGAAGGACAGTATACTGGAAATAAAAATGCTGTCTTCTCTGGCTTCAGCAATTAGATGGATCTACCAGTGTTCCTTTTTTACATCTAATATTGTCAAGAATCTTGCTTTGTCCAACCTTTCTATTAGTTCATCAACCCTAGGAATTTGGTAACTATGAGTCTTTAGCACCAACACTGGGGCTGATCTATTTGCATATTTTGTACTTCCACTTGCATGATATTTCTCTATGAATTTTGTATTTTGTGAGATTTTAATTTAACCTTTTTCATAGGAATTGCCTCAATAGGTGTGGAACCAAGCCTATTATGTCTGGTAGTTCTGAAAACACTTGTTTCTTACAAAGACTCACTTATTTATTATTTGTGTGGCTTACATAGTGTTTTATCTACCTGAAATGCAGGCATAGAGGTAAATTTTCTTTCTTCACCTGCTCTACTAGTTCCTGTTGTTAAACTAACTACAGAGGTGTGTGCTTCCTTCCATGTTTTTTTTACCTTAATATGCTATATTTGTTCTGGTCCTCATTTACCAGTCTGTTTTACCCTGTAGTTTACTCTGGAAGGAATGGGACATAGAGATCCTTGTACCTGCCTTGGTGGGAAAAGTAGTAGAGGCTTCTACCTCATGAGGCATATCAGATTAGGAGGATCCAAGTCTGTGTGGCCACCAACCAGGTTAACTAAACTTTAAGAGGTCTCAGTGGGAGAACAAAACTCTCAGCCATGCCAGGGAGAACATAACCAGAGTAACACGGTAAGATCCTCCCACAGGAGTTTTTTTGAGTTTCTTGCTGGGAAACAACACATAGGAATAATCCTAGGGAAAAAAAAAGTTAACTTGACACCATATAGGGTACCAGATGCTGAGAAAGAAGCAGTCTGAGAGGAGATACAAAAAATGCTAAAACTGAGTAAGTGACGAATCAAGCAGTATTTGGACCAGTCCTGTCATTGGACCAGTCCTGTCATTGGACCAGTCCTGTCATGCTAGTCCTAAAGCCGGACTGTCTAGTTTTGTAATTATTTCAGGAGACTTTATAGTATCACCAGGTTTGACAGCTGCCCTTTGACCATGCTAGATGAACTGATAATCTTAGCCGTCCTTGATCTTACAAAGGGATATTGGTAAGTCCACTTAACTGATGAGACTAAGGGCCAAACTGTCCTTATAACAGCAGTTGGACTATTTTAATATACTGTCGTCCATCCATATTCTAAAGGTTAATAGACCATGGAATTAAATTTTGCCACCCCTGTGCTGTAGCCTATTTGAATGATGTAATCATCCTCTTGGAAGACTGAGATTTGCATCTTCAAAAAGTCTAATCTGTGTTAAATTCCCTGAGGCAGGCTGGACTTACTGTGAATGTTCCAAAGTAAAAAGTAGAGGTAACTGAGGCATGGTATTTCAGCCATGTGACTGGGGGGGGGGGATAATTACCCCCCCCCCAAAAGAAAGTTTAAGCTGAAACTATAAAGGAGTGGCCAGTTTCTAAGGCAAAGAGACAAGTAAGGGCATCTTTGTGTCTTGAGTACTATTATAGAAAGTTTATTCCCTAATTTGTATGCCCCCCTTACAGATATCACCAAAAGAAAACAGCTTGATGGTTCAGGTGGGCACTGAGTGCTGAGGAGACTTTCCAAAAGTTTAAATGATGCTCATGCCCTGAACAAGTCTTGATGTCCTCTGGCTTCCCCAAACTGTCCATTGACTGCATAGAAACTTCAGAATTAAGGACAGGGGCAGTTCTGGCTCAGAATACAGAATATAGAATCCCACCCAATCTGTATTTTAGTAGAAAGCTAAACAAAATAGATGTCAAATATTCCACCATAGAGAGACTTGCAATTAAATGGGCCTTGGGATCGTTATTATTAGCTGGGCAGGGAATTTGCCCTAGTTACAGATCATGCCACATTGCACTGCCTGTTCCAGGAAAAATAATGTAATATCATGCTCTGCAGGTGAGCCCTGGTATTGCACCTATTCAATTTGCACATACAACACCATCCTTTTGTTCACCACCACAATGCAGGCAATCTGATTTGGGCCCACAGACCTCCCAATGGGCTGGAAGCTCATGTATTCAAGTTGAGTGAGTTAGCTGTAATATAACATGGTCATTCTACTGGCACAAATCCTGAGAAAGGCAAAATATAGGCATACGTTAGCCTTTTAAGTAAGCCAGGGTTATAGGAGACATGCACTGCAAAAAGTGAAATCTATGTAAGATTAAATATCTTAACTCAAGGAAATAATGCTTGTTTTTTTCCTTGACAAGTTTTTTCTAGTTTTTACGTAAGAGAGGTTTGCTTGTTACAAGCCATTTTGTCTTTAATTATCTTAATAAGATTATTTAACTTGTGACTGAGATTTTATTACTGATTCTAAGTAAATAAATGCTTAAAAGTAGAACTACAAGATTTATAACCATGTCAGAATTTCTTATTTCAAATATCTTTTTCTTTCACCTCTTCATTAATTTATTGCAAACATTCAAATAGCACAACATGTCTTTTAAGAACAGGCTTATCTGTTCAGTCTGCCTTTATTGATGTTTATTTATTTATTTTATGTTTATTGATATTTGAAAAATAAATTTGCCATTCATCTGGTCACCATGAACACAAGCAGAAATACAACATTTTATAGCCGCCTTTCAAGTCACTCAAGGATCACCTTAGAAATATACATGTCTACTTAAAGTAAATAATTTGCTGAAAAATCATTTAACAGCACAGATATGCAAATAATATCATAATCGCCACAAAGAACAATGCAGTTTGTGACAGCAAAGGATACATCTGCTTGCACTTCTGATGACATAAAGAACATGTGACTTGGACGGTGACGTCACCGGAACATGCAAACAAAACATTTCCACCATTTGAAACTAAATTTCTCCATTTTTACTTGAGTATAGCAACTTTGCACACTGTTTTTGTGTTTGAAATATCCTTAGGGTGGCACTGCGCTGGGGGGGGGGGTTATCACTCATACTCCCATTGCTGAGTTTTTGGGTTTAAATCCCATGTGGGTGGAGTTTCAATGTTATCCCCGTGTTCCTGTGGGTTTATTCCAGGTACTCTGGTTTCCTCCCACAGTACAAAGACATGGAGGGTAGGTGAATTGGTGATGTGAAATTGACTATGTGTATAGTGTGCGAGTGAGTGTTGTAGTCCATGCCCTGCAATGAGTTGGTGCCTTGTCCAGGGTGCACCGTACCCTATGGAGATGGGCTCCAGATCACTGTGACTCGAAATGGGAAAAAAGTGTTTTTTGATTGTGTGTGTGAAATATCCTCAGAAGCAGTCAATGCGAATTGGGAGACTTTATATCTGGGAACACACTATGAATCATTTGAACTGTTGTACAATTCTATTGTTTTATTTATTTATTTTATTTTACATTGGTTGACCGGGCTAGTCTGACTAGATACATGTCCATTTTCAGCGGAGGCCTGGGGAGAAAAGCTCCAAACATACATACAAAAAATAAAATAGTTCAAATATACATCTAATAAACAGTTAACAGTCTTAGGTTCAGACAGCAAGATTATACATACAGTCGTGCATAATAATTTGAAGTAGTTGACTAACAAGATAGAACACAACTAAGACTGCACACTGATAGAGAAGAAGTTAGTCAGGACTGGAACAAGGACATGACCATTGTGTTGTTAGATACTGTTTAAGGCTCTTTTTAAATTGGGTCAGGGAGGATTCTAGCATAAGGTTAGCAGGACTGGAGTGTTAGGTAGAAGGTTAGATAGTTTGCCCTGCCAAAGGACAGCCTGTTGTCTACCACACAAATAAGATTTGAACCATTGTAGGCCAAGGTTATCTAAGGAAGTGGTTTTCAGTGTTTGGATGAGAAGTTGGTGGTTAACCATGTCAAAGGCCTTGGAGAGATCTAGAAAGAGGGCTGAGGAATGTTTATTGTTATTTTGGTTCTGATTTGTGGCATTGGAGAAAGAAACGAGGGCGGAGGTGGTACTATGATAAGGCCTGAAGCCATGTTGAGTGTTCGCCAGCAGATTATTCTGAATAAGATGGTGCAACAGTTCTTTGTGGATACACTTCTCCATGACTTTGGCCAAGGGTGAAAGAATAGCTATGGGTCTGAAATTGAACAGTTCAGTGGAACTGCCACCTTTATGAAGTGGGATGACATGGGATATTTTCAAGATGGAGGGGATGGTGGCTTCTATTATGGTTCTATTAATTAAGATGGAAATGGGGTATGCTATGGCATCTGCCGCTTTTTGCAGGTACTCTGCAGGGAGAAGATCAGCAGATAGGGTAGTTGGTTTTAGTTTTTTGAGTAGGCCACAAATAAGTAAAGTGGAAACCAATAGGAAGCTGAAGGATAGTTGGGAACTGAACATGGCTATATTTGAGTTAGAGCAATTAGGGGTTAGTTAACTAGCTAGGGCCTGGATAGTTTCAGTAAATAAACTATTAAAGGCATTAGCAGTGTCTTCTGGGGGTTTATGGGTTAAAGCTGAGGGGGTTGGAGTAGTAGTTTGCCATGGATGGAGTAGTTTATTTATACCTGCCCAGAACATTTAAGTGTTGTTCTGATTTTTCTGTTGAAGATGACAGTAAAAGTTTTTTTTTATCTGATATAATGGATTTTTTGGTCTCGTTCCTTAGCTGCCGATATTTAATCTGATCTAGAGGGGATTTTGTATTACGCCATATGGCCCAAGCCTTGTTCCTGAGTATGATTTTTGATTTAGTATATGTTGAAAGCCACATTGCTACTTTTGTTTTAGTTTTAGTTGTTCGTGCAGTAGCATGAGCATCAAGGATGGCAAGGAATTTAGAGTTAAAGTAAGCAACAGCTTCTTCCAGAGGCAATTGTTTTAGGACTGACCGATTACAGAGTTTGAGTTCATTTTGAAAACTGATGTGGTTGAAATGTTTATTATTTCTTATTGTTTTGTAGGAGGGCTGGTGGGGATTGCTGGCTTTGTGTTTAATTATAATGGTGGGGAAGTGATCACTTGGAGGATCCCTTATTTATACATGTGGGGGTGGCTATTGATAAGTATCCAGTATATTACATCCCCAAGATAGTATTTGATGTGCACAAAAGTTTGGTTGTTGTTCTGAATTGTGTAATAAGAGGTAAAATCAACCAGATTGTCAGCATCTGCAAACTCAGTGGCCTTTGCAAGGTGTGTGGCCTCCACTTGATAAGCCATGATATTTTCTTTCACTTTTACCTCCTCTACTGTCTTCTGCAAGCCTTAGTGTGTATGAGCCATTATTTCAGTGGTTTTACTGTAAGTTTTTGGATACTTTAGCACATTAAGGTTGCAAAAGTCTACATATCACCCAATATGAATTTCAAGTAACATCTACACTAAGCTCAGTGCTTTAAATCTCCAGTCTGCAGCACACCAAAGTAAAGTTGTAAAGTCCTAATCACCTAACATGAATTTCAAGTAATACCTACACCAAGCTCAGTGCCATACCGCTCAACCTGGAAACATCAAAAATCTGGACAAAGGCGCATGGAAAATAGGTACAAATCTGTATGCTGATTAACATAAAATTTGCATACATAATTATGTAATCCACTTCAATGGAATTGTGGGATATCAACTTTTAAACACAAACTGAAGAAAAGACAAAATATGATCATGAAACACAAAATAAACAGAAGAACAATAGTGTTTTATTTATATTAACATCTGAACTTATATAAAACTAAAATACGATTTTTTTATAAAAATAAAATTTACTTCTACTACACATCAAATTCAAGCATAGCCTGCACCTTTACTATCTTGTCCTACATAGCGGATGCTTCTTCTCACAAATTCTCATACAGTTACTACGTACATAAACATAACAAGTGATACTAAAATGTCCAAGCTAGCTTTACCAGCCTAATAAAATGTAGTTTGACAGTCTACAGTATGCTCAGCAACCGGATAACATGAGCCCTAATGTGTTTACATACACATATTCATGGAATTTCTCACATCAACACACTGTCACTAACAGTTCTTTTTTTCTGTATTTTGTATTTCCATGAAAATTCTTGACCAACAGATAAATGATCTCTTCTCTTGCAATATCACAGCTCCTATACAATTCTGATTTGCTGCTACTTGCAATACAACTGGCTTATTCACACATATGAACCTATTACAGTACCTTAATATTGGCAAATGTGTAAAGTAGCTTCTTGAGCATTTCAAAACTCATGTTTTATTTCTAGCTCCATTTCTAGTCGATGTCTTCCTCCAGAAACTTTCTTGCAAACATAACTATCTCAGACATATTAGGTGCAGACTTTTTAAAATATTGTATCTTTCCTAGGGTGGGAGGGTGGTTTAATGGCTAAGGTGTTTGCCTTACAAACACAAGGTGCAGGGTTTAAGTCTCACAAGGGATAATTGGCTAGGCTTAAAATGGCTCACAAGGGCAGTTAGCTTAGTACTAAACTATGAACCTATGAACCTATGAAAAAACCTCAGTAAAATCTGTCTACTAGCCTTGGCATTTGCACAGGTACTCGAGTTTTATCTGCATATGGTTTTATACCTATCATTAGAACATGATCTTTGTTTTCAGACGTCCATTTTATTTTATATTTGCCTTTATTTAACATGAAAATGTGCTGCATTAATCTATTCAGCAGTTGTATCTGCTTCTTGCTATGGTCATCTTGTCTGGTCCTACACTAGCAGATCATGACTTATGTTTACAAAACCTTCCAAGTCTTCAGTTAACATTTCATTTATTTTATTTTTATTTTTATTTATTTAAATTTGTTGACCGGGAGTGTCCGACTGGACGTGGGTCCATTTTCAGCGGAGGCCCGGGGAGAAAAGCTCCACAGTAAAATAAACAGACAGTAGTTACATTGGATTACATAGTGATTAACAATTTAACATAGAAATTACTTACAACATATTTACAGATGAAGAACATAGTACATCAGTAGGCAACTAGAATCTTTATCTGTGAAGTACATAACAGGCATTAACAAATGTAACAATGAGAAGTTCCTGCTGTATAATAAGTACTAGGCTTATGAGCATCTGAGCTTGCTATCATCAAGGTAGTTAGTGGAAGTGAAAGAAAGGTAGTAGTTGGATGGGGTGGATGATATTAGAGTGGGAGTTGCAAGGGCATAGCCAGCATGTTTTTAGGTGCACTTTTAATAAAGTTTTGAAGTTGGTGCATGATGGTACGGAGGTAATTGTGGGTGGGAGTGAGTTCCATAATTTGGCTATGGCGCAAGAGAATAGTGCTTCACCAGCAGAGTTATTGGCTTTAGTGATCTGCAAGTGATTTTTGTTGCTGGATCTTAGTGGTCTGGTGGTGCGATAGGGTTGGAGTAGATTCTGGAGGGATGGGACATTTAGTGGATGGTTTACTAGTTTGTGGGCGAGTAACATGTGTAACAGCTCTTCGTAATACCTGTGATGCTGTCAAAATGCCAAGTAATGTCCGGAGGAATGTGTACTTTCCTAATGGCATACTAAATATACACAACTTTGGAGGTAGCTTCATTAATGTTTATGCTAGAAATCCTGCTTTGCCTCTAGTAGAAAAAATAATATAGCATTTGGAATTGTTGAGAACACTTTCTTGGCTGTAAGAAATTGATAATACTGTTTTAATAATTCTAGTCAGACTTTACAAATTGATACAAATGTATAAAATGCATCACTTCACATCACTGAACATACTATTCCCCCATTCTGTTCACTTTGATAATTTTTAACAACTAGTCTCCTGCTGAATTTTACTCCTGAGAGTTACCAGTACTTAAGATGTACCACTGTCATCACATCAGCTTTAATCTGTATGCAAAACTCAGCTGGCAGACTTCCTAAGCCTGTAAATAAGTCAGCATAGTCAAGCAGGGTATCACTGTAATGGATCTGCACAGTATCCAACATATGTCTGTGACTATGTGATTCATTCTGGGTATATACATTCTGTTTTTATAATGTGAATTTTGAGCCATGAGCTGAATAATACTGTAACGACCATACCCTGACCCAGTAATCAAGGAACCTCAATCCTCACCACTAACACCAGGGAGGGCGTCTCATACAAGAGGAAAGGATAACAAATACACACAGTAAAGTACAATTTCCCTTAAGTGCACACAGAGATCACAGTCAGTCTGGGGCTGGTTGCTCCCTTGCTCTCTAGTTCCCCAATAAGACTCCCCAATGGCACAGCTATAGGGTCCAGATCTCAGCCTAGCTGGCAAGCTAACCTCCAGTACCCTTTCTGTCCCACCAGTGCTTCGTGCCCTACCCAGGTAGCTGACATACCACACACACTTTGAGATAAGTATTTATACAACTTCACAGACACTCCTGGGAAAGGCTGCCACTAATTCTCCAGCTGTGCCCCTTTACCCAGACTATATGGTAGTAATTTCTGCTGCCACCAGCTAATACTTGTCAGCTATCCAAAGGCCCTTAAAAGGGTGTCCAGTTATTACTGTGCAATATTATTTTCCAATTGGTAATGTGACTATTCAGTCTAAGGCTTATTAGAGTGGCTTATTACAATAAACTCTATAAATATGCAATGCAATGCAGAGCTTGCTTATCTCTACACAAACCAGCCACAGGTAAAGGTTTTTAAAATAGTTAATAATAAATAATTAAAACACAAGACAATACTACTACACCACAGTGATATCCAAGAGTTCAGAGATCACACAGAAACTTAAAACAATACAGTAGGAAAGTTCAGATATAACAGAAAAACACTTGTCTAACTTTCTTCTAAATTCCTAGCAATTGCTACAAGAAAACATATTTCTAAGACACTACTTACATAAGACAACAGGTAGAGTGCTGATAAGTTAGATATCAAGATCAAAATGCTCACAGTCTCTCTCTCAACAATAGTTTTTAAACTCACTGACAAATATCTTTGCTAGGCCCTCCCAAATTACATCATTTTGACACTTAGGTTTTCCCAGTATACACATTACATCATTTTGACACTTAGTCTGGAGTTCCCAGGCAAACAAACTGCATTATTTAGTAAGCTAACACCTGCTCAGGAAACTGCAACAATAAAAGACATTTCACATGTACACTCTAGCAATTATTCCTTAAGTTAAAACAAAAGAAAGAATGTGTTCAGCCAGCTACTTTGGCACCATTTAGATAATTTTACTTCAAAGAACATTTGAAATGCTTGACTTAGTTTTCCTTACAGCAGATGGCAATGTTGCAACAATCTTGAAGTTCACATTTTACATTGCTTTCTTTCATTTAAGAACACAAGCCTGTATTTTACATTTGTATATACAAATGATAGAATTGTGTATCAAATTCTATTTGACTAGGTTGGCAGCCTTCTCCCATCTTTCCCCAATCTTCACAAATATAGCAAAATGATTAAACATAAAGTTCAAATCTGTAATCTAATAAGTTCAGATTTTGGCAAGAAGGACCAGAAATAGCTAATTAAATGTAAGACAAAAGGACATAATGTCCACTGGCAACCAACTACCACAATTCTGACTCGAACCAGTCAGCAAACTCCTTATCAACCATGTTTTACTTTTGTCAAGATTAACCTTGAAGCCCAATCTTAGTACAAATAACCATGGCATCCTTAAGAAATGAAAAAAAAAAATAATGGGGTATGACTCATCAGAAAACTACATGACAATATCAGTACAAATTTATTTGAAAGAACTCAATAAAAAAAAAAAACAAGAATCATGTTCTGCAAGTTTTAAATTGCCCCCTGCATTAATAATCTGTGAGCTATAAACTTAATAAAACTTTGTGTGAAATCAAAGTGACTTGTGCAAATTTGTGAAGTAAACCTGTAGCTATGGAAGGAAAAAGAATGCTGTCAAATCTGCAGCCAAACCAAATGTCCGTTAATAGACCGTTATTCAGTTCCGTTTTTTTTTTTTTTTTGTATTCTTACCTAGATGAGGAAGTTGAGCCATGACAGTAACAAAATTTTCTCATCTTGAGATCCCTGTCCTGATCCTGACTGCTGTACAGTAGTACTGTTCCTTTGCCTGTCCCTCCTGCCTGATCCTGGGTCTGTCCAGGTCTCTGGGGTCTGGTCTGGGCTGGGATTGGAGTTGCATGGCTGAAGGTACTTGTTCCTTCTTGGTTGGCTGCGTAGTGCTTGGTTGCCACTGGCAGAAATCTGATGTTTTTAATATTTAACTAAGTAAAGAAAACAGTTCTTCTGTCCTGATTCTCCACTCCGTGCTTGCTATATGCTGTGCTGAGTGCATTGCGAGTCCCAGTCCAACTAGTCTACTGCTACGAACTACTAGTTTAACCAACATCTGGAAAAAAAGTAAACAAACAGTCTGAGCTGGGAGGTAGAGCCCCCCTCACGAAGCTGACATCATTGCACAAGCCCTTGATGATGTCAGCTTCAACTTCTAAAAAAAAAGGGGGGGGGCTACTCGGGAATTCTTGGCACCCCATTATTTGGACCTCAAAACCAGTAAATACCAAGGACTTTGGTATGGTTGAGAGGTATGCTCAGTGCTTTAAATCTCTGGTTTGCAGCACACAGAAATAAAATAAATGTTTGAAATGAATTTTATCATTCTCCTGTAAGGTATGCATTCTAGGCTCTCTGCACACCACTGGGCACCACCTCTACTATCACCCTTCTTGTTTATCTCTATTTCTCTGCAAATACTTGTCCCCCCTTAAATTTCCTTCCTTCCTTTTTACCCTCTCTCACTGCTTTGTGTTAACTCTGTGATATCTACTAAACCATACCTTATACTACAGCTCAATACTTTGCATTTCTCTTCCTTTTACCCTTTTGTTTTGCATTCCTAAATATTCTATAATAGTCTAAATACTGATTACTGTACTCTACTTACACTTCCAGTGATAGGATTCTACTGATAGATGCAATCTGGTTTCACTTTCTGTATGTATTCCTGTATGTAGCCTTTTTGGACACATTCCTGTCCTGTAATTTCATTTCTTTACTCCCATACTGCCTTGCTACCTTCAAACAGTCTCTCAGCCATGTGTTGGGTGCCATCTTTTTTTTCACTTTAACTGATCTACTGTCTCCTACAAGCCTTAGTGGTGTGTATGAGCCATTATTTCAATGGTTTCACTGTAAGGTTTTGGATACTTTACCAAATTCAGGTATTTTTTATCTTTAATGTACAATATTGCATTTTTCTTTTTTGAAATCTGCCTTAGTAACAATACTCCATTGCAGTTATTTGTATTCAGCTGTACTGTAGTGATTTCTAGCTCTACATTTAATGTTTATTTTTGATTTTATCTATCTAGGATTATTTCTGGGATATTTATGCATTTGCTAACTGTTTCTGGTATCTATACAATAACCTGCCTAGCAGATAAACCTCAGACAGTATAAACTGTTTTATCAGTTTAGAGGTTTGGCTTATTAAATGTTGTTTTAGCTACATGAATCACTACAGTATGGTGAGATTAATGGTCTATTCTAGTTGCCTGTATTGATTGTAAAGACACTGTAAACTTAACTGGCTGATGGTTGAATTTGTTGCATTTCTCTGCCTATAGCTTGTGTCTAGTCACAACTTTGTTAGCTTATACAGTATCAGCACTTTCAGGAAATTTATGGCAATGAAAACCTTTTATTCTAGCAACTTTCTAAGATATACAAGTAATATTTCAAATGTGTCCCTGGTTTGGGCCTTTGTTTCCCCCATATATTCTGGATTTTTCCAGATGTCTTGTGCTATAAAGTTGAGAGATATGGCTGAGTGTTAAGTGCATTTTACAAGAAAGTGTGTGTCAAGTGCATTTTACAAGGAGCTGAGAGCTTCAAGGGAAGACAAGTTTAGTGCTGCTTATATGCAAAGTCTGTTTATAATGTGCAACTGTTGTTTAGCAAATTATATCACTCTTATTGTGGTAAAGTATTTAAAAGCATTAGTAGCACAGCAAAGAGTATACTTGTTTTTAATGCAGAAGACTGTGAGTTCTACTCCCAAAACATGCAGATTGAGTGCTGGTATTGCAATGCCCTTTTGATTGCTAATTATCTGGTGCATTTTAAAGGGGGATATAGTTCTGCACTCCTGACTGTGCCCTCCTTTGTATGAGATGCCAGTCATTCCATATTGCAATATTACCAGCTTACCATTTTTTTAATGTAACATCAGCAATGTAATCCTTCAAGGGCAGCAGGCACTGAATTTGAAAATTAAACACTGAAATGTAAAGTTCTTTGCCAGTAGCAATCTCTTACAGTTCTTTTTAATGTGGAATCATTCAGATGATTTTTACTTCCGCAGAGATTGTGCTTATTGACTGATATTGGTGGATTGTAATGACAGATGTTTGAGTGGCCTTTTATGTTTGAAATTTTCTAAAATGAGTAGTTTTGTCATTATTGGTTCATACATTTTGTTTTATTGCTGAAAGAATGCTCAAAACTACAAATTTAAAACATATTCTAACAAGTAGTGCTGTATTATACAAGGAATATAATTTAATACAATCAGGAAGATGATTCAAAGGACACATACATATATGCATGGCCCTAAAAATGTGTGCAAGGAGCCTGTGGTTTGAAAATTGCCAAAGGTAAACATAATCCTCCACTGGCCAGATGCATTTTATTTGAATGTGCGTTTTAGTGCCATTTCAATGAGTTTCAAGGCAGAGAAGTTTACTGGTCATGCTAAGTCAATTTCCATTGTGAGACTGTATAGTTTGTTTAGCAAATGGTTATCAGTGTTTGTGCTATTTTATTTCAATATCTGTAATTATTGTAGAAGTAAATAAGAAAGCAGTATGCAACAGGTTTGAACAATGTTTATGGTAACTGTGGAGAAATAGCCAAGTCATGAACATTGGAATGGCTAGTGCTGCTTTGGAGGGGTAGGAGGTTGCCGCAAAAGGGGCTGTTCTGGGAGGCCTGATGCCAATTGACAGCAATTGCAGTATATGAACCAATCAAAAGCTGTGTAGTGGAGCCAAAGCTGTTCAAGGCATAACAGTGGGTTCATTTATGGTCATTCTGCATAATCCAGAGTACCTGGCTTCTCTTTTATGTTTTAAATGTTTGTGGACTGACAGGTATGATTGGAAAAATCCCCACAAAAGGTATATTTTATTTTGTGAGGGGGAGGAGCGAGGGGTGGCAAACTAAAAAACCACACTGGGAGGCACAAACTCTAGCTACGCCACTGGGCCCACGTAGGTGCTAATTGGTAAGGTTGACTGTTAGCAATACATAACTGCAGTGAGTCAAGAAATCCAGATCAATTCAATCACTGCAGGTTTTCTACATTTGAAAAGCAAGTACAGAGTTGTTTACTGGGCCATTCACAGGACGCAAACGAGTAACAATTTTTTTCTCTTTCAGATGAAAAAGTTGTAAGACGTAGTGTCTTTCCTTGTATTTTGCGATATGCTTTTATGAAATATTTGGTTTTAGTGCTTGTGCATATCTGGAGACATTATTGAAGGAGTTGCTTGGGTGAAATGATTCATTTTAGTGCTTTTGTATTTCATGACACATTATACTTCTTTTATTTATTGATATAAAAGTCACCTTAAGAGAAGTTGAATAAAAAGGTATTAGAATGTTGGATATTATAATGATAAGCATTACTATAAAACTTCACTTTTAAATGAATTGAAGATTGAAGTTGTTGAAAATAATAAGTTGCCTGATCATTTACTGTGTGAGTAAATGTGTTTTCAGCTGCTAATATAACCCCAGACATGCTACCCAGCCTATCTGAGGAGGATTTATGTTATCTCTTTCCTGGGCCAGAGCACCTTTTCAGAAGGAGAACCATTTGGAGACTTACTCATGGTGAAAGTGAGGTAATCACATTTTTGACAAATTTTCACATGAGACAACCTTTAATATAACCATGCAGTATTTTCTGTTATCAAATAATCATTTCATGACCATTATACATTTAAAGACTATTTTTTTGTTTTGATGTTTCTTTGTTCTTACAGTCAGTGTTCTTCACCTTATAATTACCATTAAATATATGTTTTTCATGTACAGGGCAATGAATCAGACTTGTGTAGACCAGGCACCTTCTCTGAGACCTATGATTTCAGCTCCTTTCTTAGCCCTCATCCCTCTCCATCCGCCCAACATTCTCCAAAGCCAAGAGACGAGTGTGGTAGCAACAACATTGTACAGTTTCTAAGCCCGCAGTATGTCTTAATCACAGACACAGAGTTGGAGCAGTCAAGAAACATCTTTTTTGAAAAGGAGTGTGCTGGACAAGGAGGAGACTGCACTCTTTCCAAAGGATTTTACTGTCGATTAATCAGAAATACAGTGACAAGCATGATTTCCATAAGAGAGCATCTAAGTATGACTTCCAGTACCCATGCAGCCGTGAACTTACTGTTATAACAAAGCATCTCATAGAGTACTACCCAATGCTGCAGGACAAATCTGCACCCAGTGGAGCTCAGTAGGTATGTCAATAGTCTACTATTCACATTTCCAAATACAGCACTGTATACTTGCCCGCCAAAGTGTAAACATCTGACACAGGTGTTAGGAGGTGTTTTATATGTAAATCAGGCCAACTTGTTTCTGTATCTATTAATTTCTGGATTCAATTTTATTAAATGAGAGTCATAACACTAACAATTTTGTCTGTTTCTTGTTAGGAATCAGTGAAGAAACAGCTGTTGAAAAGGGTTCAGAATATGACGACCCCCAAAAAGAAGCAGGGAGCGACCCCTTCAAGATAGAGACCATGATGTGTTGGCTTTCAACAGCTAGGAGATGTCCACTGATGAGACTAATGACTCTACCACATCTGTGATAGAGAGGTCACCACAATGTAGCATCCCAGAGCTTGACCAGTTGGATGGTAAGAACACAAACTGAAATATAGTGTTTTTGTATAAATGCAACTTCTGCAAAGAAAACATTAAATTTCGCAGTATGTGTTAATTGCAATTACAGATAGTCTAAAGAAACAGGCAAGCCAATATAAACTTTACAGCAGATGTACAAAAGCAAGGTCAGACCCAACAAGAAGGATGTTTCATAGCTCATGGACCTTGAATTACAAGCAAGACATGCCTTTATTAACTCTGATGTTACTAAGGGGCAGGACAAGCCTACCAAGATTATTCAAGCATATCCTAGCTTCAGGGAACTGGCTCATCTAAGTAAATGTGTTCATTTTAAGTAGACATATATGTAACCACATTTTAAATGAGATATGGTGTAGCAATATCAGCCGAGTCACAATAATGAATGCAGAATGAAAGATGAAAAATGTATTATTTTTGAATCCCAACAAAAATATTAAAACTTTTGATCTTTTCTGGCTAATCCTTACTTACCCAGCTATAACATTTATATATGTTTGACATTGCCCTCTCTCTCTCTGTGGCTGTGTGTGTAAGTCAGTTTATGGATGAGCCTTGATTGAGGGAACTACTCTTTAACTGATCTGCAGACCTATGAGAAGGCACGGATTTATGCAGTATTCAGAAAGCTCATGAAGCCATCGTTACTGGACAAAGTTAATTATTAGCTCTTATTTGCTTCTATGTTCTTGTTTGCTTCTGCAAACTTGGGCTTATACCATCATACTGTAGGTAACATTCTGAGTATGGATAATAAGTACCTCATAGTAGGGTTGTCAAACATATGGAAAGTATCAATTTGATCATGTATTTCATTTCGTTTTTCTATGGCATCTACTCTACAACATACACTTCCAGTTCAGTCTTGACTACTGAGACTGGGCTCCCACCACACAATAACTACCTCAAACCTATCAAAAACTTTAACTCTGCATAGGTCTCAAAGTGTTTCTTTATCACTGAAAAGACTTCACTGCATACAAACAAAAGTCCAATGTAAATGCATTTTGATTTAGATATATTGTGTTGAGTATAGAAAATGGTATTGAATTTCAATACTTTTATTGGCATTGTATCAAAATGTAAAATTTCCTGTATCATGACATCACAGCCTGCCAAATGTATACAAAAAATTTGAACTACCCTGTGGTTTTGAAAACAACTGGCCACAGTAAATCAGATGTCTGATTTTGTTTTTAACAGTGAAGCACTCAATTGCCTTGATGGAGGCTTTACCAGTCATGTTCCCATCACCTGTGGCTCCACCAAAGAAGTTACATGCAAGTGAGGCTATGCTTCACATCCTTGAGGTAAGAAATTTGTGATTTTTTGATAAATTATATATTACTGCAGCATAAATTACAATGAATCGTTTTTGTGGTCATAATCAATTTATTTTTTCCTTTGTTTTGGTCAGTGTAAAGAAGACCCCAACACCTTTCTTCAGACAAGGCCATTCTTCAGCCCTGCCATGATTGTTTCCAAAACCAACAGCTTACTGCTCATTGGAACCATGCCTTTGATGACCTTCCCAAAAGAGGACATTTATGAAAGTGTGATGTATCTCATGGCATGTTATTACACCTTTCACCTTACATATCCTTAGTGCATTGCAGCACTTGTCTCTGTGCTGCAGACTGAAGTACAGTACTGCCAGAGGTAATCCAGAACTGTGACATGACCTCTTCATATAGAAAATCTATGGCTGAGTGGGAAAAGTTATTTGAGTAGAAATGCACAAACTCTTTTTTTTTTTTCATTCCCGGTCATTATTGTGTCCCTTGTAGTGCAAGACATAACAAACTTCAAATTTGATTTAATCTTTAATTGTTTGGCAGGGTGTTGGTTTAGTTTGCTGCTTGTCTATTCATAAGGTCACTGTATTTGATAAATTGCATATGCTGACATTCTCGTTTTCACAGTGAGCAATTGGCTTGGTTTTGCATGTTGTTCTGCCATACATGCTTCTGGATAAAGAATTATTTAAGCACAGTCAATTTGTAGTGCAGTATACTTTTCTCAGGGTATTTTGTCTCATTTCAAAACATTTAAACCAGCATCGAATGTTAAATTCTAGCAAAATTTCCTAAAATTTTATACAAAGGGGCTTATCTTTTGCTTTGCGTCTAAAAAATACTTGGTTTTAGTCTAGTTGCAATGGTTTTAAGATATAATTCCTAAAAATGCTAGCACTTTCTAAATTAAAGCAAACTTTCCTACATATTCAGAAAATAAATCTTAATTTGTTTTCTCTGTATTAAACAAATGTACTTGTTTTAAGTCTGAATGCACTAGTTTTAAGATGCCCATGGGGGGTTGGAGGCTAGAAATATTTACTTGTTTTAAAATATTCTTAACAAGTGAAATTTTCTTGTTCTGTTGGAAGATAATTTTGCTTATTTTAAGAAATATTTACATAATTTTCTTTTTTTTTATTTGTTTTTGAGAGCTGAGTTTTTGCAGTGTGGGTGTAATATCTGGTGAGGCAACAATGTTGCTATAAGGGGAGACTGCAGATTAGAAAGGTAATAAGAAATACCTGCAGGCAAGGTAATTAGCTCACCTCCAAAAAGGTAAATTAAGCTTAAAGAGGACCCAGTGGGAGATCAAAATTTCAGCCATGCCAGAGAAAACACACCTCACTAAGAGGATTACTGGCCTCAAACAGATGACAAACGCAGACCGTCTCAAAAAACTCCAGCTCTACTCCGTCGCATATCGTCTACTCAGAGGCGATTTCTGGCTAACATACAAAGCTATGTCAAACCCAGAGCTGTTGGACATGCTACACTTAAAGAAATCCCAGTCTCTCCGAACCACACGCTCCAGGGACCTAAACCTTGTCACCACAATAAACAGAACATGCTGGAGGGATAGATTCCTGTCCCAGAGAGTTCCCATACTCTGGAACAAACTACCCATTCATGTCAAGCAAAGCTCCTCATTGGTCCTCTTTAAGAAAAACCTTCACGACTGGATGGGAAATAGAAAATTCACCCCAGGGATCACTTCTGCAGCACTGCTTGACAGGGGCACAGGAAAATCATTTTCTTGGGTGGTGAAAGCCAGGGAACCTTTTTGGCTAGGCTTATATAAGCCCCAGGGCCAATAGCCTAGTACCTACTTATGAACCTATGAACCTAAAACATATCCAGCATGTCGAGGTAAGATCCTCCCACAGGACCTATGAGACCATAAACTCCAAAAAGTAAAAGTAGCTGCTTTTAAGAAATGGCCAATTCCCAGACAAGGAGACAAATAAGGGCATTGTTGTGTCTTTTGTGTTATTATAGAAAGCCTATTTCAAGTTTGCAAACCCTTTACAAATGTCTCAAAAAGGAAAGCAACATAAATGGGTCAGGTGGTCACTGGGGGGGGGGTAGGAGGCTTTCCAAAAGCTTTAAAACAAAACTCATGCTCTAAACCAGTCTTATGCCCTCTGACTTCTCCAAACTGCCTGCCATCTATGCATATGCTTCAGAAGTGGGGATGGGGCAGTTATGGCTTAGAGAATAGGGAACAGAGAATACCCACGCTGTTCATCATCAACCGCATTCTTCCCATTTTCTACATGGAGTTGGGATGTCATGTTAACTGTGGCCATCTCTCTCTTGATTCAATGCCACACTCCTACCTTCTTCAACACTCATGCCTGTCTGTCACAGATCTTCTCTCACACAATCCATCCATCCATCTCGTTGATGGATGCCCTCATTTCCTCTTACCTTCTTCCTGTCTGTCCCAAATCATCTTCACCAGATTGCCTTTTGCTTTTCAGCACATGTGCCCAAACCATCATAATCTGTTCAATTTGATCTTTTCTGAAATTGGTGCTACTTTGGCTTCTGCTCTTGTGTCCTTATTTTTTTTGTCTGTCCCATGGCTGTCTAGCTTTCTCATATGCTCTGCCTTTACTGTCCAGGTTTCTGTACCATGCAGAAGTACTGGTCACACCACTGTTTTGTACACCTTACTTTTTAGCTTCTTTGGCATTCTTTTGTCATACACTGCACTTGACCCTCTATGCTAGTTGGCTGCAGACCCTCTGATTCTAGCTTTGACCTCTTCATTCAGACTTCCCTTCTCCTCAACCACCCCTCCCAGATACTTAAAGCTGTTAACCTGTTCCACTATCTTCCCTTATATCTCAATTCTCAGCTTATTCTGTTTTTCCCAATTTGCTGCCATTACTACCGTACTTAGTTTCATCCCATGTGTCTTCTGTTTTACATTCTATTCCCCTGTCCTTTGCTGAAGTTCTTGTTCAGAGTCTGCCTGTAATGCCACATCATATGCATACAGCAAATTTATTGATCTATCCCCTCTGACCTGTTTGCTAATGTAGTTCATCACCAGTATGAACAGCAGTGGGCTCAGAGCTGAACCCTGGTACATACCCACTCCCACTGGGAACCCCTCTGTGAGACTGAACACTGTTTGTACTTGAGTCACTGGTCCTTGTACATAGCCTGCACTGATTCTGCTGATGTTTCTGGGACTTTGAATCACCACAGTACTGCCCAAATTAGCTTTCTTGGGACCTTGTCATATGCTTTCTCCAAGTCTAGCAATGCCTATTTGGACTCTTTGTCATCTCTAGCTTCTTCTATCTGTCTCACTACAAACATTGGGTCAGCTGTGCTGCATCCTGATCTGAATCTGAACTGCTCATCTTCCATCTTACTTTCTACCACTATGTATATTCATTTATCGATCACCCTGTCCAGTACCTTCATGCAATGTGACAGGAGTTTGATACCTCTCTACTGCCCACAGCTGTGGATGTCCCCTTTGTTCTTATACACTGGCACAAGTATGCTTATTCTCCAGTCATCTGGGATATGCTTTTCTCTCCATACTGCTATGAGAACCCTCAGGAGTTATTTCTCCCATATCTCACTCAGAATTTTTATATCTGCTGTGACCTCATCTGAGTCTGCTGCTTTCTCTGACTTCATTTTCCTTAGTGCTGTTCTTACTTCTTCTTGGGTGGCCTCCTATTCTTTCATTGTAGGCTGTATCTGGGGCAGCGCAGCTTCTTTGGGGTTTTCTTCATTCAGAAGCTGCTGGAAGTCTGCCTTTTATGTCATGTGGACTGGTGAGCAGGTTGTTACTGGTATCCCTTATGAAGGGTGTCTGAATATCTTCTTTATCTTTCTGTCTTTGTCTTGCAACCTGATACAGTTTCTTTGTGCCGCCTACTGATTCACTTTCCAGAAACTGGTAGAGTGCCTCTGATGTCCTATTCTTTGCTATTGCAACTCCGTTTTTAGCTTCTTTGTT